>NW_027203015.1:1597500-1942500 GCF_024711535.1 Dipodomys merriami
CCTATCACACAGCATCCAGATTTGTAGATATGATATCCATCATGCCTGACACTCAGGACTCTCTGAGAAAAGGAAAACATGTGTCACACTCGTCTTCTTACTCCAAGATTAAATTTTTGGCAGTGCTCGGATCTGAAGTCAGGACCTATCAGGCCCAATTCATGAATGGATGAGTGTGAGCACAGCAACCTCTAGCCAATGAAGCTATCAGATGGTTCCCAAGTGCTGAGATCCAGCCCCAGTTTTGGCCAAAACAGTGATACATGGATAAAGAGATGATGGTATACAAATAAATACATATTGGAAAGGGGAACCAGATCTGTCTGTTTATGATTGAATGAAACCTACTATGATGTTCCTACCAACTCTTAGGCATTTATTATACTGCCATTGAAGTAATATTATTCTTTTCATGTTCAATAAAATATTAATTAAGATCAATCTGCATGATAGGATTATTGCATCCAATTTTAGACTAGACTGAAGCATGAAGTAATCTTTCAATAGGTATTCCTATGCACAGGAATGAGTCTCTTGTAATATCCTTCCATTGGTAGATGTCAGGACCTGGATTTGAAACCAGGGCCTATGTTGACAGGTAAGCCTATGGATTCCCTGATAGCACACCAGCCTTCAGCAATGGCTGGTCAGGTCCAATTGCAGCTGTGTCATTCAGACCCAGGATGGTCACCTTGCAAAGAAAAAACTGTAAACCCCCAGCCCTCTGCAACTCACCACTCTTTGTGGTATCCTACTTTTTTTTCTTCGTGCAAGCCCTCTGGGCCTAAGAGCCCAAGATCGGCTATAGGTCCAAAGGTTGTACCCCAGCCTAGAGCGATCGAAGCTGAGGCAGAGTTGCACGACCTGAGTTCAATCCCCATGTTGGCAAAATAAAGAATAAATTCAAAAATTAATTAATCATTTAACTAAAATAAAAAACAAAGCTCCCTGGTTTGGAATTTCTACCATTTTTCTTTCCTAGCCTTGGATTTGAACTCAGGGTCTTGGTAAATGTGTCGCAGTGTGAGGGAAAGTGCAGAATTGCCACTACTTGAGATCAAACCCTGTGCAAAGCCAAAAATAAAAAATTGTCACTGAGATCGGCAGGGGGAGTAGATGTGGAGATTGGAGGGAAGGGATGTTATGGGGAAAACAAAGGAAGAGGCAACAATGTTCAATAGGAAATATACTCATTACCTTGCTCTTTTAACTGTAACCCATCTGTATAATATTTTTACAATAAAAAATGAAAAAAGTCATGCTCAGAGAAGCATTTTGGGGGTAAGGGAAAAATGTCTGAATAGATGTACAAAATTCTACACTGCTATTTTTTAATGTTCAGTATGGAACTAAATAGGCATAACTGCTTGATTTAAAAAAAAAATTAAGTCACTGTCTTGGAACTGGGGGCAGTATTTCCATCATTGCTGGGATTTGATCTCACATTCCAGGTAACTCTTTTGCACTATGGATGAACGCAAAGCTCACTGTCCTGGAGGAAAAGAAATTCAGGCTAGAGTTCTGAATGAAGGATCTGCAATGGAAAAAATATTTCTATATATGTGTAATATATGATATATTTGCATATGTATGTATATTACATATTATGATTTTTATTGATTTTTGTGTATATTTTATCTTATACATTTTATAGTTTATTGTATTTAGAATTATTATACACATAATATTTATTATGTTTTGTACATCTATTATAAAATTATACAAAATAATTTAGGTCATTGACTCGTTTTTCATTAATACTTTATTAAGTGTTGAAACATCATACATAATTAAATGGAGGCATTAGTCACAGTCATCACATGTTTAGAGTCTCTCCCAAATGTGAGTTTTGCCTTATTTATCTTTTGACAACTTCCTCAGGGATTTCTTTAGATGATTTATACTCAGAAGCCTTTTCTTAAGGATAGGCAAGTTGTGGGATAAAATTGTAAGGGTGGGAGTGGGAATGTGGCTTAGTAGTATAGAGCTTGCTCAACATGCATGAATGCCAGGGTTTGAATCCTCAGTGCCACATACTCAGAAAAACCTAGAAGCTGTGGATTGGCTCAAGTGGTGGAGTGCTAGAATTGAGAAAAAGAAGCTCAGAGACAGTACCCAGGCCCTTAGAACAAGCCCCAGGACTGTGTGAAACAATAGGCCAGATGCCAGTGGCTCACAACTGGAAACCTAGCTTCTCAGGAGGCTGAGATCTGAAGACCACAGTTCAAATACAGCCTAGGAAAGGAAAGCCTGTTAGACTCTTATCTCCAATGAACCACAAAAAGAACACATGTGGCACTTTGACTCAAGTGGTAGAGTGTTCACCTTGAGCTGAAGGGCTCAGGGACATTGCCCAGGTTTGAGTTTGAGACACACAACTGGAAAAAAGTGTCAGTCAATCAAATTACTTTTCCTATTTGCTGATTAGCAGAACATTCTCTGGAAATGAACGCTGAGGTACACCAGAATTGGAGTCAGAGCTCAAGGTTCAAGTGTAGTACATCCATATGCCCAGCCTCTTAGACTCTAGCATTACAACATTGTGTCCTACAGGGTTCTGAAAGGTCCATTGTTGAAAGACTTAATATGCTCCCAAAGCCCTTTGTGATGAACAGTTGACTTGTATTGTCAATGTCATTACAGTTATGAACCTAGCACAGCACCAGTACCTCACACCTGTCATCCTACCTCAGGAGGCTGAGGTCTCAAGATCACAGGGTGAAGCCAGCCAGGGCAGGAAAGTCTATGACACTCTTACTTCCACTGCTGACATGTCAGAAGTTCAAGAGTTTCCTGTATTTTCCTTTGTGATAAGTTGCTTGCACTCTAAATGTTCTTAGATTTCTCCAGATATAGAAGCAGCAAAGAAACATTATTGACCAATCCTGGGTTCAAATGAAGTTCTCAGGGTCTAAGCCTTAGCCTTGTTAGCAGGATGAACTCCAGGGTAACATTGTATTTGAACGCAGAAAACAGTTACGAAAGCCCTTCTTTCCTCCTGACATCCAAAACCAGATTCATCTATCATCTTTCTATGTATATATCTATGTATCTACGTATCTACGTATCTATGTTTCTATGTATCTATGTATCTACGTACCTAGCTACATACCCAAATACCTAGCTATCTCTTTGCCAGTTCTTGGTTGAACACAAGGCCAGGGCACTCTCTGTCGCTCTCTATTACTTGAGCCACAGAAAAATTCTGGCTTTTCTGTGTATGTGCTACTGAGGAATCGAACCCAAGGCTTCTTGCATGTAGGCAAGAACTCTCTCAGTTATCCACATTACCAGCCCCCTCATCTTTTTTTTAAATGGTAATTTTTACATAAGTATGCTACCATTTTATGTTCCCAAGCTACATTTTCTGAGTATCGGTTACTTCTAAGAAACCTCATCTTCTCTTTCCCTGCCTGGTTTGTGCTGTTTCTGCATTGGCCTCATTATAAAATGTGAATAAAGGCTGCTGAGGGTGATCTGCTTTAGCTGGATGGCTGCACAGATTGTTCTGCATGTCTGTTTGTTGTCAGTTCCAGACCTTGAACTCAGGATCTGGGCACAGTCGATGAGCTGCTTTTGCTTAAGGCTAGCTCTCTACAACTGGAGCCATACGGCCATACTTCTGGCTTGTTGGCACTGAAGTAGGAAAGGGGGCTCAAGAACTTTTCTTCCTAGGGTGACTTTGACAATGATCCTCCTATCACAGCCTTGTAAGTATCAAGGAGGAATGCTGAGAGCCACTTGTGCCTGCCTAATCACTGGTGTTGATGATGTTCTTGGACAGACAGGTGAGTTCCCTATCCTCAGGTTTAAGTGGTGGGAGCTGGAGCCCATAGTTCGAATCCTGATCCTGCCACCTTAAAATGGCAGGAGATCCTAAGTAACTCATTCCAATCCATATGAATACCAATGGAATGTGATGTTTGTCATGATTGAATGGGCAATCCTTGAATCATTCTAGGATAAAATCATACACAATTATATTATAGGACACTGATCTATTTTAATTAATACTTTATGAAGGATTTAAACAATCACATTCATTAAATGGAGGCAGAATGAAATACCTAAGAACTGGGCATCACATAGTATAGAGATGCCATTTTTTCTTCCAGGACTTTCTTTAGTTAATCAGCATATACCATTTTCGGAATGTAGTTTAGTATATGAAACTAGGATATATTATACCTGACCAGAAAATCAATTATTCAAACTTTTTTTTTTATCAGAAATGCTTATAGCGAATTGTAGAGGTAAATTCAAATTACGTATATTTGAAGGCAATGCTTGGTTAGTCCTCTTTTCACATTCCCCATTCCCTTCATGAGAATAATACACATTTTAAGGAAATACTTAGAATGTTTTGGACAGATAGGTTGATTTTAAACCAATGAGGTAATCTATGATGCATAATGTTACTTTATATCTAGAAAATCTAAATTCTTACTTTATCATTTTCCTTAGGCTTTATATTCAGATTTAATCTCTGAGGGTGACAAAGATTTAAACAATTTTTAACAGCGGCTAAATTTATGTTGAGGAATTTAGGTACAATGATACTCATGCAGACAGGCCTCATCAATCATGAGACCCTGATATCCAAATGTTAACCAATGCTTATTGTTGTCATGCTTAAGGGATTTAGTGTATTATAAACAGTGGCTATTAGAATTTTTTTTGTAATCAACATCATTTCATGGGTTAGGAACTACAGTGAAACATTACACTCAGAACAAAATTTAAGGAGGCATCCAAAATTAGTTACCAAGATTTACATCATTTAACACAGTGTTTTTTTAAAAAGCAAGCTAAAGGAAATAATTAATGAAAAAAATCAACATTTACAATAAATACAGAATCAGTATCACTGATTTTTCTTTTTCATTGTGAAAATACTATACAGAGGGGTTACAATTACATAGGTAAATAATGAGTACATTTCTTATCAAACACTGTAGCCTCCTCCTTTGTTTTCCCTTCCTATCCCTTCCCATTCTCCTCCTGCATCCCCATCTTCCCCCGCCCCCACCAAAGTTGTAAAGTTCATTTTCGACATAACGACTTGTACATCTCATTGTTGAAATGGATCCACCTCTATCCCTATTTAAACGATTTGTTTTTTCCCTTCCCCTCCACAAATTATACCGACATCAAATACTGTGAAAGCACAGGTTATACAGTGAGGGAGGGACATACAAAGCAACAGAGAAATCATCTTATAAATGTGTTAGAAACAATTGCATTAAAGAAAAAAAAAACATTTGAATATATATCTTAGGGGTCATTTCCCTAACATCGACTTATATGACCTTTTCTGCTTGACTCAGATATATTCTAGTTATTGCAAATAAGGGAAACTATAGGACATATGTTTCTTTGAGCCTGGCTTACTTCACTTAATATCACTTTTTCAAGTTTTTCCATTTCCTAACAAATGGGGCAATGTCATTCTTTCTGATGGAGGCATAGAATTTCATTGTGTATATATACCACATTTTCATGATACATTCATCTACTGAGGGACATCTGGGTTGGTTCCATATCCTAGCTAAGGTAATTAAGGCTGCAATGAACATAGTCATGTTGGTAGCTTTAGTGTGGTCTTGTCTGTGAACATTTGGGTAAATGCCCAAAAGTGGGATTGCTGGCTTATAGGCGAGGTCCATGTGGAGTTTTTGAGGACCCTCCATACTGCTTTCCAAAGTGGTTGAACAAGTTTACACTCCCACCAACAATGCATTAAGTTTCCTTTGTGTCCACATCCCGTCCAGCATCTCTTGTTACTAGAGTTCTTGATTATAGCCATTCTAATTGGGGTAAAATGGTATCTCAATTTTACCCCAGTTGCAATACGGCTTACATGATGACTTTTCTGGTTATATGTTTAGTTAGGTCTTGATATTTGGTTGGGGAAGTTATGTTCTTTCATATATTTGTTTGTCAGATCAAAGAGGAAATGAATTCCTTGCCAGAGTCAGCATTCTGCTACTTTGCCGAAGTTTCAAATAAGCTTGAGTAACTTGCATCTTTTTCTGGATCTAACTAAATAGTTGTGCAATTTTTTCAGTGCTAGAAAGATTTTGACCACCATTTATTAAACTAGAATTTTCCAGTAACTACTTCTCTCTTTTCATGAGATTTTTTTAATTCATTTATATCATGTGTTGAAGTTTTCCTTTATATAACCCACATTCAGTCTTCTACAATGTGTAATTTGGATTAGTTTAAAATTATGTAGACTCATGTACACTGTTCAGATTGTGTGAGTTATACATTTTTTCTTGTTAAAGCAGTAGGAATTAGTTTTCAATATGGATATTATTGGACCTATTCATAGCATTTCACAATTTTTAAAGTATGTCATGATTTCGTTATTTTATTCTTTTAAATATGTGCAGATCTCACTCCACATATAGTGACATTTGTTTTAAACAATTTTATCCATTTAAGGGATTTGCTATATTAGGTTCATCTAGATTAATTTAATTACAAATTAAAACAACCGTATTTCGGAGACACAGTTATCTTTATTGCTCTACTCCAAGTTAACATGTATTTGAGTTATTTGTGCTTTCCAAAAAAAACTGACACAACAGGGTTTTGTTCCTGGGGGAGTTCTACTTTGTTGGTTCTTTTTCCAGTTGTGGTGACTTCAACATATGTGTGCATTTTATTTCAATTGTTTTGTGTCTATATTTTGTTTTATATAACAGAAAGTACAAAAAGAATCAGTGATTGAGAACTTTTCCAAATAGAATTCTAAGAGAGACACTTGAAGCTTTGTGACAACTGGGAATTGGCAGGTCATCAAAGAGGAAGGGTTAGCAGAATAACAGACACAATGTTTGACATGATTTTAATTTTTCCTCCTTTTGCCTCACTATTTCTAATAGTATTACTTCAAAATCTTTAGTGGAAAGAAAATAATTTTGTCTGTATGAACTCAGAATTTTTGTTTCAGTTGGGACACACTACACATTCATATGTCATTTTAACTTTAAAATATTCTTTCCTTCGTTTAAAATCACAGATGTGAATTTATAATGCTAAAATAGTATCTACTAATTCATATGAAATGGGTCACTTCACATTATATGTAATATAGACTCTAACAATAATAGTGAGTAATATAGTATGTGATAATTGACTTTGTGGAAAGTCAATTACATTGGATTTTTGTAAGATACTTAGTAATAATGAAACTTATATTTGATTCTATTAAAAAACTCACAGTTACATCTAAACTAATGCTGAAAAAGTAAGACTGTTTCTTGGAAAAAGCCAGAAGTATCTATAAGCTTGCTTTTTTAAAATTGTCTTGGATCTGGGCTTTGTTGACTCATGCCTATATTCCTAGCTATCCAAAAGTCTGAGATCTGAGGATAGTGGTTCAAAGCCTGTGCAGAAAAGTCTGTGAGACTCTTATCTCCAATATAACTCTTGAAAACTAGAAATGGCACTGTGGCTCAAGTGGTATAGTGGTATCCTTTAGCTGAAGAGCTGAGGGACAGTGCCAAGGCTCGGAGTTCAAGCCCCATGACCGACAAAAAATTGACATGTATTTTTACTTTATTATTTCATGATTTTTATTGTAAAAATACACACAGAGGGTTGACAATTATATGATTACTGTAATGAGTACATTTCTTGTCAATCATCGTTGCCTCCTCCTTTGTTTCCCCTTCCCATCCATTCCCATCTTCCCCTCTGCACCCCACCCCCACTCCACACCAAAGTTATAAGGATTGGTTATCAACATAACGACTTGTACATGTCATTGTTGCAATGGGTCAACCTGTATCCCAATTGGTTTTTCCCTTCCCCTCCCCAAATTATACCAACGTCAAATATACTGAAAACATGGGGTATACCGTGGAGTAGGAACATTCAAAGCAACAGAGAAATCATCTTTTAGGTATGCTAGAAACCATAGCAAGAAAGAAAAACAATTTGAGTACTTACCATGGGGTTCATTTCGCCTAACATCAACGTATGTGACCGTTTCTGTTTGTCTCAGACATAAATTAGTTATTGCAAATAAGGGAAACTATGGGATCTAAATTTCTTTGTGCCTGGCTTACTTCATTTAATTTAATTTTTTCCAAGTCTTTCCATTTCCTAACAAATGTGGCAATTTCATTCTTTCTGATGGAGGCATAGAATTTCATTGTTTATATATACCATATTTTCTTGATCCATTCATCTACTGAGGGGCATCGGGGTTGGTTCCATATCTTAGCTATGGTAAATAATGCTGCAATGAACAGAGTTGTGCTGGTAGCTTTAGTATGTTCTTGTTTTTGATTGCTTGGGTAAATGCCCAAAACTGGGATTGCTGGGTCATCAAGGAGCTCTATGTGGAGTCTTTTGAGGAAACTCCATACTACTTTCCAAAGTGGTTGAACAAGTTTACAATCTCACGAACATCCCATCCAGCATCTGGTGTTATTAGAGTTCTTGATTATAGCCATTCTAACTGGAGTGATGTTATATTTCAGTGTTGTTTAGATTTGCATTTCTTTTATGGCTAGGGAGGTTGAGCATTTCTTCATGTGTCTATTGGCGATCCTACTTTCCTGTTCGGCGAAGATTCTCTGTAAGTCTTTAGCCCACTTATTTATTGGGCAGTATTTTCTTTGAGGATTTGTTGTTGGGGGATTTAATTTTTTGAGTTCCATGTATATTTTAGATATGAGACCCTTGTCCCTTTTATGGCTAGTGAAGATCTTCTCCTAATACGTGGGATTTCTATTGATCTTGTGAGCTTTGTCCTTTGCCATGCAGAAGCTCTGCAATTCATGCAATCCCATTTCTCCAAACTTTCTTTGATTTGTTGTGTTCATGGGTCTCTATTAAGAAAATTTAGTACTGTTCCAAGGATACCTAGAGTATCTCCTATTTTGTCCTGTAATGTTTTTAGTGTGTCTGCTTTGACTCCGAGGTCTTTGATCCATTTGAAATTGATTCTGATGCAGGGTGATATATATAAGGATCTAGCTTTAGTTTTCTACAAATGATTAACCAACTTTGCAAACATTATTTACTGAAGAGGCTGTCTTTCTTCCATTCTATTTTTTAGCTCCCTTCTCGAATATTAGGTGGCTATAGGTATGTGTGTTCATTTTCTGGGTTTTCAATTCTATTCCATTGGTACTGAGGTCTGCTTTTGTGCAAGTGCCAAGCTGTTTTGATTACTATGGTTTTGTAGTACAGTTTGAAATTTGGTTTTGATATTCCTTCAGCACTGGTGTTTCTGTTGAGGATTGCTTTTGCTATTCGGGTTCCTTTATTGTTCCATATGGATTTTTGGATTGCCTGTTCTATTTCCTTGAAGAATGAGGTTGGAATATGGAGAGGTATCACATTAATTGGTAGATAGCCTTGGGAAGTATTACCATTTTCATGATGTTGATCCTTCTAATCCAGGAGCATGGGTGTTTTTGCCACTTTCTAAGTTCTGTTTTGATTTCCTTTTTCAGGTTTTTAAGGTTTTCGTCAAAAAGGTCCTTCACTTCTTTGATTAAGTTAATTCCTAGGTATTTTATTTTTGTTGGGTATTATGAATGGAGTTGCTTTCCTAATTTCAGCCACGCTATTCTCATTGTTGGCATACAGAAAAGTCATTGATTTCTGAGAGTTAATTTTATACCCTGCTACTTTGCCAAAGTTTTGAATCAGCATGAGTAATTTCTGAGTGGTTCCGTGGGATTCTTTAAATGCAGGACCATGTCATCTCGAAGAGGGAGAATTTTACTTCATCTTTCCCTATTTGGATCCCATTTTTATTAGCATCTTATTGCTGTAGATAGTCATTATAATACTAGATTGATAAGAAGTGGACAGAGTGGACATCCTTGTCTCCTTCCTGAGTTAAGAGAAAATGGATTTAGTTTTTCATCATTAAGTATAATGCTGGCTGTAGGTTTGTCCTATACAGCCTTTATTGTATTGAGGAATGTTCTCTGGATTCATAGTTTTTCCAGAGCCTTCTTTATAAACGGGTGTTGGATCTTGTCTAATGCTTTTTCTGCATCTATTGAGATAACCATGTGGTTCTTATCCTTGCTCTTGTTGATGTAGTGCGTTACATTAATTGATTTGCATATATTTAACCAGCTTTGCATCACTGAAGTAAATACTGATTGATCGTTGTGTATGATTTTTTGGATGAAATATTGAAGTCGATTGGACAAAATTTTGTTAAGGTGTTTTACATCAATGTTCATCAAAAAATGGGTTTATAGTTCTCTTTCTTTGATGAGTCCCTGCCTGGCTTTGGGATGAAGATTATGATGGCTTCATAGAAAGAATTCTGTAGTGAACTTTCTCTGTCAATTTCATTGAAGAGTTTTTGGAGAATTGGTGTGAGCTCTGCTTTGAAGGCCTTGTAGAATACCTATGTAAATCCATCTGGTCCTGGGCTTATCTTAGATGGGAAGTTTGTTATTGCTCTTTCTATTCTATGCTTGATATGGTCATGTTACTTGATTTATCTTATCTTGGTTGAGTTTCTGCAAGTCAATATTAGCTAGGAAAATGTCCATTTCTGCCAGGTTCTCAAACTTATTAGCATAATGGTTTGAGAAGTATTCCCTTATACTGTTCTGAATATTGGTTGTTTCTGTGGTGATGTTTCCATTCTCATCTTTGAGCTTATCTGGGTCTCTTGTCTTCTTTGTCTGGTAAGAATTGCTAAGGGTCTATCAATATTGTTAAATTTTTCGAAGAACCAATTATTTGTTTTGTTGATTCTTTATATGGTGTTTTTGGATTCTAATTCATTTCATTCTGATTTAATTTTAATTATTTCTTTCCATTTCTTGGATTGGGGTTTATCTTGCTGCTCTTTTTAAGGAGGTTCAGATGTCTTATTAAATTGTTGGTTTCAGATCTCTCTAATTTATTGATATAGGAACTCACAGCTATAAATTTGCTTCTCTGTACTGCCTATTCTGTGTCCCAGAGGAGCTTGTAATTTGTGTGTTCATTTTTGTTGAATATCATGAACATTTGTATTTCCTTTCTAATCTCTTCCATGATCCATTGGTGATTCAACAGTTTGTTGTTCAACCTATATGTGTACAGGACTTCATTTGTAGCTTTTGGTGTTGAGTTGTAATTTTATTTCCTTGAATGCAGTTTCTCGCGCTTTACTGTGGTCTTGTTGGTTTTCTATGTGTAGGACATCTTTAAGTATCTTTTGTACAGCTGGTTTGGTGGAGATATCTTGCTTCAATTTTTCTTTGCAATGGACTGTTTTTATTTGACCTTCGGTTATGAAGGAGGGTTTAGCTGGGATCAGTATTCTTGGCTGATACTTATTTATCTTTAGGGCATGGCATACATGATGCCAGGCTCTTGCTTTATTCATCTCTGCTGAGAAATCTGAGGTTATTCTACTTGTTTTTCCTTTAGAGGCGATTGATCTGTTCTCCTTGACAGCTTTAAGGATCCTTTCCTTGGTCTGAATTGATCCTGTGCAGATTACAATGTGATGGTGGGATGTTCTGTTCTGGGCTGGTCTATAGGGGGTTCTAATATCTTCTTGTATCTGAATAGGCCTTTCTTTGCCTGTTTGGGAAGTTCTCTGCTAGGATTCTGTTAAGTAAATTTCCTAGACCATTAACTTCTGTCTCTAGGTGATCCTTTATACCCAGTATCCTTACATTTGCCTTCTGATGGTGTCTTCCAAATATTGAAAAGATCATATTTCTAGGATTTGTCTTGGATAATTGTATGTTCTTTCTCTACAATATCCAGGCTGTCTTCAATCCCCAAGATTCGATCTTCTGCATGGTCTAACTTACTGTCAAGTCTTTCTACTTTGTTTTTTTATTTCTCTTCCTTCTAATTGGTCAGCTTTGATGGCTCCAAATTCTTTGTTGGAGACTTGTTTTACATATTGTTTCAACTTTAATTCCTTAGTTTGGTGTTCAGTGTTTATTCTCAAATCACTTAGTTGATTGGTGATGATTTCCTTGGACTCCAATTCCTTCTGTTGGGCTCCATTCATCATTCCTTTTGTGGTCTCTCTGAACTGTTTCAGCTGTCTGTTTATAGATTCCATGAATGCATGTATTGATCTTCATCTATTCTCATCCCACTCTCTCAATTCCTGTATTATACTTTGATAAGTTTCCTCACATTTACACAATTCCTATAATTCTCCATAATTGTTTTCAGACTTCTAATGTTATCCCTGTATTTCTCTTTGACTGTTCTCAGCCTGCTTATGCAATTCCTGTTTTAATCTTTAAGTAGCTTCCTAATGCTCACAAGATTATGTATTAATTTTTGTTTGCCTCCTCTCGCTCCCTATCATACTCACATTGAGTCCTTAGCAAGTTTTCAATCATTTCATTCACCATGTTTACCAGCAGTTTTTGTAGAACTTTTGATAACTCTCCTCTGGATTATTCATTAACTATTCTGTCACCTGGTTATCATGAATGGGAGTTCGGACACGTGGACTTGCCATTTTTCTTGTGTTCTTCCAGCTTATTCTGCCAATTTGGTATGAAAATAACACTAATTTTGTGCTAGAATACTATTTTAAGGCAAGCATCAACCAGAGTCCTGTAGTCGCACAATCAAAATGGCTTCAAATACAATATAGTTCAACAGATACAATCTATTCAACATCAAACAACCATGGATTAATAAGTTACAAACAGCAAAGAAGGATTTGGCAAACCAGAAATTATTAGCTTTAGGTAGAAATGTGGGGGAAAATAGGACTAGATGGATGTGGACAGATTAAAGGAGAGTTAATATAACCAAGTCCTAATCTCTGAGAGGGAAATGGATTGGGCAGAATGATTGGAGAAATATTTTAAAGAAAAAATGGAAAAACTAAAATTTAAATTTAAGAAGTAAAACACTTACAATTTATGTAAGTTTCAAGAAATGATATTGAGAGAAGAAAAGAATAGGATGAGAAGAAGGGAGGACAGCAAGTTGATATGAAAAACTAAAAAATAAAAAATAATAAATTGGTTGCCAGAAAATTATGTAGGTATAAAGAGATAAGACTGCTCATAAAGAATTTAAGCCTAAGAGGTTGTGAATTGAGTAATAAATTTCTGGATTAATTACGTATGAAATGGGGGATAAGGTATAATAATTGACAACAGGTATATATCTGGGGATGAGCTGAACAGCAATTAAGGCATGCAAAAAAGAAAGAGAAAATATGAAAACAATAAAAAGACCAAAAGTTCAAAAGATATTAAACACACACACGCACATACACCAAAAATAAAAATTATAAGAAAAAAATATTCACAGAAAACACTTTAAAAAATTAAAATTAAAAAAAAATCATAAAAGAGTTCTTTGTTTTTTTGAGTTTTTTTGGGGGGCGGGGAATGGAAAAAAACTGTATCGCCCCTGTGTCCATACCAGTCTCTTGGTCGAGTCTCTGGTCTGTTTGTGGTGTTTGGTTTTCCTATGGCTTGATTGGTTTCTTAAGTCAGTTTGTTTGGGCAGGCAGAAAATGCTCTTTGTTAGGCAGGATGTCGTGATCCTCCTCCCAGGTTAGTTCAATGGGAGTGAGATCTGCTTTGAATATTCCAAAAGAGGGAAGTGGGAATTTCCTCTAGTTTGGAGATGCTGTGATGAGTCTAGGTTCTGGGTAGGGTTGAGACCTTTCATCAAACAGTAGCTTTTCTCTGAGGGGCTAGCTCTTGAGACACAGAGTCCAGCTTTGAACCATTCTCAGAATTTATGTTTACTGAATTTCAATTGTTTGTCTAGGCTTCTGGCTCTGTTTACAGGGTGAAGAAAGTCGCTTCTCTGAGGGCAGAGCTCTCTCTGCCTGGGCGGGGTGACTTTCCCCTGGGTGGAACTGAGCCTGGCAGGTCACTTCTAATTCCTGTGATTTGCAAAATGACTCTTGTTTTCTTCCAAGGCCTGAATTGGAGCGAGCTGCTCAGCAAGGCCTTTGTCAGTATCCATGATGGACATCTCCAGTGGTGGTAGGGGAGGGGGCTGGCATTCCCACCTCTGCTCCCTGAGAGGGAGTGAGGATTTCAGAGTTCTACTCATGTCAGAATCTTGGTTCCTGGGCCCTCTCTGGTCTGCAATCTGAAGCATGAAGGTATCTGCTCCTTCTCAGTCCTTAGTGGTATTGAGTAGAATCCACTCCTCCGCTGTGTCTGGCACCTTTGTCCTGGGATCTCTCTGTTATAGAGATGATGGCTATTGCCGCCAGTGCTGCCGCTGCAGCCACTCCAGGCACGGCTACTAGCAAGTGCTCAGATCTGTCTCCTTGCCTGGATTTTCCCTCTCTGGCCACACTCTCTGTACTGTGATGGCACATTTGGTGTGATTCTCTACCTAGGCCTGTTCACTGGAACACTAAAACTGCTTTCTATGAGAGAGATTGTTTAGCCTCCAGCTTCTCCTCCATCTTCCTCAGAACTCCCTTAACACTTTATTATGACATGATATTGTGACATCATATTGACATTGTGATATTACTCTACCATTCTGTTTTCACAAACCTTTTATGACATCACATGTTAGAAAATTCATGGGTTTTAGGACCTCTAGCTCCTTCCTGGAATTCTTATCCTCATTGTAATCTAGTAGCAATTGAAATCAGACATGTGATTGTAATATTACAAACTCATAATGACATCACTATTCCATGGGTGACCTCATGACCAGGGTAATATCACAAATCTATTGCATCATCACATTGCCATTGTGACATCACCATCACATTGTGACGTTTTAATCAGTTATGACCTTTTAGCACCTTTGAAACAGCATATGGCATTTGTGACAAAAAAGTTCAGTTGTTTACCCATATAATCATTGTGGTCTAACAATTGAGATCAGTTATACCATTGTAATATTACAAACCCTTCGAGGCAGAATCACCAGTGTGACATCATTAACTGGTCCTCTCCTCATAACTTGGACATTATGCCCTATTGATACATAGGCCATTTTTGATCTCATAATCTGTTTTTTTTACTTATTTCAGGTATGACATGTGATATTAGAAATGCACTCTGATATCATGAAAATTATGTCATCACTCTGTCAGATATCATGAACATCATGTCACATTGTGACATTACATAATTGTTGGGAGTTCATAACGTTTAGGCCAATGCATGACTTCGTAGATCTCACAATCCCATTGTGAATTTATATTCTCATTTGGAGTTAAGGAAAATTAAAGCCTAGCATGCCATTTTGACATCATCAATCCATTGTAACATCATAAACCTATTGTGACCTCATCACCATTATGGCATCAACTAATTATGACATCAAAATTTTATTATGACTTTATATTGTGACATCATATTGCCATTGTGATATCACTGTCCCATTGGATTTTGCAAACCTATTATGCCCACATAACATTTTATGAAATTCGTGCCCTTTCACACTATTAACTTGTAAACTCGTATACTTATGTTACATAAAGTACAAGACAATCTAGTGAGGCACATTGAGGATAACTTTATTTACGCTAGCAATGGGCCTGCATTTACCTTGTCCTGGACTGTACACTCAGTGACAAGCCAGCCCCAACCACCAAATCTCAGACCTCCAATGGGCAGCCCTGCACATAGTTAGTCTGCAATCCACCAACCCACCCAAATTATCATCTCTGAAACTCCATACTTCAATAGGTAAGGCTTTTTTCGTTTTTTTCTTACTCCTTCCTTTTTTATAGACATATCCTTCATTTCCCTTTTTCCCTTCCATCATTTCCTTCTTCTCTTTAGGCCTCTCCACTATCCACAGGCCTACAATTCTCTGGCCTGGTGGCCAATTGGCATCCTTCCCCTCCTGCACTCCCTCAACTTCCTCTTCTCC
The DNA here is from genome assembly GCF_024711535.1 of Dipodomys merriami. Classification (NCBI taxonomy): domain Eukaryota; kingdom Metazoa; phylum Chordata; class Mammalia; order Rodentia; family Heteromyidae; genus Dipodomys; species Dipodomys merriami. The sequence continues at coordinate 1,613,341 of NW_027203015.1, forward strand.
TAAGTCTTTCCCCTCCTGCTATCTCACCACTTCCTTCCTTCCATGTCTTCACTTGATTTTCTCCAATTCCATTGCTCTGACCATGCAGCCTATATATAGGTTGAAGCCCTCTATCACTCCAGTGGGTCTCCTGCCTAACAGTTTTCAACCATCACTTCATGAACTGCGCATTCCTCAATAACTTCTTCACAGCTCATTTGAGAATGACATACTACCCCCTCCAGCATCATACCCTGTCCCGTTTGGTGGCATGACTCATGCACTCCTGTGGGCCAGGACATGGGGCCACATTGATTAGTGGGTCATGCTGACTATTAGGGCTTTGCTGCTTTATACATCCCCCTCTGGTTTTCATGTCCAATCAAATCCTTGATTCCTTCCTACCAAGTGCTAAAAATTCCCATATCTCCACTCAATGAACAGGCTTAAAATGTAAATTTTATTGTAAACAAGTAAATTATAGAAACACACTAGTTATTACTAATTAATACTTAGTAAGTCTTATCCTTAAGGGATCCTTTGAGTGTCTGCACAGTCCATCTTGTAGCCTTCTCTATATATGGGTCGGCTGCCTATTTCACTAGAGACTGATGGATCTAATGCTGTTTTCGTACTAATATAATAAGCAACAGTGAAGTTAGCATGACTACGTAAGGTCTTTGCTATTTCGGTTTCAATTCAGGAGCATGATCCATTTTACCCTCACCAGCTGTCCAGGTAAGGAAGAGTGGGAGGAGTTTCTTTTTTCCCTTTTTAAACTCAATTTCTTAATTTATTTCATTTACTTGAGGTCTAGCTTTTGAATTTAATGCTGAAGTGATACTTGCTATAGAATAAACTGCATTACTCTCCCCAAAGAAATTTTCCTTCCAAGTGGATTTAATTTCTTATTGTATATTTGAACTTTTTTATCGTCATCCTAATAGTTATTTATTTTTAAACGCTTTTTATTATTATCTTTAAGTAGTTGTACAAAGAAGTTTCCATTCTACAAAACAGTATATGAATACAAGGTGTCTGACAACATTGTCACTCATCCCTCATAAACCTTCCCTTCTCACACATTTTGTAAAAATTGAGATAGGTGATTACATATATTTCAGAGTTCTGTGGAATTGTGATACTTAGTTAAAGCCACAAACACATTTTAACCTTGACAAGGCAAATTATTGTTATCATGGTCTAAAGTTTGTTAATTCTATGAACTTTGACAATTGAAATTATTTTTCCCACCTCAGATGATGTTTACATTTTTTTTGCTTTTGCTTAGTGTAGGCTATTCCCTCTTTACCTCTTTCCCAATCATCCCTCCCTTCCCATCACTGTGTTTGGGTTGCTTAGTTATTTTTCTTCTATGTCCAGTGCAGCTGATGGGCCACTTTGTTGTATGTTGTTCCATTTTCCACTTATTGTGTTCCTCCTCCTGGCTTCTCTCCATTGCGTGCATATTAATACTATGTACATGGTCAAGAACATGGAATCATTAATGGTGATACAACAAAATGAGTGGCTGTCCTTTGTTTCTCAAGTCCTGTTTACTTTGCCATACCTTCTTGCATTTTGGCTTTAGAATCCACATATCAGGTAGACCCTGTGCCGTTTGTTTTGTTATTCTTGGCTTACCTCACTCAAATAATTTGGTCTAGTTCCATTCATTTCCCTGAAAATGCCATTATTTTGTCTTTCTAAAGGCTGCATAGTATTCCATTTTATATAGGTACCACTATTTTTGGATCCACTTATCAGTAGTGGCTCATCTGGGTTGTTTGAATATCTTGGCTACTGTGAACAGTGCTGCAATAATCATTGACATGTGTGTTTTTTTATACTGGTTCCTGTTGTTCAGAGTAGGTGCCTGCAAGTGGTATGGCCAGTTCATAGGAGAGGTCAATATGTAGCTTTCTGAGGTACCTACAGAATGCTTTACAAAGTGGTTATATTAATATACATTACCGCCAGCAATGCAGTAATGTTTCTCTTCCTTTGATTCCCTTCCAGCATTTGTCATTGGCTGAAATTAGGATGTGGGCCATTCTGAATGGAGTAAAGTGTTATCTAAGAGTTGTTTTTATTTGCATTTCCTTTAGAGCCAGGGATTATGAACATTTCCTCAGGTGGTTCTGTGCTGTTATTTTATCTCTTCTTCTGAGAAGTCTCTCTTTAGCTCTCTTGACCATTTCAAGATTGGTGTGTTAGCACAGGATCAACTCAGAACAAGGAAAAGAACCTTAAAGCTGTCAGGGAGAAAAGGGTAATCACCTATAAAGGGAAACCAATTAGAATCACCTCAGATTTCTCAGCAGAGACAATCAAAGCAAGAAGAGCCTGGAATGATGTATGCCATGCCCTAAAAACAAACAACTATCAACCAAGAATACTGTACCAAGCTAAACTCTCCTTCATAACTGAAGGCCAAATAAAAGGCTTCCACAGCAAAGAAAAATTCAAACAATACATCTCCACCAAACCAGCCCTACAAAAGATTCTTAAAGATGTCCTACACATAGAAAACCAACAAGACCACAATAAAGGCCAACAAACTGCACCCAAACTGAGAATCCAAGAACCATAGGAAGAACCCAGTTTTCGCAGCCCCCAAGAAGGTAGATAACATGGCAGGAACTCCCAAATACCTCTCAATCCTATCTCTTAACGTGAACCGACTGAACTCTCCAATTAAGCGACATAGACTGTCTAGTTGGATTAAAAAACAAGACCCTTCTATCTGCTGCCTGCAGGAGCCACATCTTGCCCGTAAAAACAAACACATTTTCAATGTTAAAGGCTGGAACAAAAGCTACCAAGCAAACGGCCCTCATAAACAGGCACGAGTTGCAATCCTAATATCAGATAAAATAGACTTCAAATTAAAAATTGTGAGAAGAGATAAAGAAGGTCGCTACATACTAATTAAAGGATCTCTCCTTCAGGAGGATATTACAATTCTAAATATCTATTCGCCAAACAATGGAGCACCCAAATTTATCAAAGAAAGACTACTTTCCATCAAATCCCATATAGATCCAAAGACGTTAATTGTTGGGGATTTTAACACACCACTCTCCCCACTAGACAGATCAACTCGGCAAAAACTCAACAGAGAAACCGCAGATCTACACAGCTGCATAGATCAACTAGACTTAACAGACATTTACCGAACATTTCAACCAGCAGCATCAGAATACACGTTTTTCTCAGCAGCACATGGAACATTTTCTAAAATGGACCACATTCTAGGCCACAAAGCAAACTTGTCTAAATTCAGAAACATTGAAGGTATACCCTGCATTCTCTCTGACCACAAGGGAATAAAATTAGAACTCAACACCAAAAGCCACCAAAGAAAGTCCGGTATCACATGGAGGCTAAACAACACACTGCTGAATCAAGAGTGGATCATGGAAGAGATTAGAAAGGAAATTCAAATGTTCATGCTATTCAACAAAAATGAACACACAAATTACCAGCTCCTCTGGGACTGCAAAGGCAGTACTGAGAAGCAAGTTTATAGCTCTGAGCTCCAACATCAACAAATTGGAGAGATCTGAAACTAGCAATTTAATGACACATCTAAACCTCCTTGAAAAAGAGCAGCAAGATAAACCCCAATCCAGTAGACGGAAAGAAATAATCAAAATTAAATCAGAATTAAATGAATTAGAATCCAAAAAAAACTATAGAAAGAATCAACAAAACAAAGAGTTGGTTCTTTGAAAAACTTAACAAAATTGACAGACCCTTAGCAAACCTTATCAGAAAAAGAAGAGAACACACCCAAATTAATAAACTCAGAGATGAGAATGGAAACATCACCACGGAAACAACCAAGATTCAGAACATTATAAGGGAATACTACTCAAAACTTTATGCTAATAAGTTCGACAAATTGACAGAAATGGACCTCTTCCTAGCAAATATTGACATGCCAAAACTAAACCAAGATGAGTTAAACTATCTTAACAGGCCCATATCAAGCATTGAAATAGAAACAGCAATAAGAGACCTCCCAGCTAAGAAAAGTCCAGGACCAGATGGTTTTACAGCGGAATTTTACAAGGCCTTCAAAGCAGAGCTCACACCAATACTCCTCCAACTCTTCAATGAAATTGAAAGAGAAAGCTCACTACAGAACACATTCTATGAAGCCATCATAACCCTCATCCCAAACCAGGCAGGAACTCATCAAAGAAAGAGAACTATAGACCCATTTCTTTGATGAACATTGATGCAAAACTTCTCAACAAAATTTTGGACAATCGATTTCAACAATTCATCCGAAAAATCATACACCACGATCAAACAGGATTCATTTCAGAGATGAAAAGCTGGTTCAATATACGCAAATCAATTAATATTATTCATCACATCAATAGGAGCAAGAACAAGAACCACATGGTTTTCTCAATAGACGCAGAAAAAGCATTCGACAAGCTCCAACACCCCTTTATGATGAAGATTTTGGAAAAATTAGGTATCCATGGAACATTCCTCAATACAATAAAGGCTGGATATGACAAACCTACAGCCAGCATTATACTCAATGGTGAAAAACTAAAGCCATTTCCTCTTAACTCAGGAACAAGACAAGGATGCCCACTCTCTCCACTTCTCTTCAATCTAGTATTAGAATGCCTAGCTACAGCAATAAGACAAGATGCAGACATAAAGGGGATCCAAATAGGGAAAGAAGAAATAAAACTCTCCCATTTTGCAGATGAAATGATCTTGTATTTAAAGAATCCCATAGACTCCACGCCCAAATTACTCAAGCTGATTCAAAACTTTGGCAAAGTAGCAGGTTATAAAATAAACACCCAAAAATCAATGGATTTTCTGTATGCCAACAATGAGAAAAGTGTGGCTGAAATTAGGAAAGCAACTCCATTTGTAATAGCCCCACAAAAAATAAAATACCTAGGAATTAACTTAACTAAAGAAGTGAAGGACCTCTATGATGAAAACTTTAAAATCTTGAAAAAGGAAATCAACACAGAACTTAAAAAATGGCAAAACCTCCCATGCTCCTGGAATGGAAAGATTAACATCGTAACAATGGCAATACTTCCCAAGGCTATCTACAAATTCAACGCAATACCTATCAAAATTCCACCCTCATTCTTCAAGGAAATAGAAGATGTAATTCAAAAATTCATATGGAACAATAAAAGACCCCAAATAGCAAAAACACTTCTCAACGGAAAGAACACTGCTGGAGGAATATCATTACCAAATTTCAAACTCTACTATAAAGCCATAGTAATCAAAACAGCTTGGTATTGGCATAAGAACAGACCTCAGGACCAATGGAATAGAATTGAAAACCCAGAAATGAACCTACAGACCTATAGCCATCTAATCTTTGATAAGGAATCTAAATCAATAGAATGGAAGAAAGACAGCCTCTTCAGTAAATGGTGCTGGCAAAATTGGTTAACTACATGTAGAAAACTAAAGCTAGATCCTTATATATCACCCTGCACCAGAATCAACTCCAAATGGATCAAAGACCTTGAACTCAAAGCAGACACTCTGAAAACATTAAAGGATGGAATAGGAGAAACCCTAGGTCTCCTTGGCTCAGGCCGAAATTTTCTGAATAGAGACCCGGAAACACAACAAATCAAAGAAAGGTTGGACAAATGGGATTGCATAAGTTTGCAGAGCTTCTGCAGGGTAAATGACATAGCTAGCAAGATCAATAGAAAGCCCACCGATTGGGAGAAGATCTTTACTAGCCATACAATGGCCAAGGGTCTCATATCTAAAATATACTTGGAACTCAAAAAATTAAACCACCCAACAACAAATCCTCAAAGAAACAACTGCCCAATAAATAAGTGGGCGAAAGACTTAAAGAGAAGCTTCTCTGAAGAAGAAAGAAGGATGGCCAATAGTCACATAAAGAAATGTTCAACATCCCTAGCCATAAAAGAAATGCAAATCAAAACAACATTGAGATATCACCTCACTCCAGTTAGAACAGCAAAAATCAAGAACTCTAACAACAACAGATGCTGGAGGGGATGTGGACAGAAAGGAACCTTATCTCATTGTTGGTGGGAATGTAAACTTGTTCAACCACTTTGGAAAGCAGTATGGAGGTTCCTCAAAAGACTTCACATAGATATCCCCTATGATCCAGCAATCGCACTTTTGGGCATTTACCCAAATGTATACAAACAAGACCACACTAAAGCTACCAGCACAACTATGTTTATTGCAGCATTATTTACCATAGCTAAGATATGGAACCAACCCAGAAGCCCCTCAGTAGATGAATGGATCAAGAAAATGTGGTATATATACACAATGGAATTCTATGCCTCCATCAGAAAGAATGACATTTCCCCATTTGTTAGGAAATGGAAAAAAATATATTAAGTGAAGTAAGCCAGGCCCAAAGAACATAGGTCCCATGGTTTCCCTTATTTGCAAAATCTAGTATAGGTATGAGTCAAGCGGAAAAGGTCAGATAATGTGATGTTAGGAAAACGAACCCTTAAATATTTATTTTAATGTTTTCGTTTCTTTCATGCATGTTTTTCTAACGCATTTATAAGATTATTTCTTTTTTGCTTTGTATGTCCCTCCCCCACAGTGTAACCTCTGCTTTCACTTTATTTGATGTCAGTATAACATGTGGAGGAGATGGGGACAAACAAGTCGTTTAAGGATTCAGGTGGACCTGTTGCAACAAAGAGAATTACAAAATGTCATATCAAAGCAAGCTTTACAATGTCGGCGTGGGGGGGGAGGGGGGTATGATTGGGTGGGGGAGAGGGGGGAGGCTGGGAAGCGAGGTGAAGCATAAACAAAGGAGGAGGCTGCAATGCTTGGTAAGAAATGTATGCATTATCCTGCCCATGTAATTGTAACCCCTCTGTACAGTATGTTCTCAAATAAAATAAAATTAAATTTAAAAAAAAGATTGGTGTGTTAGATTTGTGAAGAGTTAGTTTCTTGAGTTCACAATATATAATGGCTATTAGACCCTAGTCTTATATATTGCTGGTTAATATTTTTCCCAATTATTTGACTTTCTTTCTAGTTTGGTTACTATTTTTATTTGTGCAGAACCTTTTTATTTTAAGGTAGTCATATTGAGTCATTCTCAAAATTGTTGTGACCCTGGGCATCTCTTCTGGAAGTTCCTGTCTATGCCTAAGTTTAAAGTGTCTCTCATACTCAGTCCTGCAGTACTTTCAGAGTTTCAGGCTTGATGTTAAGGTCTGTAATCTATTTTGAGTTGATGTGAGTGCACTGTGATAGGCTAGGATCCACTTTTAGTTTTCTGCATGTGGCCAGTTTTCCCAACACCAGTAGTTGAAGAGGTGGTGCTTCTTTCACTGTATATCTTTGGCTCCTTTGTCAAATATCAACTGACTGTCCATATGCGGCTATATTTCTGGGTCCTATAACCTGTCTCATTTATTTTTGGGTTTCTTTGTGTGCCAGTACCAAGCTGTCTTTTTTTAAATTTAATTTTATTTTATTTGTGAACATATTGTACAGAGGAGTTACAATTACGTGGACAGGATAATGCGTACATTTCTTACCAAGCATTGCAGCCTCCTCCTTTGTTTACCCGTCTTTTTTATTATGGCTCAAGTAGTATAGCTTGAAGTCCTGTTTCATGATCCCTCCTGCATTCTTTCTTTTGCCTAAAATTGTTTTGGCTATGCTAGGTCTTTTGTTGTTCCATATGAATTTTTTGAATATTTTCTCTATTTCAGAAAAGTAGGTCACTGGAATTTTAATGGAAATAGCATTGAATGTGTTTATTAATTGGCAGTATGGCCATTTTCACCATATTAATTCTGCCTATCCATGAATATGGGAAATCTTTCAATTTCCTGGTATCCTTTATTGTCAACGTCTATTGCCTTGGGGTCCCTAAGTAAGGGTCACAAAATCACCAGGACACAGAGGATGCAGAGCGCATACAACAATTGCAACTGCATGCTGTGCTTTATTGTTAGTGAGTATTTAAAGACAAGGAAGCATGATCTTGGCCAAGATTTGGTCAGAAGATATTCACACAAAAATTTCAACAGATACATTTTTACTTGTCCTATGAGACAATGTCTTGGTATATAATTATATAAACTATTTTAGAGCAAGCTCAAACCACTTCTCCAATCTCAGGAAAATGCTTGACCAACTGTTCATCTATGCTTAAGCAAGCAGAAGAGCTACTTCCTCGGCTCCCAGGAGTCTGTGACATGTGTTTTGAGATAGGGAGAGCGAACATTTTCCCTCTCTAGCCTGGCATGCCAAGAGCTTTCCTAATCCCAAACACAGTCCTCAGATAATCCTGAGGCTGGAGCCTGTAACATTCTGCCCCCTCAACATAGACCCTGAGTCTTCACAATTTCCTTCTTTTTTCTTTTGTTTTAAAAGTAAAGCTTTCCACAAGGAAAAAAGCTTTCCACAAGGAAAAAAGCTTTCCACATGCTTGCATTGGTTTCATAAAAATCAAATATAACCACACAAGTGCAAACAGAATAATAACAATCATAATTCCCAAACCACTAGCTTTATGTGAAATGTGTTGTAGTATTCTTTTCAGATCTAACCCTTCCAACTGTTTAATAAATGTATCAGCAATATTAGAAGCACCATCATTTGCAAATTGTTTATCAAAAATATCATGTACATTAAATTGTAATTGAGCAATCAATTGAGCAGCAGTAGAATTTCCAGGTAAATACTGCAGTATTACATTCCAATCATGTATAGATTTATTATATTTTACATTAGTAATGAAAAAGGTAGTAGAATTCCAATCACATTTTAACAATAACTGTTTTTCCACAACCAATAACTTTTTTCCTAACCATCCCACTGTCTGTTTAAGAATATTAATCTGTGTTTTTAATCGAGCATTAATTTTTACCTCTGAGACCCACAATTTATATGAATCCCGGTGCCATTCTTTTACAAAGTGTTGTTTGTAAGGAAGTGTGTAGGGTAATTCCAGACACCTTAGCAACAGTGGTAATAGCAATTAAGCTTAAAATCACAGCTATAATGGTTCCAATCATACGTTTTGTACGTTTTAGTAGTTTGGTAAAAAATTCAATAACAACACTATCCAAAGGATTTTGGGACCATTCTCTTCCTAATTTAACAGGTAGCCAAATATGAGTTCTTTGTTGTAATATCATAGTACTATCACAGTCATTAAAATTAAGAGAGGAATTAACACAAGAATACAGGCGACAATTAAAACAAGAAATAGTAGGGGGAAATGTAAAATTTCCCTCTAAAAATACATAAGGCAGAGGTACACAGGAAGTTACATTATAAGATTTGTACAAAGTAAAACTATAAGTGGACACAGAGTTCGCCGTCCCCGAAAATTATCCATTTGATAGCATCACGGGTGTCAACGCCGCTGCGACCTTCCAAAGATGAGTCTGAACAGCAGTGGGTTCAGCCATGAAAGCCCATCGAGCATCTGCAATGCCTCCATCTCCCAAGGCCGTCAATCGACCTTCAGTAAGCGATCCATTAATGGCATCCAGCATCCTAGTAACATTTGATAAATCACATCTGGTAATATTCCACTCTGAACATGTGTTAATAAACTCTCCGAAAGGTCCCCAATTAATAAAATTATTGAACATTTTTCCAAATGTTCCTCTACACTCTTGCCACACAAAAGGTTGATATTTTAAATTAATATAAGTAAAATTAGGGCACATAAGTAAGGATAACTCGCCATCAAATGTGACGCTTTCCCAGCTACTATTAATGGACTAAGTAGTTATCGCTGCAGTTGTGTTTTAGAATTGGAAGTGTGTTTCCCAGGTAAAACCCAATGTTGCCAATTCATAAAAAAACATGGAGGAGGCCCCATTCAAACAGGCAAAAATAGTAAGTAATATTTAAAAAGCTATCATCATCCTTATTGTAAAATGTCAAATTATTCCAAGGAGGAGATAAAACAGCAGGAACAGTATAGACGGATATATTCATGTCTCCCCAAACAACAGGTTCCAATAAAGGAGAGTAAGGAAAAAAGGCCCGGTAACTTACATAAGCATTAGCATGGACAGAGTTTACAGTAAGCAGGTCACACATGGCCAAGAGCAAGTTCTCAGCGGTGACAGGTTTACCAGTGCGTTGTAACATATTTGTCCTTCTCCAGTCAACTTTTTAACCTGCCCCCAGGTGCACAGTGGGGATTTCTTTTTCCTCAACTGGTGGCCGATTCCTTGCAGGATACAGGGCTGTCCTCACTGGGCTGCGTCTGTATCCATCCAGCAGGAACTCAGTATTGTTTGCCATCCTGTGTAGACACAAAACCTTATCCTTGCCCCTTATCGGATAATTTTCCTAGTTGACATTCTGCTTTCAATGTAATCTTAATCCATGTGGGAGCATTTAAATAAGGTTTTTTGGTATTTGTTCAAAATGGCACTCAGCTCTAGTTAAAATATCTCCTTGTGGTAAGTTTAAAAAGTTAAGAACAAAAAGAGCTTGATGTAAAATTATTTTAGGATTTTGCATGGAAAACCACAAAATATCCATACCTTCATTCAACCTTTCCCTCCTTTTTAATTTTTTAATTTGTTGTTTTAGTGTGCCATGAACTCGTTCAATAATAGTTTGTCCTTGGGGGTTATATTTTATTCCTGTAATATGTACCACATCATAAAGTTCACAAAATCTTTTAAATTTGATACTTTTATGCTGGTCCATTATCAGTCTTTATTTTGGTAGGCACTCCCATAATGGCAAAAGCTTCCAATAAGTGTTCTATTACGTGGTTAACAGTTTCTGCATGTTGTGCTTTATTGTTAGTGGGTATTTAAAGTCAAGCAAGCATGATATTGGCCAAGATTTGGTCAGAAGACATTCACACAAAAATTTCAACAGATTCATTTTTACTTGACCTATGAGACAATGTCTTGGTATATAATTATATAAACTATTTTAGAGCAAGCTCAAACCACTTCTCCAATCTCAGGAAAATGATTGACTAGCTGTTCATCTATGCTGAAGCAAGCAGAAGAACTACTTCCTGGGCTCCCAGGAGTCTGTGACATGTGTTTTGAGATAGGGAGAGAGACACTTTCCTTCTCTAGCCCGGCATGCCAAGAGCTTTCCTAATCCCAAACACAGTCCTCAGAAAATCCTGAGGCTGGAGCCTGTATCATTCTGCCCCCTCAACATAGACCCTGAGTCTTCACACTCTGTGATTCATTTTTAGGCTTTTATACTTTCCATGAAATAGACCCTTTATATCTTTGATTAGTTTAATTCCTAGATACTTTTTTATTGTGAATGGGATTGTTTCCTTGACTTCCATTTCTTCTTGTACATTGTTGGTGTGCAAAAGGTGACTGATTTTTGTGGGTTAATTTTGTAACCTGCTACTTTGACAAATTGGTTCATAAGCTCTAAGTGTTTGGGGCTGAGCTTTAGGGATCGTTAATTTATAAAATAATGGCATCTGAAAAAAATAATTCATCTTCTTCCTCTCCTATGTGGATTTGTTCACCACCTTTGCCACAGTGGGCTGGGCTGGGCTGCTTATGAAAACCAGTATGGAGAAGCTCTGCACCCCACTACAGGTCCGGGTTGTTTTGCTGCTGCTGTTGATGCCGCTGCTGCTGCCAGCTGTTGCCAGTGCCCCAGCTGCTGCCCCTGCCCCAGGATCAGCTGGGCCATTATGCAAGCCAGGTTTTGTGCTGGCTCTGCCTTCTGAGATTTCTGCTTGTATTCTGTAGGTTGGAACCACTTCTTGGGAGTCTTTGAGAGCCTTGGGATGCTTGTGAGTGTGTGGTCCACAGACATTCCAGAGCCTGGCCACTTAAGCAGCCTGGCATGAAACCCCACCACTTAAGGTGCTTAGTGTGGAGCCCCATCACCAACAAGGGGTGGGGGAAGGGTCTTCCTACTTTACTGTCTGTGTAGGTTTTTCCCTTTTCTTTTTCACTTCCTGTATTTCTCTGAGTAATTGCTTTTTTTGTGAGTCACTTGGAGAAACAGAGCATTGAAATCCAAATTCTGTACTTGGTTGGAGAGAGCTGAGCTGTTTCCCTGCTGTTCCATCACCATCTTGGTCCCTCCCATTCAGGTGGAGTTTTTCTTAGGTGGCCGGTGGGCCTTGATAACCAAAGGATAGGTACATAAAAGAAGATGTTGTAATGCCTGCAGACTGTAGTTAGACATTTCTGTTAATATAGCCTTCCCAAGTTTAGGAACCAAAGGGGGTGGTCTACACTAAAGTATTTCTAAAGGATTAAATCCTTTAACCTACAGGCTACATCTTGCTTGAAGGAGGGCAAAGTGAAAGAGGCTTACCTAGCCATGGCCTGTATCTGTATTTAATTTAGTTAGTTTCCTTTAAGGTCATATTCATTCTTTCTAGTGCCTTAAACTGTAAGGTCTATAACTGGATTGTAATTTCCAAATAACTCCTAGGGTGTTAGTTAATAATTGAGAATTTGGACCATGAAAGCAAGGCCACCCTTGGACCCCAAATCTAAGGATAAGCCAAATCAAGGAATTATTATACACCTCAGCTCAGCCTGAAAAAAGTGTCCAGTATTACTAACAGATACCAATACTCATACTTTCCAGGCTTTACCTCTGTGGAGTCCACTTTCCTAAATTCATGATCTGAGGTTCCTCATATATGAATTCTTCCATAGGTTCCAGCTTTTCAGCATTTACCTGTTGGAAATTACCTACACGCATTACAAAGGATTGTCAGGCTGAGGCCCCACTGGTTTTCAAACAGTTATAGGCAGTGGCCTGGGGCAATTTTCCCGGGTACAAATATCTACATGTAAACTGACAGAAAGCTTGAGCCTGTATGCTATTTTCACAAGTTCACTGTCAACATTTGCACACTTATTACCACTGTTTTTGCTTCTTCCTTTAATCTTAACGACTAGTAGCTCTAGAGAACCAACTGGTTTTAAAGTGGTCTGCCATGCCACCTGAGCAGCTCAGATGTTTCCCTGTATCTTAGGGTGTCTAGTTTCTTTACTTCCTGTATAGTACTCTGAAACTTGGAGACTTCTTCCCTTTTATTCTCCTCCTTTTCTCTCAAACTTGCTTTCATGATCCCATTCTCCTTCTCAATGTGCTCTTTAAACTGCAAGTGTTTTGTCAGGGTCACAGGACAGTTCCTTTGACTGGCAAACTGCTTCTCCTTCTCACAACACCTTTGCTTGCCCTTCACCTCCTCCCTTAAGTTCACAAAGGTGCTATTGAGAGGTAATTTTTCCCACCTCCACTGTTCCATTGGGACACGAAGCTTCTGTATTACATTTATGGTGAAGATCTCAGCAGTCTTTTTGTCTTTTTATTCTAGTAGTTTCTCTTTCCAGTTTTCTACTTTAGTGTATCTTTATGACAGATCTTCCAGCTGTTTGTTTAGCTTTTCTGTTTATGTTCCTAATGCTCTTTCCCTTTCCCCAGCATTCTCTGTCAGAGCATGTGGTCCTTTAACTCTTTCTGATTAGTAGCAATCTCTTTCTTGAGTCTGATATTTTCCTGTTCACTTTTCTTGACCTCAACTTCTATGACACAGCACTTCCCCGTTTTTTGTGCTAACTACCCTTTCCTTCTTTCTCTGTTGCTTTGAATTTCTGGTGACACCCTTCAAAGCTTATAATCGACATGTACTTCAGCCTAAAACATTCTTATATTAGATCCAGCTCCTTTTTCATGGCGATGATTTCTTAATGCAGCATCAGGATCTCTTCTTGGCCTCAATTGTGGTTAGCAAGGATGGCAGCATTACTGTCCTGTGCTTCTGTTTGCCTCTGATCTGTGGTACCCTAATTTGCCTCATGCTCACCCTGGCCAATGTATTTGAATTTCATTTGATTTTGAGTGTTTTCTAGCTTCCTTTTGAGGATTTTCTTCTCATGTTTGACTCTCACACGTTTCTAATTTATTTCTTCAAATCTTTGCTTCATGCCAAATAATTATATCTGTTTTCTCCAATATGTTCTTCTATGTGCTTTTAATCACTTGGTGGGTTTTGGCTGGCACGTATTGGAGACTCAGTCTTTTATAAGACTATGTTTTGAGATTAAAGGGTGTGAATTTTTTCTTTGCCACATTTCTTAATTTCAGAGGGCTGCTTTTTAAATTTAACATAGTTGGAATTCAGAGCCCCAAGCTCCTTTGCATGTTTCTCAAGTGATATGAAAACATTTTCCAGGTGGGTAATGTGATTAATTATCCTGTCATTTTCTGCCTTTCTCCTTCTTGCACATTCCTTTTACCAATGTCCATTTTGTTTGCAATAAGCACACTGATGTTTTCTTAGAGGTTCCCTATTGCCATTTGCTAATGAATTGTACTGTCTTTGCCAAGGGTTTCTTGATCCTTATTCTGGTGCTCCTACCAAAACTCAAACACTCTTCTTAGACTCTTTTACCAGGGTATCTCTGTTAACAAACACCCTCTGGGAGACTACTTTCAAATTAGAATAAACTTTTCCCTCAAAGCCTTCTGACTTTTGAAGCTTTCTTCTAATATCTGGGGCTGTGTGGGTAACAAAGGCCATATTTAGGGCTCATTCATTATCCAGGGCTTCAAGATATATACACCCATAGGATCTATAGGCTTCTGGGAGAAGTTTTTCAGAAAAGCATTAGGGTACTCACTGGGGAACTGTCCCATCTCACTCACCTTAGATTGATGATTGGGCTTTTTAGCCACTGCGGTATCCCTCCTAACAGAACCTGGCAATAATAGGTAAGCACCTCCATACCTCGATTGCTGTTAGTCTCAGCTTGGGTAAGTCTGTGGAAAGACTTGCTTGTTCAATTGTGGGGCTACTATCTGGTCCAAGGACCACCTTCAAGTCACCAAGCAGGACTCACTCCCTTTTCTATCAGGTGAAAAGAACCTGTAAAATTTTCTGACACTCATCCCAGATGTACTTGTGTGTGAAAATTACTGTCTCTAATGAAGTAGTGAACCCCTGTTTTTCTGAAAAGGATGGATTTTGCTGTGTCCAGTTATACAGGTCACTAGTTGTAAAGGGAACATATATTAGAAATGGGGCTTGCTCACCATCTCCTCCATGTTCCTGTCTCAAAGGTAATAAAGGTAACATACCACATTGTACCACCTCAGACTGGTACAAGTAACCACATTTGGTATGGGAAGACTTACCTTAGAGGTGCTGATGGCAAAGAATAGGGGAGAGAGTACATCAGTGCATTTTCCTCTGAGGGATTCTGTAAACCTGGAGGAGAATATTTTTTGGATATGACACCTTTAGGCCTTGTTCTCCCATCCTGAGGAAAGGAGTAAACAGAGGTGCATACAGGGCACAGAACTATCAGCATACAGACCAATAGCCACAGACAACCCACATTCCCCACACTTCTCAATGTTGACCTCTACAGGAGGTCCCAGATGACAGAAAGAATGTCCTAGATTGTCTCTTGAGGAGGCCACAGATGATCTTTGGAGGATGTCACATATGTCCTTCCTAGGAGGCCCTAAATGACCTCTCATGGAGGTTTCAAATGGCTTCCCAAGGAAGTGTTAGATGACCTCCAAAGGAGGTCCCAGATGTCCTCTCAATGTGGCTGAGATTACCTCGTGAGTAGCTCCCAGATGGACACTCACAGAGGCCACATATGAACTCCAGAGGAGGTTCCAGATAACCCTCTTGAGAAAGCCACAGATTACGTCCACAGAAGGTCCTATATGACTTCTCAAGGAAGTCCCAGAGAATGTCCGAAGATGGTCATTCATTTCTCATCAAGGTAACCCGAGATGACCACTCAAAGAAGCTCCAGATGACCTCAGGTCCTAGATTGCCTCTTCAGGAAGCCCCAATGACTACTTTTGAAGTGGTCACAAGTGGCCTCCTGAAGAAGTCCCAGATGACATCTGGAGAAAGTCCAAGAAGGCCCCTGGAAAAGGCCCCAGATGACCTCCAGAGTAGGTCTCAGATGGCTTCTTAAGGAAGTCACAGATGTACTCTTGATGAGGTTCCAGATGGCTTCCCTTGGAAGCCCTACATGACCTCTCAAGGAGGTTCCAGATGGCTTCCCAAGCAAGCCCTACACGGCCTCTCAAAAAGTTCCCGAATGGCTCATTTGACCTCCAGAGGGGGTCCTCAAAACAGGCTGGCAAGCTTGACCAGAGGTATCCTTACAGGTACCTAAATGACTTTTGTCCATGTTGATCCTCTGGGGACAAACACTCGAGGTAGACTCTCAACCCTGAGTGCTGACACTCTCCTATGGGGATTTTTTTCTGGGGCCAAAGACTGATGCCATCCAAATTGATTATGTCAATGGGTTCTCCAATATATAGGACCTGTATAATTCAAGAGAATCCATTGAGACACAGTTAATATAATAAATGTTCTCCAAACTATCAACCTCCAAAATTATGATATCGAAATCTCCAAACATCAAAGGGCAAGCCTTTTTTCCCCTTCCCTTTGTTTCTCTTTCACAGTCCTATACTTCCTTCGAGCTCTTTCCCTTTTTCTCTTCTACCAGTTCCTTCTTCTTTCAGGCCTCTCCACTCTCCAAAGGCCTGAACTGCTTTGCCTGGGTCGTCAGTTGCTATCCTTCACCTCCTGCTCTCCCTCAACATCCTCTCCTCCCAGGTCTTTCCCCTTCTGCTATCATACCACTTTTTTCCTTACAGGACTTTTCTCTTTTTCTCTCCCCTTCTATTGCTCGGAACAAGCAGCCTATATGAAGTCTTTACCCCTTCTCCACTCCTATTGCCTAACAGTTTTTAACTGTCCCATGCCAAACTGCCCACAGGCCAATCACTTCTTTAAAGCTCAACACATGGAGATTAATGTATCAGCCCCTCCCACAGAATGTCCCACCTTCTTTGATGGCATACTTTGTCCTCTCCAGCTTGCCAAGAGATGGGGCCACGCTGATTATCGGACCCTATATATTATCGGGACGCTGCTGATTATTACATTGTCTTCCTTGTGAACTGGTAGCAATTGAAATTGGAAATTCGTTTGTGATATTACAAACTCGTTGTGACATAACAAACCCATTTTGACATCCTCACAGCCACGACATCACAAAGCCATTGTGACAACATTGTAAATGTTACATCATGATTCCATTGTGACATCTGAAATCTATTATGACCTCTTAGCTCCTTTTAAAAATCACATGCCATTTTCAACATCACAGTCCCTTTGTGTATCCATATCCATGTTGTTAAGTAATGACAATTGAGATCAGACATGCCACTATAATATCAAAAAGTGTTTGTGACATCTTCAACAGTGTGACATCACTTTTTCATTATAGAAACATCAGCTCATTGTGACATCACCAAACTCAATAACATATTGCATTATGACAACAATTCTCATTGTAACATCATAGACACACTGTGAATGCCTATTCTTTGATTTCATTGTATTTCAAATGTGGTATGAGAGTTGATATGAGAAACGCACTTTTGTGCCTAAATAACCGTTTTGACATCATAATCACTTTGTGACATCACACTGTCGTTTTGCTATCACTAACACAATGTGACATCACAAACCTCTCCTTTACTCATAACTTTTCTGACATGCTGACATTGTGATATCTTAGACCTTTTTGCCCTAATATGTTTTCAACCTCATATTTCATGTATGACATGAGATACCAAAAATCCACTGTGACATCATGACCATTGTGATATCACACTGACAGATGTCATGATCATCGTGTCATATTGTAACTTCACAAAAATTTTTGATGTCACAGTTGCTGATTCCATACAGAGAAGGGGTAACTGTAGGTCTATGATGTCATAATTGGTTGGTGATATCCAAATGGTATAAAGGATCCCATTTGTGATGAAATCTCAGAGAATAAGAGTTCACAGACTGCGGTGTCTCCAAAGGCATGTGTTGTCACAAATGCCTAAGAGGCTTGTGATAACACAGTGTGACACAATGTTCATGATGTCTGTCAGTATGATGTCATAATGATCATGATATCACAGTGGATTTCTGATGTCACATATCATAACTGAAATATTATAAGGTTGAAAGGAGATTACAACCTTATAAAGGGCCTAAGATATCACAATTGCAGTACATCTCAAGACTTATGAGGACAGGGCAGATTTGTGATGCCACGGTATGTTAGTGATATCACCATGGCACTGTGATGTCACAAAGTGATTATGATGCCATATATTTATGAGATCATAATGGTTTTCTGATATCAATCCACATGCCACATTTGAAATAGAATGAAATAAGAGAATAGGCTTTTACAATGTGTCTATAACATCACAATGACAATATAATGTCATAATGCTATGAGGTCATTGTAAATTGGTGATGTTGCAAGGAAGTAATGATATCATAATGAATATGTGGTGATGGGGTCACAAAAGTTTTGCGATGTTACAATGGCATATATGAGTTCAATTGTCATGTGTTCACAATGAGGATATGGGTACATATGGACTGTTATGTCACAAATACCATGTGTGTTTTCAAAGTTATTTAGGGGTCATGACAGCTTTATGATACACAGTAGTGATGAGGTCACCGTGGGTTTTTGATGTCATGATGATTTTGTAATATCTCAAATACATGTCTAATTTCAATTGCTAGTATTTCACAATGTAAATAAAGTTCATAAAAGGAGCTTGAAGTCCTAATGGACATGAATTTTTAAAAATGTTATGAGGTCATGTTAGGTTTCTGAATACACAATGGGACAGTAATATCACCATGGCAATATCCACTCACTACATCATGTCAAAATATTCTTTTGGTGTCACAATTAGTTGATGATGCCACATTGGTGATGAAGTCACAAAAGATTGGTGATGTCACAATGTGTTGGGCTTGTCACAATGATATGATGTTTCTCAATTGTCTTTAACTTGAATGAGCATGAGTTCACAAAGGTACTGCAGCTTCTCCAAAAGTATGTGTTGTCACAAATATATTGAAATCCTAAAAGGTTTGTGATGTCAGAATTTGGCACAATGGTTATGACATCTGGCAGAGTGATGTCACCATGGTCATGATGTCACTAGGAATTTGTGATATCGAATGTCATATGTGAAATCTAACGAGGTCGACAACAGATTATGAGGACAAAAAGGCCTAAGGTATCCGAATTGCAGCATGTCACAAAGGTTATGATGACAGGATAGGTTTAGGATGTCACTGTGGGTTAGTGATATCACAATGGCAACGTGATGTACAAAGGGATTGTGATATCACAATGGTTATGAGTTCATGATTTGTTTATGATATCAACCTAAAGGCCACATTTGAAATAGAATGAAATCAGAAAAGGCATTCAGCCTGTGTCTATGATGTCACAATGACAATATGAAGTTCTAATTCTGTCGTATCATTTTAGTTTTGTGATTTCACAATGAGCAGATGGTGTCACAACTTCAATGTGATGTCACAATTGTGATGATCTCACAAACTGTTTTTGATGTTAGAATGTCAGTATGATACTCAATTGTTAATATTTCACTGTGGGGATTTGAGTACACAAAGGGACTGTGATGTCACAAAGCTGTATTTTTTCAAAGGTTATATGAGGTCATAATAGATTTGGGATATCACAATGTGATCCTGGTGTCAAAATAGCAATGTGATTTCACAATGGGTTTGTGATGTCACTGTGGTGATGAGGTCACAATGGATTAGGTATGTCACGAGTTGGTAATATCACAATTACTTGCCCAGCTCAATTGCTCCTAGTTCACCATGAGGACATTGTAATAACCAGCAGTGCCCCTATATTCCATGGGAACAGATAGTCATCATGGCCTCCTGGTTTGGATCACTGGAGAGGGGACTGCATGCCACTGGAGGGGGAAGGACATGATGCAGAAGGAGATAGGATGTCAACCCCACATGGTGAGGTGCCAAGAAGTGATTGGGCATGGACATTTGGGAAGTTTTGATTGAAAACTGTTATGCAGGAAACATATTCCAGTGGGAGAAGGCTGCATGTTCAGAGCAACAGAAGGGGAGAGAAAAAGGGGAAAGTCCTGGAAGGAAAGAAGTGATGAGACTGCAGGGGGGTAAAGAGCTGGGAGGAGAAGAAATTGAGGGAGAGCAAGTGGTGAAGGACGGCAACTGGCCACCTGGACAGGACAGGTCAGGTGTGCCAAGAATAGAGCAGCCTGAAGAGAAGAAGGGAATGGTTGAAGGAAAAAATGAAAAGACCTGAAAGTTAGGACAGGTCTGGAGAGAAGGAGGATGAAGAGAAAAGAAAAAGGCTTGTCCTTTGAAGTGTAGAGCTTTGGAGTCCATTATGTTGGGGCCTGGTTGTTTGCAGACCAGTTAACAAATGGCTGGGTTGATCTTGGAAGGTCTGAGGATTCATGGTTGAGGCTGCATTTAGTTCTGGGCATCCAGCCCAGGTCAAGGTAGTCGCTTATTACAAAATTAATAAGGACAAGACAGGTTTGTGATGTTACATTGCATTAATAATATCACAATGTCAACATGAGTTCACAAAGGGATTGTAACGTCACAATGGTGATGTGGTCACAATTGGTTTCTGAAATCGACCTATATGCCACATTTGAGATAGAATGAAATCACAGAATAGGCAATCACATTGTCTCTGTGACCTCACCATGAAAATGTGATGTTATAATGCTATGATGTCATTGTTATTTTGGGATGTCACAATGGGCTGTTGGTATCATAACAACGTGATCTCACTCGAGATGTCACAAAGCATTTTTAATGATACAATGGCATGCCTGATGTCAGTTGTCCTTTGTTCAAAATGAAGACATGGTTATCCAAAGGGACTGTCATGTCACAAACATCATGTGCTTTTTCAAAGGTGCTAAGAGGTCACAACAGGTTTGGGATGTCACAAGGTAATCATGATATCACTGTGGTAATGTGATGTCACAATGTGTTTGTGATATGACTGTGGTGATAAGGTCATACATGGATAGTGATGTCACAATGAATTTGTAATATCACCATTACATCTCCAATTTCATTCTACTAGATCACAATGAAGATACGAGTTCACATAAGGAGCTAGAAGTCAGAAAGGCCATGAATTTTGTGAAATACGAGGAAATAAATGATTGGTGAAAATGCAATGGAGACAATTCCATTGGCAATGTGATGTTACCATTACATGAGATATTATTTTTTGAAGTCACAAAGAGTTGGTGATTCCATACAGGTGAGGAGATCATATAGGTTTGTGATTTCACAATGGGATGGTGATGTCACAATCTCATGCCAGATCTCTAATTGACAATGAATATATAAGTTTACAAGGGTTAATGATGTCTCCAAAGGAATATATTGGCACAAGTTTAATGAGTCGTAACAGGTTTGTGACGTCACAATGTGACTCAGTGGTCATGACATCTGGCAGTGTGATGTCACAGTGGTCATGATGTCACAGTGGATTTCTGGTATCACATGTCATTCCTGAAGTATTATGAGTTAAACAATTTATGAACTCAGAGAGGCCAAAGATATCACACTGGCAGCATGTCAAAAATTTATGAGGATAGGACAATTTTGTGATGTCACAGTGGGTTAGTTATATCATAATGCAAATATGGTGTCATCAAGGTATTGTGATATCATAATGGTTATGTAGTTACAATGTATTTCTGATATCAACTCACCTGCCACATTTGATATAGAATGCAATCACAAAATAGGCATTCCAAGGTATCTGATATGATGTCATTGTTGTTTTATGATGTCACGATGGGCTGATGTTGTCATAATGACAATGTGATGATACACTGGTGATGATGTCACAAGGGTTTTGAAATGTTAAAATGCCATGTCTGATCTCAATTGCCATTAGCTCAAAATTATATGGGTACACAACGGCCTGTGATGTCACAAAGGCCATGCATTTTTCAAAGCTTTTGAGATCATAATAGGTTTGAGATGTCACAATGTGGTCATGGTGGCACAATGGCAATGTGATATCACTATGAGTTTGTGATGACACCGCGGTGATGTGTCACAATGGGATAGTGATGTCTCATCAAGTTTGTAATATGACAATTTCTTCTAATTTACTATGAGGATACTGTAATAACCAGTGGGGCCAGAATTATCTGTGGGAGCTGATAATCATTTTGAATTCTTGGTCTGGCCCACCAGAGAGAGTGGGGAATGCTGCCGAAGGTAGAGGTGTCAAACCTCACATGGTGAGCTGTCAAGAAGTGATTGAGAATTGGGCAGTTTGGGAAGTGATGGTTGGTAAATGTTAGGCAGGAGACCTGTTGGAGTGAGGAGGGTTACAATCTATATATAGGTTGCATTTTCAGAGCACTGCAAGAGGAGATAAAAATGGGAGCTACACGGATGGAAGAAAGTGCTAGGATAGCAGGAAGGAAAAAACCTGAGAAGAGAGGTAGTTGAAGGAGAGCAGAAGGTTGGCAAGTGGTCACTGGGGCAGAGTAGGGCAGGCCTGTGGAGAGTGGAGTGGCCTAAAGAAAAGAAGGAAGTGGTGGAAGGGAAAAAGGGTAAGACCAGGAAGGAAGGATAGATCTATGGAGAAGGAGGGAGGAATGGAAAAGTAAAAAGCCTTGCCCATTGAAGTTTGGAGCTTTAGAGATGATAATTTTTTGGATGTTGGTATGCAGATCAATTAAGGAAGGGTGCCCATTGAAGGTCTGAGGTTTGGTGGTCAAGTCTGCTCTTGGACCTGTGTATCAAGTCCAGGATAAGGTAATCACAGTCCCCTTTCTAGTGTAAATTGGTTTATTATATTAAATGTGACTAGATGGTTTTTCTCCTTGCCCTAGAGGTCATAAGTACACGAGTTCACAGAAAGAGCTTGAAGTCTCAAAGGCCATGAATTTTCTAAATGTGATGTGGCCATAATAGGTTTGTAAAAACACAATGGGACAGTGATATCACAATGGCAATACCACAATGTCATGTCAAAATAACGCTTTAAGACCCCAATTAGTTGTTGATGACATTATCATGATAAGGTTACAATAAGTTAGTTTGTGATGTCACAATGGGATCATGATGTCACAGCGGCATGGCAGATCTCAATTGTCATTAATTGGCAATGAATATATGAGTTCACAAAGGAACTGTAATGTCCCTAAAAGCATGTGTTGTCACAAATTTGATGCCATTCTAACAGTTTTGTGATATCACAATGTGACACAATGGTCATGACCTCTGGCAGTATGATGTCACAAGAGATTTCTGATATCACATGTCATGCCAGAAATATGAGATTGAAAACAGATTATGAGCTCACAAAGGGCCTAATATATGACAATGGCAACATGTCACAAAACTTATAAGGACAGGACTGGTTTGTTATGGCACAGCAAGTTAATGATATCACAATGGCAATGCTATGTCACAAAGGATTGTGATATCAGAATGGTTATATGGTCAAAATGGGTTTGAGAAATAGCATGCATTCCTAGAATAGGCATTCACACTGTTACATTTATGATGTAACAATGTCACTGTCATTTATAATGCTATGATGCCATTATCATTTGGTGATGTCACAATGAGCTGATGGTGTCATAATAAAAATTTGATGTCACTGTTGGTTTATGATGTTACAATGGTTATTAAGACACAGTATATTTCTGATATCAAAACACATGTCAAATTTGTAATACAATGAAAAAGTTGGGTGCCGGTGGCTCACACCTGTAATCCTAGCTACTCAGGAGGCTGTGATCTGAGGATAACAGTTCAAAGCAAGCTTAGGCAGGGAAGTCCATGAGACTCTTATATCCAATAAAAACCACTAGAAAACCAGAAGTGGCGCTGTGGCTCAAGCGACTGAGTACTCACCTAGAGCTCAAGAGCAGGCAGAACACCCAAGCTCAGATTTCAAGCTCCACGACCCCCCCCCACACACAAAGGATTAAAAACAGACATACACAATCTGTCTATAACTTCACAATGAAAATGTATTTTCATAATACTATCTTGTCACTTTAGTTTTGTGATGTCAAAAGTAGTTGATGCTGTCATAATGAGAATGTTATGTCACATTGGTGATATCACAAAGGGTTTGTTATGTTACAATGGCATATCTGATATCAATTGTCAGTTCATAATGAGGGTATAGTTACACAAAGGGATTGTGATGTCACAAAGGCCATGTGTTTTTTCAAAGGTACTAAGAGGTCCTAATAGGTTTGGGATGTCACAATATGATAGTGATGTCAAATGTCAATGAAAGCTCACAATGGGTTTGTGATGTCACATTGGTGATGGAATCAAATAGTTTTGTGAAGTCACATCTCATAATAGCATGTCCAATTTCAGTTGGTACTATTTCACAATGAGGATGAGTTCTCAGAAGAAGACCAAAATATAAAAGGCCATGAATTTTCTAAAATGCGATGAAGACATACTAGATTTTTGAAAAAACAATGGAACAGCAATATCACAATGGTAATGGATGTTGCAATATGATGACTTAATAATGTTTTGATATCACAAAGGGACTGTGATGTCTCCAAAGGCATGCGTTGTCTCAAAAGTGATGCAGTCCTAACAGGTGTGTGTTGTCAGAATGTGACAAAATACTCATAACATCTATTAGTGTGATTCCACCATGATCTAGATGTCACACTGAATTCGGTTATCACATTTCATTGCTGGATTGGCTATGAGATGATTGCAATTTCACAGTAGGTTAGTGATATCACAATGGAAATGTGGAATCACAGAGGGATTGTGCTACCACAATGGCTATTAGAACACAATGTGTTTCTACTATAATAGGTTTGTGTTGTCACAGTTGGTTGGAAATGTCACCATGCCCTGCTGGATCTCAAATGTCATTGATTCACAATGAAGATATGAGTTCACAAAGGGACTGTGTTGTCTCCAAAGTCATGTATTGGCACAAATGTGATGAAGTCCTAACAGATTTGTGAGTTCACCATGTGATACCATGGTCTTGACATCTATCAATGTGATGTCACAATGTTCATGATGTCAGAGTCAATTTCGAATACTATAGGTCATACCTTTATTATTATGAGTTTGAAAACATTATAAGCTTACTAAAGTCCTAAAATATCCTAATGGCAACATATCACACAAGTTATGATTAAAAACTAAAGGTCTTTGGAGCTTAAATTTCTTTCTTCGAAATTGTATCCTCATTGTGAACTAGTAGAAATTGAAATTACACATGTCATTGAGTTATTACAAACTCATAGTGACATCACAAACTCAATTGGCCTCATCACCATTGACAACACAAACCCATTGTGACATCACATTGCTGTTGTGCCTTCACAATCACATTGTGACATCACAAAGCTATTGCGAACTCTTAGCACCTTTAAAAAAACACATGACCTCTGTGGCATCACAGACCCTTTGTGTACCCATATCCTCAAAGTGAACTAATGAAAATTGTGATCATACATAGCATTGTATCATCACAAATAGTTTGAGCAATAATTATGACTGTGAAATCACATTGTCATCATGACATCATCATCTCATTGTGACATCACCAAACCCCAATGAAACCATACCATTTTTTCTTCTTTTTCTCTGTGTGTTATTTATTGTAAGTATAGTGTACAGAGGGATTGCATTTACATGAGCAAGGTAATGAGTACATATCCTATCAAACAGTGCTGCCTTGACATCATATTGTAATTTTTATGTCATAGACCCATTGTGAATGCCTATTCTTTAATTTCATTCGATTTCAAATGTGCCATTTGGGTTGATATCAGGAAACCATTGTGAACTCATAACCTTTGTGACATCAAATCTCTTTGTCACAGCACATTGCCTTTATTATATCACTAACCCACTGTGACATCAAATACCTCTCCTGTCTTCATAATTTTTGTGACATGCCATTGTGATATCTTAGGCTCTTTGTGAGTTGAAAATCTGTGTTCGACCTCATATTTCAGATATGACATGAGATATCTAAAATCCAGTGTAACATCATGATATCACACCGTTGGACATCATAACCATTGTGTCACTTTGGACCTCATTGTCATTTTGTGATGTCACCATAAGCTAAAGATGTCATAATAACAATGTGATATCACACTGGTTATGACGTCACACAGGGTTTATAATGTTACAATTGTTATGAGGTCACAATGTGTTTCTGATATCAACTGATATGCCACATTTGAAATATTATGAAATCACAGGATATACATTCACAGTGTGTCTATGACAGCAAAATGGCAATGTGATGTCATAATGCTATGATGTCACTGTAGCATGGTGATGTCACCATTAGCTGATGGTGTCATAACGACAGTCTGATGTCACATTGGTGATGATGTCACAAAGGGTTTGTGATGTCAAAATGACATGTCATATCCTAATTGCCATTAGTTCATAGTGAGGATATGAGAATGAAATCATAATGACATACACAAATGAACTGTGACAACACAAAGGCCAAGTTTTTTTTGTCAAAAGTGCTAAAATTCCTAACAGGTTTCAGTTTTCAAAATGTTAATGATATAAAAATGGGTTAGTGATGTCAAAACTAGTTTGTAATATCACATCTTATTTCAAATTTCAATTGCTACAAGTTCATAATGATACACGTTAATAGAAAGAGCTTGAAATCCCAAAGACCATGAATTTTCTCAGATGTGATGAGGGCATAATAAGTTTGTGAAAGCATGATGGTACAGTAATATCACAATTGCAATATGATGTCAAATTATAATGTCATAAGAGTGTTGTTATGTCACAATTAGTTGGTGATGCCATAATATTGATGAGTTCAAAATACCTTTGTGATGTCCAAGTAGATAGCTGATGTGACAATGACATTCCTGACCTCAATTGTCATTAACTCACAATGAGTATATAAGTTTAGAATGGGATTGTGTGGATTCCAAAGGCATTTGTTAGCACAAATGTGAAGTCAGAACAGATTTGTGATGTGACAATGTGACACAAAAGTCATTACATCTAGCAATGTGATGTCACAATATTCATTATGTCACAGTATATTTCTAATATTTCCCTAATTCTAATGACAGCTTGTGGAATAGAGCTAGGTGCTGAATCCTTCATAGGGTGGTCTGTGCTTATCTTGCACAGGGAACTATGTGCAGAGTCTTTCACAAGGTGCAGTGTGCTGAGTCCTGCATTGGGTGCTGTGTTCTGAGTCTTTCACAGGATGCTGTGTGCTTAGTCATGCAAAGAGTGTCATGTGCTGTGTCCTTCTCAGGATGCATTCTTTCATTGGGTCCTTGTAAGAGCTACACACTGAGATGATTATGCAGACAAGAATTTTGAGCTCAGCTATGTCTCCATGTCAGGGACAAAATTATGTATTACTGAAGACTAGTGAGTTGTCTCCTGAAGGCAATTGTTTTGTTCTGTTTTGGTTGAGTCATGGACCTTGAACTCAGGGCCTAGGCTCTGACCCTTACCTCTTGGGCGCATGGCTACCACTCCACCTTGTGGAACCACGGACCCCATTGCAGCAGAGTGCCATGACCTAGGGGTCGATAGCTGCCTTCTCAGGAAGCTGAGATCTGAGGATCTGGGTTCCAAACTATGCCAGACACAAAAGTTCCTATGAGACTATTATGTCCAATTGACCACTAAGAAACCTGAAGTGGAAGCTTGGTACTTTTGGCTCATGCCTGTCATCCTAGCTACTCAGGAGGATGAGATCTGAGGATCATGGCTCAAAGCTAGCCTGGGCAGGAAAGTCCTTGAGACACTTAGCTCCAATGGACCAAAAGAAAACCTGAAGTGGCTCTATGATTCAAGTGGTAGAACACCAGACTTTAGCTGAAGAGCTCAGGGACAGCACGGAGGCCCATACATCATCTCCTACAACCATCAACAACAAAAAAGCAGAAACAAACTAACAAACCTGTAGTAAAGTGCTGGGAATGTGCCTTTGGCATAGAGTGCTTTGCATATATGAAACCCTGGGCTTGATTTCTCAGGACCACCTCACTAGAAAAAAGCCTGAAGTGGCTCTGTGGTTCAAGTGGGAGAGAGCTATCCTTGTTCAAGAAAAACAAGGTATAGTGCTGATTTCAAGCTCCAGGACTGGTGTATGCACGCACACACAGGGACACACACACACACACACACACACACACACACACACACACACACATACACACACACACACCAGACGTGAAGCTGAGACACAGAATGGTAAAGCACTGGGCTTCTGCACTGAGCTCATGTTCAGCACCCAGGCTCTGTGTTCAATCCAAAACCTAGCCACCCAGGGCCCAACAAGGAGAGGTAAAATGTTTCAAAACCTGATGAGCTTGACCAGCCCTAGATGACAGGAAGCTTTCTGAAATCCGATATGTGCTTGGATTTCCCAAGCTTCCAGAAACCTAGGAAACTCATCATAGGCCCATCATCACCTGCAATTAAATATTTCATTAGGTTCAATATCCTAGTTTTCTGCCAGAAGGACTCCTGAATTATATTGAGCACTGTATCTGAACACCGGGATAAGGCAGGATAAGTGCAGGAAACTTGGCCTGCCAAGTTTGTAACCTCCCGGTTACACAAGTGAAGGCATCCTGTCAAAAAAGAGAACTGGGGAGAGAGATAGCTTGGGGTACAAAGAGGCCTTTTTCTCCTGGCCTTCAGAGCCTACCCACACTCATCCTCACTAATTGGCCCAGATGGAGTTGTTTCACAGCTGTACAGGAGTGTCGGCTTTTGTTTGCCTGTTCAGATAATGAGTGAGACTTCTTCCCACAGCATGGGGTGGGGAGAAACCCTCAGGCTTCACTGGGAACAGTGAGGGGAGTCCTTGAACATGCACTTTTTCGAAAGCACTCTCTATTCTATGAAATCATTGTATTAAAAACAAATTTCCTAGTTTGGTGTTGTTCATTATAACTACTCTGGAGCTACACCTAAAGGAATACATCCATACATATGCAAACACGTGGAGGTACAGGCCCTTTTTGCGGGGTCAGGTCCTGGGGTTGGATTAGGAGCCTACGCATTGTCCCTGAGCTGCTTTTTCTCAATGATATTGCATTAACCTTCAGTCACAGCCCCACATCTGGGCTTTCTGTGATCTCATAGAAATAGCAGTGTCATGGACTTTCCAATACTGGCTGGATTCAAACTAAGGTTCTCCACATCTCAGTCTCCTCAGAGCTGAGATTACAGTCAGCAGCCACTGGCACTTCTCTTTCTTTCCTTCTTCATTTTTTACTCTGGACAAGCTGACTTCTTAACAGGGTCATTCCAATGGAATGACTACCCAATGATCTTCATAGCTGCTTTCTCTGAGAATGATTTTCTCTCCTCATCTTCTCCTCTGGTCACAGGTTTGCAGCCAAAAGTGAGAAATGAGTGTTCCAGGATTTGGGAGTAAACGTCCACAGGACATGCCAGTTCAGTCACTTAGCATTGAGCTGCAGTAAATTTACTGTCTCCAGATATGTGGATCCAAAGCTGGAACGATCCTCATGCAGTCTGCAGTGCTTCTTTTGCCTATAAAATGACCTAATAATTACGAGTGTTTCCAACCTGAAGTATCTAGAACACACTAGAAGCATCTTCCTGTTTCTATTTTTCTCTAGTACTTCTCGAGATTTAGACTAAAGGTTTGTGTGGAGCAGTTCCTCAGGGAATCGCTGAGGAAAGTTTCCTGAATCCTCCTGAGGAGATCGCCGTCCAAAGCCAGCCTGAGCAGGAAGTCTGTGAGCCTTTTTTCTCCAATAAGCCACCAGAAAACCAGAAGAGGAGCAGTGGCCCAGAGGATAGAGCTCCAGCTTTGAGAGAGAAAGCCAAGCAGGAGATATTGTTCAGAGCAGGCAGGAAAGCCTGGATGGCTGTCCAGATGGCTGGAAGTGGATCTGTGGCGTTGGTAGAGCCTCAGCTTGAGTAACACAACTCAGGATTGCATAGGGCCCTGAGTTTAAGCTCTGGGATGACCACAAAAAAATTTCAAAGAGAGAAGGCCAAGTTATGTATCAGTGCCTTACCTACTTAAGTGTGTATTACCTCCCTGAGTGCAAACAGACCATATGCAATGCTTCTGCTTTCATTTACTGATTTATATTTCAAAGATGCCTGTTGCACATACTGCATCATAATCTTCATTTCAGGCCCATCGTTTTTCTCTTCCAGGGTTCCATGCCTGTGTCCTTATATGATGCACACTTAGGCTCTCAGCAGGGTTTATTTACATTTTATTATGGGGCCAGCACAGGAACAATCACAAATCAGGCAGGGGAAGACAAGATCAGGTTTCTTAGAAGTAACCAGTATTCAGAAAACTTAACTTGGGGAGGAAAACTGGCTGCCTACTTATGTAAAAACCACCATTAAGAAAAAGACGAGGGGGCTGGAAATGTGGATTAGTGAGAGAGTGTTTGCCTAGCTTGCAAGAAGCCCTGGGTTCGATTCCTCAGTAGCACATACACAGAAAAAGCCAGAATTAATGCTGTGGCTCAAGTAGTAGAGTGCTAGAGACAGTGCCCAGGCCTTGAGTTCAACTGAGGACTGGCAAAGAGATAGATAGGTAGGTAGGTAGATAGACAGATAGACAGATAGATAGATAGACAGACAGATAGATAGAAAGACAGATAGATAGAGATAGATAGATAGATAGATAGATAGATAGATAGATAGATAGATAGATAGATAGATAGATAGATAGATGGATGGATGGATAGATAGATAGAAAGAGAGAGAGAGATACATAGATACATAGATACATAGATAGATACATAGATACATATATAGATACGTAGATACATAGATAGATACATAGATACATAGATAGATACAAATATGATAGATAAATCTGGTCTTAGAAATCAGTAGGGAAGAAGGGAACAATTAACAGTTATGAGGCCTTCTGCAGTGTGCCAGGATACCAGCATCGCATTCCCATAACTACAGAGCAGGAAGACTGTCTCTCTCCCACTTCTCAGGCAGCTGAGGGCCCCAGAGCCAAGAGGGCAGAGCCAGGTTCTAACTAAGGTGCTTGGAGAGCCAAGAGAAATGGCCCTGCCTCTCCTTGGATTGGCATTAATGATGTGCAGAATGAAGGAAGGAGAATGGACTTATCAAAGTAGAAGAATGGCCTTCAAATCTGACAGATGAAGAGTGAAAACCCACTCCTTAAAACCAGAGATCAGTGTTTTCAACTCTGTTCCTCCGTCCCCTCCCCGCCCCCAATATACTCACACACTAAACTGGCTCTCTATTGGTAACCTAAAGATAGCCTGAGGCTCCCTTCACCTGAGGGAGGAAGGTTAAGCAGTCATTGTTTGAAGAGGCTGAGAAAAGCCTGATCCTGGTGTAACTTTAACAAATGTTTGAAGTTGTCCCCCCCCCCATTACTGTTTGTGACTGCAATGAATGAAGTGGTTTTGCAGCTCACTTCCCTGTTCTCTTCACCTAGCCTGGCTTTTGCAACTATTTTCTGTCCTTCAAATACAGTGTTACAATGGAGTACTTCCTGATAACAGGGTTAGGGCTTGGATCATGAGAACTTCATTTGAACCCAGGATGGGTCAATAATGTTTCTTTCTTGCTTCTGTAGCTTCAGAACTCTAAGAACATTTAGAGTGCAAGTAACTTCTTATCATCAAGGGAAACCCAGGAAGCTCTTGAACATCTGACCTTTCAGAAGTGGAAGTCAGTGTGTCATAGACTTTCCTACTCTGGCTGGCTTTACCCTGTGATCATGAGACCTCAGCCTCCTAAGCTAGGGTGATGGGCGTGAACTACTGATGCTCTGCTAGGTTCAGAACTGTAATGACATTGTCAGTACAAGTCAACTGCTTATCACAAAGGGCTTGGGGAGCATATTAACCCTTTCAACATTGGACCTTTCAGAACCTTGTAGCACACAAGGTTATAATGCTAGAGTCTCAGAAGCTGGGCATATGGATCTACTAAACTTGAATCTTGAGCTCTGACTCCAATTATGGTATATATCAGCGTTCATTTTCCAGAGAATGTTCCCTTAATTAGCAAATAGGAAAAGTACTTTGATTAACCCTCAATTTTTCAGTTGTGTGTCTCGAACTCAAGCCTGGGCACTGTCCCTGAGCCCTACAGCTTAAGGCAAACAGTACCACTTGAGCCACAGTGTCTTTTGGTAGTTCATTGGAGATAAGAGTCTAACTGGCTTTTCTTGCTTAGCCTTTCTTTGAACTGTGGTCTTCAGCTCTCAGTCTCCTGAGAAGCTATTTTTCCAGATGTGAGCCACCAGCATCTGGCCTATTATTTTTGAAAGTCCTGGGGCGTGATCTTAGGGCCTGGGCACTCTCTCTGATCTTCTTTTTCTCAAAAGTAGAGCTCTACCTCTTGATCCACTCCACAGCTTCTGGGTTTTTGTGTGTATGTGACACTGAGGATTCAAACCATAGCATTCATGCATTCTGAGTGAGCTCCTTACCACTAAGTCACATTTCTAGCCCCACCCTTACAATTTTATCACTCAACTTGCCTATCCTCAAGAAAAGCCCTCTGATTATAAATCATCTAAAGAAATCCCTATAGGAAGGTGTTCAATGATAAAGAAGACAAAGCTCATCTGTGGGAGAGACTCTAAACATGTGAAGACTGTGACAAATGCTTCCATTGAATTATGTATCATGTTTCAACACTTAATAAAGTATAAATGAAAATGAGTCAATGTCCTAAATTATTGTGAATCATTTTATAATAGATGTAAATCATGTACTAAATATTATGTATATAATAATACTAAATACAATAAACAATAAATAAATGAATCAAATAAAAAATAAAATAAAAAATCAATAATAAAAATAAAATATGTAGTAAACATAGATATGTAAGCATATATCATATATTACAATTGTACAGAAATATTTTTTCCATTGCAGGGTGTTCACTTGGGCCCTCGGAACTCTAGCCTGAATTTGTTTTCCTCAAAGACAGTAAGCTTCACCTTCACCCATGGTGCAAAAGAGTTACTTGGAGGAGGAGATCAAATCACAGCAATTACAGAAATACTGGCTCCAGTTTCAAGACAGTGGCTTAATTTTTTTTCAATGAAGGCAGTTATGTTCATTCAGTTCCATACAGAACACTTTTTTAAAAAGCAATGTCGAATTTTGTACAGCTTTTCAGACATCCTTACCTTACCCCCAAAGTGCTTCTCTGAGCACTACATTGTTTCTTTTTTTGTACATTTTTATTGCAAAAATGTTGTACAGAAAGATCACAGTTACATGAGCAAGGTAATGAGTTCATTTCCTATTGAGCATTGTTGTTTTTTCCCCCCTACCTTTTGTTTTCCCCCTACCAACCTTTCCCTACCATCTCCACAACTACTCCCCCTGCCGAGCTCAGTGAATTGTTTTTTTTTATTTTTGGCTTGGCATGGGGTTTGAACTCAAGTAGTAGCAACTCTGCATCTTCTCTCACATTGCTACAGATTTACCAAGACCCTGAGTTCAAATCCCAGGCTAAGGAAGGAAAGCGGCAGAAATTCCAAACCAGAGAGCTTTATTTCTTTTTAATTTAGTTAAATAATTAATTAATTTTTATTTATTCTTTATTTTTTCCAACCACGGGGCTTGAACTCAGGTCGTGGCAACTCTGACTCAGCTTCCATCACCCTAGGCTGGGGTGCAGTCTCTGGACCCATAGCCGATCCTGGGATCCTAGGCCATGAGGGTTTGCAGGAAGAAAAAAAAGTATGATACCACAAATAGTGGCGAGCTTCAGAGGGCTGGGGTATTACGTCTTTTTCTTTACACCGTGGGTCTTACAAGGCTGCAAAGAGGACATGACCTGCTGTTGCTCATACATGCAAGGCAAGAACTCTACCACTGAGCCATCTTCTATTTTCTCCTTCCTAGAAGAAGCTGCACATGAAGACAACACTGATCCTCATTTTCAGTCTGTACTATTGAATATGGAGGAACATCTTTCCTCTGTTCTCCATCAATTCCCTACTTTCCTGTTAGAATGACTTAGAATAATATAAATGAAAAGAGAGAAAATAACTCATCATGAAAAAAAAAAACACAGAGAAATTCACTGTATTTTTCTCACACGTTCAACCAATATGAACTATTGGGGAAATACATGGACACCTTATTTCCACTGGCACTTAAAGTCTCTAGTTAGGCAATTCTGATGAAGATGAGTAACAAAATGAAAAGGGAGAAATTGTATTAATTGCAAGAAAAAAAATGGAGTAGGATCCAAGCAAATTTCTTCTTTGGGCTGCTGAAAATAATTGGCTTACTAGAGTATGGTGACTACTTTCCATAAAGGCCACTCATGTGAATACTATGGATGACAATGAATATACCCCTATTCATCGGGAAGCCTACAGTGGACACTTTGACATTGTCCATGAGTTGGTGGCTCAAGCAGCAGAAATCCATGCAATAATTGTTAATAGCTGGACACCCCTGTGCAGTGCATACTTGTGAAATAATATCAGTGTGGCGTCTTTCTTATTTCATGCAGATACCAATGCCCAAACTAAACGCCTCTTGACTCCCTTGCATCTTCCTGGTGGGAATATAGATAGAAAAGATACAATGGATCTCTTTATGTTGAAACATTATATCAAAGCAGGTCTGAAGAACAACTTGGAAGAAATTTGATATTAACAAAAGGATAAGTATGTATCACTACCTGTTTCAAGTTGTGGAAGGCTGTACAAATTGTTCTATTAAATTGTAATGGTTCGGTTAAGTTTCTTTTCTCTTTTTTTCTTTTTCTTTTTTTTTTTTTTGTTGAGTTTTATTATTTTATTGTGAAAACACCCTACAGAGGGGTTAAAATTACATGGGCAAGGTAATGAGAACATTTCTTATCAAGCATTGTAGCCTCCTCCTTTATTTCCCCTTTCCAAACTTTCTCATCTCCCCCCCACTCCCCAACCCCCTCATTACCCCTCCCCCCTGGCCAAAGTTGTAAAGTTCGTTTTTCTACATGATGACTTGTATATCTCATTGTTGCAATGGGTCAACCTGTATCCCTATTTAAACAATTTGTTTTTCCCTTCCCCTCCACAAATCATAGCAACATCAAATACAGTTAAAGCAGGCGTTATACGGTGGGGGAGGGACATACAAAGCAACAAAGAAATCATCTTATAAATATGTTAGAAACAATTGCAACAAAGAAAAAAAACATTTGAATCTTTATCTTGGGATTCATTTCTCCTAACATTAACTTATCTGACCATTTCTGCTTGTCTCAGACATATACTAGTTATTGCAAATAAGGGAAACCATGGAATCTATGTTTCTTTGGGCCTGGCTTACTTCACTTAATATAATTTTTCCAAGTCTTTCCATTTCCTAACAAATGGGGCAATGCCATTCTTTCTGAAGGAGGCATAAAATTCCATTCCATAGAATTCTATTTTCTTAATCCATTCATCTACTTAGGGGCATCAAACAAGACCATACGAAAGCTAGCAGGACAACTATGTTTATTGCAGCATTATTTAGCATAGCTAAGATATCAGTTACGTTTCTTAAACATCAAAATGGTAGTCTATTCTTTGTTTCCATAGAAAATATTTTCACAATCCAAATAACAGCAATATCTTACTGTAAAAGTTCCATGGAATTTTTCCAAGTGAATTGCCTGACTTTGATGTCAAAATGTATTTGAGTTGTTTGTGTACATCTATAATTTCTGCAGAGTTTGTGATTTTTTAATCTGAAATAATTTGATCTTATCTGTTGAAATGAGTAGTACAGAAAATAAAGATATTTCTGGTTCTTGTCTGAAAAAAGTATATTTTAAAATATTCTATATTCTATGTTTGCATATTATCCATAATGTATTTCATTCTTTCCTAGATATAATTTGAAGTCTACATTGTTTTATAATATATATGTATTCATTAATAAATGAGTCCTTTCAGATTGCATTCCGTATAGAAAATTTAAGATTACTTTCTTCCAGGTTCTTTTTTTTTTTTTTTTGGTCCAGTCATGGGTCTGAACTCTGGGCCTGTATGCTGTCCCTCAGCTCTTCAGCTCAAGGCTAGCACTCTACCACTTAAGCCACAACACCACTTCCGGCTTTTTTCTTTTTGCTTATGTGGTGCTGAGGAATTGAACCCAGGGCCTCAAGTATGCAAGGCAAGCGCTCTACCACTCCTTCTCAGGGAGGAGAGGAGGGAAGGCCACAGCTTCACCCCCAGTACTGGAGATCTCCATCTTGGGTACCAACAAAGATTGTGTAGCTGCTAATCCAACTCAGGCCTTGGGAGAAAACTGGAGTTATTTAGCAGGTCACAAGATTCTAAGCTGACCTGCCAGACTCAGCTTCACCCAGGGAAATGTCACCCATCTCAGGTGACAGCCCTACGAGTGGCTTTCTTCACTAGGTAATCAGAGCCAGAGGCTGCCCCTCCCTTTAGTAGCCTTGACAATCAATTGAAATTCAGTAAACATAAACCTTGAGAGTGGCTCCAGGCTGGGCTCTGTGAGTTTCTCACAAACTAGCCTCCTAGAAAAGCTATTGTTTGTTGAAAAGCCTCAACTCTACCCAGAACCTAGCCTCTTCACAGCATCTCCAAACTTGAGGAAAAAATCATCTCCCTCTTTTGTGAAACTCAAAGCAGATCTCCCTTCCCTTGAACTAACCTGGGAGGAGGATTGCAAAATCCTGGGTAAAGCAGAGCATTTTTCTGCCTGCTCAAACAAACTGACATAAGAAACCAACCAAGCAACAGGACCACAAGCAGACCAGATTTCAAAAAGAGGCTGGTTATGGAAACAAGGGTGATACAGGATTTTTCACAACCCTCCCCCAAGATTCAAAGACCTTTTTTTTCATCTTCTTTTTTTTTTTTGTACTTTTATAAAAAAATTTTTTCAAAAACTTTTTTTAATTTGTAATTTTTACCTTTTTTGAAAAAAATTGTTTTCTTGTAACTTTATTCTCTTTATTTTCTTCTCATAATATTTATTTTATGGGTACATGTGTGTGTGCGTTTTTCTTTCTTTTTTTTCTATCTTTTGTAAGAAAATTTTTTTGTTAACTCTATTGAACTTCTAATCTTTTTATCTTTCTTCCTTATCCTTTTCACCTTTTCTTCCCTTTCGTTCTTCTTTATGTGAATTAATTGTTTTTCTGCACATCCTCAGATAAACCCGTAGTTGACTATTAAACCCTATCCCCCATTGTGTACACATTTAATCCACAAATTTATTACTCAATGCAAAACCTCTGAGACTTAAATACCTTAATAGCAGTACTACCTCTTTATACCTATATAATATTTTAAGTTTTTCACATCTCCTTTATATCCCTCCCCTTTTCTCATTATATTCACGTTCTTCTCTGAATAGTTTGTTTTCGTTCTGCATAATATTTTTAATTACTACTTTTCTGTTTTTTTCTGGTCTCTTTTTTTTTCCCTTTCTCTTTCTTCTTTTTTTTCTCTCCCTCTACTTTCATCTTATGCAACCTATTTCCTGCTTTCAGATTAGGACTTCGTTAAGTTAACTCTCCTTGTGCCTTCCCACATCACTGTATTCATATTTTTATCTACATCTCTCCTTAACCCTAATAATTTCTGGTTTTCCAAATTCTTCTTTGCGGTGTGTAGCCCATTAAATTATAGTTGTTTGATGTTGAATAGTTGTATTTACTGAACAAGATTGTACTGTACAAATTGACTGTTCAAAGTCAGACTTTGGTTGATGCTTGCCTTAAGATAGTGTTCTAGCACAAAACTGGTGTTAATTTCGTCCCAAATGGGCAGAGTAAGCCAGATAAACACAGGAAAAATGGCAAGTCTGGGTACCCCAACTCCCACTCATGATAATCAGGGGACAGAACAGATAATGAATAATCCCGAGGAGAGTTCATAAATAGCTCTACAAACACTGCAGGCAAACATGATAAATGAAAAGATTGAAAACATGCAAAGGAATCTATATGAGCGTGAGAGGGAGAAAGACGAGGCAAACAAAAGGTCAATGGAGGAAAAGATTGAAAACCTACAAAGGACTCTGTATGAGCGTGATAGGGAGAGAGAACAGGCAATCCAAAGGTTTATACAGGAAAATCATGAGCGTGAGGAAACTACTCAAAAACTGATACAGCGTTTGTGTAAGCAGCTTGAGAATACTCAAAGAGAAAGGCAGGAACAGCGTGAACAGGATGAGAACACTCAAAGAGAACTACAGGAATGGCATGAAGGGGAAGAAGCTAAGCAAAGAGTAATGCAGGAATTGAGAGATCAGGATAAGGATACACAAAGATCACTTAAGGCATTCATGGGAGCCATTAACAAAGAGCTGAAGAAAATCAGGGGGGACCACAAAGGGAATGCTGAATGGAAACAAAGAGAAGGAATGGGAGTCCAAGGAAACCATAACCAATCAACTAAGTGATTTGAGAATAAACACTGAACACCAAATTAAGGAAGTAAAGAAGTTCATACAAGATCTAAAACAAAGCTTCAACAAAGAATTTGAAGCCTTCAAAGCTGACCAATTAGAAGCAAAAGAAATAAAAAAAACAAAGTAGAAAGTATTGACAGCAGGTTAGACCATGCAGAAGATTGAATCTTGGGGATTGAAGACAGCCTAGATATTATAGAGAAAGAACATACAAACATCCACGACAAGTCCAAGAAATATGATAGATCTATCCAACACTTGGAAGACACCATCAGAAGGCCTAATCTAAGGATAATGGGTGTAGAGGAGCACCTAGAAACAGAAGTTAATGGTCCAGGAATTTTGTTTAACAGAATCCTACCAGAGAACTTGCCAAACATGCAAAAAGATAGGCCTATTCAGGTACAAGAAGCTTTTAGAATGCCAACTAGACCAGACCAGAATAGGACATCCCACCATCACATTATAATCCACACAGGATCAACTCAGACCAAGGAAAAGATCCTTAAAGCTGTGAAGGAAAAAGATTAATCATCTATAAAGAGAAACCAATTGGAATCACATGAGATTTCTCAGCAGAGACAATCAAAGCAAGAAGATCCCGGAAAGATGTATGCCATGCCTAAAAAATAAACAACTATCAACCGAGAATACTGTACTCAGCTAAACTCTCCTTCATAACTGA
Source organism: Dipodomys merriami (assembly GCF_024711535.1). Classification (NCBI taxonomy): domain Eukaryota; kingdom Metazoa; phylum Chordata; class Mammalia; order Rodentia; family Heteromyidae; genus Dipodomys; species Dipodomys merriami. The sequence continues at coordinate 1,652,378 of NW_027203015.1, forward strand.
AGGCCAAATAAAAACCTTCCATAGAAAAGAGAAATTGAAACAATACATCTCCACCAAACCAGCCCTACAAAAGATTCTTAAAGATGTCCTACACATAGAAAACCAACAAGCCACAATAAAGGCCAAGAAACTGAGAATCCAAGAACAATAGTAAGAACACAGATTTCGCAACCCCCAAGAAGGTGGATAACATGGAAAGAACTACCAAATACCTCTTAGTCCTATCTCTTAATATTAACGGACTTAACTTTACAATTAAGCGACATACACTGTGTATTTGGATTAAAAAACAAGATGCTTCTATCTGCTGCCTTCAGGAGTCATATCTTGCCCATAAAAACAAACACATTTTGAATGTGAAAAGCTGGAACAAAATCTACCAAGCAAACGGCCCGCATAAACAGGCAGGAGTTGCAATCCTAATATCAGATAAAATAGACTTCCAATTAAAATTAATGAGAAGAGATAAAGGTCGCTACATACTAATTAATGGATCTCTCTTTCAGGACGATATTACAATTCTAAATATCTATTTGCATAACAATGGAGCACCAAATTTATCCACAAATCCCACAAATATCCAAAGACATTAATTGCTGGGGACTTTAACACACCACTCTCCCCACTAGATAGAACAACTCAGCAAAAACTAAATGGAGAAACCGCAGATCTAAACAACTGCATAGATCAACTAGATTTAACAGACATCTACCGAATATTTCACCCAGAAGCATCAGAATACACGTTTTTCTCAGCACCACATGGAACATTTTTTTAAATAGGCCACATTTTAGGCCACAAAGCAAACTTGTCCAAATCCAGAAATATTGAAATCATACCTTGAATTCTCTCTGACCACAAGGGAATAAAATTGGAACTCAACACCAAAAGCCACCAAAGAAAGTCCGATAACTCGTGGAAGCTGAACAACACACTGTTGAACCAGGAGTGGGTCATGGAAGAGATAAAGAAAGGAAATTCAAATGTTCATGCTATCCAACAAAAATGAGCACACTAATTACCAGCTCCTCTGGGACACAGTAAAGGCAGTACTCAGAGGCAAGTTTATACTTCTGAGCTCCTACAACAACAAATTGGAGAGATCTGAAACCAACAATTTAATGACACATCTAAATTTAATTGAAAAAGAGTAGCAAGATGAACCCCAAACCAGTAGATGGAAAGAAATAATTAAAATTAAATAAGAATGAAATGAATAGGAATCCAAAAAACTATAGAAAGAATCAACAAAACAAAGAGTTTGTTCTTCAAAAAAATTAACAAAATTGACAGACCCTTAGTAAATCTTATTAAAAAAAGAAGAGAACATACCTAAATAAACTCAGAGATGAGAATGGAAACATCATCACAGAAACAACCAAGATTCAGAACATTATAAGGCAATACTTCTCAAAACTTTATGCAAGAACTTGGCAGAAATGGAAATTTTGCTAGCAAATACTGACATGCCAAAACTAAACCAACATGAGTTAAACCAGCTTAACAGGCCCATATCAACCATTGAAATAGAAAGAGTAATAAGAGACCTTCGAGCTAAGAAAAGTCCAGGACCTGATGGTTTTACAGCGGAATTCTACAAGGCTTTCAAAGCGGAGCTCATGCCCAAACTCCTCCAACTCTTCAATGAAATTGAAAGAGAAAGTTTACTACGGAACACATTCCATGAGGCCATCATAACCCTCATCCCAAAACCAGGCAGGGACTCATCAAAGAAAGAGAACTATAGACCCATTTCTTTGATGAACATTGATGCAAAACTTCTCAACAAAATTTTGACCAATCGCCTTCAACAATTCATCCAAAAAATCATACACCACGATCAAACAGGATTCATTTCATGGATGCAAAGCTGGTTCAATATATGCAAATCAATATATGCAAGGATAAGAACAACATGGTTATCTCAATAGATACAGAAAAAGCATTCGACAAGATCCAATACCCCTTTATGATGAAGGTTTTGGAAAAATTAAGAATCCATGGAACATTTCTCAATAAAATAAAGGCTATATATGACAAACCTACAGCCAGCATTATACTTAATGTTGAAAAAGTAAAGCCATTTCCTCTTAACTCAGGAACAAGACAAGGATGCCCACTTTCTCCACTTCTCTTCAATCTAGTAAAATAGAATGCCTAGCTACAGCAATAAGACAAGATGCAAACATAAAGGGGAACCAAATAGGGAAACAAGAAGTAAAACTCTTCCTCTTTGCAGAAAACGTGGTCTTGTATTTAAAGAATCCCATAGACTCCACTCCCAAAATACCCAAGTTGATCCAAAACTTTGGCAAAGTAACAAGGTATAAAATTAACCCCCCAAAATCAATGGCTTGTCTGTATGCCAACAATGAGAAAAGTGTGGTTGAAATTAGGAAAGCAACTCCATTTGTAATAGCCAGCCCAAAATAAAATGCCTAGGAATCAACTTAACCAAAGAAGTGAAGGACCTCTATGATGAAAACTTTAAAAACATGAAAAAGGAAATCAAAACAGAACTTAGAAAATGGCAAAACCTCCCATGCTCCTGGATTGGAAAGATTAACATCGTGTAAATGGCAATACTTCCCAAGGTTATCTACAAATTTAATGTGATACCTATCAAAATTCCAACCTCATTCTTCAAGGAAATAGAAGAGGCAATCCAAAAATACATATGGAACAATAAAAGTCCCCGCGTAGCAAAAATGCTTTGCAACCGGAAGTACACTGCTGGAGGAATATCTATACCAAATTTCAAATTATACTATAAAGCTATAGTAATCAAATCAATTTTTAGTGGCACAAGAACAGACCTCAGGTCCAATGGAATAGAATTGAAAATCCAGAAATGAAACCTACAGACCTATTGCCATCTATTCTTTGATAAGGGAGCTAAAACAATAGAATGGAACAAAGACAGCCTCTTCAGTAAATGGTGCTGGCAAAATTGGTTAACTACTTGTAGAAAACTAAAGCTAGAACCTTATATATCACCCTGCAATAGAATCAATTCCAAATGGATCAAAGACCTCGGAGTCAAAGCAAACACTGAAAACATTAGAGGATGGAATAGGAGAAACCCTAGGTCTCCTTGGCTCAGGCCGAAATTTTCTGAATAGAGACCCGGAAACACAACAAATCAAAGAAAGGTTGGACAAATGGATAACATGAAGTTCCAGAGCTTCTGCATGGCGAAGGACATAGCTTGCAAGATCAATAGAAAGCCCACGGATTGGGAGAAGATCTTCACTATCCATACAACGGCCAAGGGTCTCATATCTAAAATATACTTGGAACTCAAAAAAATTAAATCCCCCAACAACAAATCCTCAAAGAAACAACTGCACAATAAATAAGTGGGCTAAAGATTTAAAGAGAAACTTCTCTGAAGAAGAAAGAAGGATGGCCAATAGACACATGAAGAAATGCTCATCATCCCTAGCCATAAAAGAAATGCAAATCAAAACAACATTGTGATACCACCTCACCCCAGTTAGAATGGCAAAAATCAAGAACTCTAATAACAACAGATACTGGAGGGGATGTGGACAGAAGGGAAACTTACTTCATTGTTGGTGGGTGTGTAAACTTGTTCAATCACTTTGGAAAGCAGAATGGAACTTCCTCACAAGACTTCACATAGAACTCCCCTATGACCCAGCCATCCCACTTTTGGGCATTTACCCAAATGTTTACAAAAAAGACCACACTAAACCTACCAGCATGACTATGTTTATTGCAACACTATTTACTATAGCTAAGATATGGTGCCAACCCAGATGCCCCTCAGTAGATGAATGGATCAAGAAAATGTGGTATATATACACAATGGAATTCTATGCCTCCATCAGAAAGAATGACATTGCCCCATTTGTTAGGAAATGGAAAGGCTTGGAAAAAATTATCTTAAGTGAAGTAAGTCAAGCCCAAAGAAAGATAGGTCCCATGGTTTCCCTTATTTGCAATATCTAGTATATGTATGAGTGAAGCAGAAAAGGTCAGATAATGTGATGTTAGGAAAATGAACCCTTATATATGTATTTAAATGTTTTTTTTTCCTTTCATGCATTTGTTTCTAATGCATTTATAAGATTATCTCTTTGTTGCTTTGTATGTCTGTCCCCCACACTATAACCCTGCTTTCACTATATTTGATGTCGGTTTAATTTGTGGAAGAGAAGGGGAAAAACAAATCGTTTAAGGATACAGGTGGACCCGTTGCAACAACTTTGGTGGGGGGGACCATTGGGTGGGGGTACAGGGTGAGGCTGGGAAGGGATGTGAAGTGTAAACGAAGGAGGAGCCTGCAATGCTTGATAAGAAATGTACTCATTATCTTGCCCATGTAATTGTAACCCCGCTCTACAGTATGTTCACAATAAAAAATATTAAAAAAAAAAATACTCAGGAGCCTGAGATCTGAGGATAACTGTTCAAAACCAGCCCGGGCAGGAAAATCCGTTAGACACTTATCTCCAATAAACCACTAGAATATCAGAAGTGGCACTTTGGCTCAAGTGGTAGAGTGCTCACCTTGAGCTGAAGAGCGCAGGGACAGTCCCCAAGCCCAGAGTTCAAGCCCCACGATCTACCAAAAAAAATCACATTCGCCAAAATAACATTTGACAAACAGATTATACTTAGTGGCAATAGAGTTATAATAGAGTTACAATAGATTTGATTTACTTACCCTCAATAATGCCAATCAGGTTCAACCATTCATTGAACTGTAGAAATAGTACCACCCACCATTTGTGTCATTCTTTAGGTGCCTTCCAATATTTGTTAAATATATCAGCCTCCAATATTTCAAATCCTAACATTAGCTAATAAAATAAATTTCATAATTTAATAAGTTACATTTTAAAAAGTCACAAATAGTTGCCTTATCATATGTTATTTTATATTTTCCCTATCTGTCTAACATAGTAAGACTTGAATATGGGTTCTCGTCAGAGATGTGACAAACATAAAATCTGTCTTCTATTTCTATCATATTCCTCTATAATAGTAAATTTTAATTTTCTTTTTTCAAAACTTAAATGTAGTAGAAAATATTATCCCATGTAAAATAAAATAATCACACACCATTGTACAAAGCCATTTATAAAAATTGGTAGTTAGGAATACATTCTAAACCATTTTTAAACTTTCTTATTGACTAAAGATCAATCTTCCAAATGGATGAGAATTAAATCATGTCTAGGTGATTCACGCCTCCAGTCCTGCAAATTATTATTGCAGATGAATGAATTATGGAAATATAAGCTGACATAAGTTTAAGTATATGCAGGATTGAAACTCCATGGAATGTATATAAACATTTCAAACTATTAACAGACAGTTTAACAGAATGACTATCAGGAAGTTGAAACCAGAGAGGAATGATAGTAAATACAAAGAATGAATGAGAAATGGAACAAGGAGCAAGTACAGCTAGAATATCAATGTACATATGTGATAAAGGAAGTGGTAAATCTGAAATAAATCTTGGAGAAGGAGTTGGTTGACAATGATAGAAGGAGTGAATCTGATCCAGGAGCATTGGACAATTAGATCAACATATTTAATTGTAACACACTTGCACAATCTTTTGAAATTGTGAAAAAACACACAAAAATTACAACCAAACAGCAATCTCTAAAGAATATGAATATGACCTCTCAAAATTTTAAGCAGTTAATGAAGGGCAATCTTGGGAAAAGCAAACAAAACTATTCAAAGAGGGCAGTTTGGGGTAGGGGAGAAATTTGAACGGATTTAAATAGATTGTCTCAGGTTACAAATCTCCTATATCTCTGCAAATGTTATCTTCCTTCTGTGAGTTCTCTCTGTCTGAAATGGATACTCCAGTTCTGAGCCACAGTTAATCGCTTGTGAAGACAGAATGGAAGAAACAAGATCAAGAACCTATTACTCCGCTGAAGAGAAAACAATCCTCTATGTTTTCTTTCATCTCTCTTCACTACTCTTTCCTCATACTTTAAAGTCAATTGATTTTGAGTTATATATTTCCTTCTTTGTTCTGGAAAAATAATTGATGAAAGTAATTCACTAAATATTATTTGCCATTTTTTTTGGTGCTGTCGTGGGGCCTGAATTCTGGGCCTGGGTGCTGTCCCTTAGCTCTTCAGTTCAAGGCTAGTGCTCTACCACTTGAGCAACAACGCCACTTCTAGATTTTTTTTTAATTTTTATTTTTTTATTGTGAACATACCGTACAGAGGGGTTACAATTACATGGGCAATATAATGAGTACATTTCTTATCAAGCATTGAAGCCTCCTCTTTTGCTTACCCTTCACATCCCTTCCCAGCCTCCCCTTGCCCCCCCAACGAACCTTCCCCCCACCACCAAAATTGTAAAGTTCGTTTTCGACATGATAATTTGTACTTCTCCTTGTTGTAACGGGTCCACAGTTATCCTTAAACGACTAGCTTTTCCCCTTCTCCTCCACAAATTATACCAACATCAAATATAGTGAAAGCAAAGGTTATACTGTGGGGGAGGGACATACAAAGCAACAAAGAAATAAACTTATAAATGCGTTAGAAACAAATGCATGAAAGAAAAAAAACATTTAAATACATATCTAAGGGTTCATTTTCCTAACATCACATTATCAACCTTTTCTGCTTCACTTACACATACTAGATATTGCAAATAAGGGAAACCATGGAACCTATCTTTCTTTAGGCTAGGCTTACTTCACTTAATATAATTTTTTCCAAGCCTTTCCATTTCCTAACAAAAGGGGCAATGTCATTCTTTCGGATGGAGGCATAGAATTCCATTGTGTATATATACCACATTTTCTTGATCCATTCATCTACTGAGGGACATCTGGGTTGATTCCATATCTTAGCTATAGTAAATAGTGCTGCAATAAACATAGTTGTGCTGGTAGGTTTAGTGTGGTCTTGTTTGTTATGTGGTGCTTAGGAATCAAACCCAGGGCCTCAGGCAGGCAAGGCCAGCACTCTACCTCTGAACCACCTTCCCAGCCCCTAAAGTAATGAGTACTTTTTTTTGGTGGTCATTGGGCTTGAACTCTGGGAGCTGTCCCTTCGCTCTTCACTCAAGGTTACCACTCTACCGCTTGAGCCACAGCACTACTTCTGCCTTTTTTTTTTTTATCATGCTGTTTACTTGTTCAAGGGCGTCCATTAAACTTCACCCCTGCATTTGGTTGACATAAAAACCCAACATTGATGTTAATCAGGCTAAACTCTAATATAAAACATTGTCTCCCAAAAAACCATTCCAAGAAATTGTGATCACAAATATTTGGATATCCGTTTTTCTTTATTCTTTTACCTTGAAAGTCTTCTTGTGTCTAAAGTGCCCACAAACATAAGTACTCCACCACTTTTTGGTTCAATCACTTCTAACCTCAAAGATATATTTTGCTAACTAGGTGCTTAGAGAAACCGCAGAATACTCCACTTTTATTTTCTCTCTTAAGACTCTCCTTTGATACTATATCTGGAACAGTAAAGTTATTTTTGCAAAGTTATTTCAATAGATTTTTTTCTCTTAGTCTTGCATTTACTCATCAAGATGTATGGAAGAGAATAAAGTTAATTCACCCATACCTTGGATGACAGTGTCTGTTACAAAGGACAATGCTTCTATGTCCTATTTCTATGTCCTCCTCTTATCTCTTGCCCGATTTCCAATTAATCACAACTTCTTGGCTTCAAGTCTAGTGAAGCTGAAGGACTATAAGGCCTCCCTCACTGCTACATCTTCATGGTTTCTCCTTTAAAAATGTTTGAATTTGCCTCGTTTGGATGTGGGGTTTATTTTCATGTCTTCATTCAATCAGTTCTGCATTTTAGTGAGCCAAATCGGCTTTGTAAAATCACTTTAGGTAGGAAAAATATTACAATCTATATCAAAAAGTTTTGACCTCCCTCCACTGCTAAAGCCAATTTGCTTAGCTAGGGCTTCTAAGAACACTGTTTCCTACCTTTTCCATGTGCTCAATTCTTTTCTGAACCCAAAACTTTTTGTCTTATGTACTAAGAGAAGTCATCTCTATCTCATGTTAATAAGGATATTATATTTGTGAGCCACTTAGAAATGTGAAATCACTGGTTTGAAGGAGCCAATCAGATTTTTTTTTCTGTTTCAGTGCTTTACGTACAAAAACATTGTGGAAAGTATTACAAACAGAAATGTGTTAACCCAATACCTTTTTTCATTGTGGAGGGCACTTTCTCCCAAAATATTTTGACCCAAATTATATTTTTCAGAGAATTACTGTTTGGTAATTAAAGGTCAGTTCACAAATATTGATGTCTTTTTTTTTTTTTAAAGAAATTTGAATTAAATTGCACTATAACCTTGTTTCACACAGTGAGAGTATATTTCCTGGGTAAGAACAATTTTCAAGGGAAGCTACAGGATATACAGAAAGGTTTCTGAGGTTTGTTTGTTTAGTGTGAATATGAGCCATCTTCATTCACATTGCTCCCTCTCCCCTAAGTATCCATAGATTTCTTTGCATGAAAGCCTATTTTCCCAGGCAATTTTAAATTTTCTTAATAGGCTACGTTGTTAAAAAGTTTGAACAATTAAAATGTACGTGTCATAATTTTAAAACTCTTTTAAAATTCCTTTATCAAAACCGTGAATTCACCAATCCTAATTCCACCTTTACCATCAAAAACAGTTAACATGCTGTTTTCACTATATCTAGTCCATTCAACTATTATTTTCCAGTGACCTCGTTATGCATATATATGACCACATAAGCTGATATTGAACAAAATGAACTCCAAGATATGGAATCAGAGATTTTTATTTGCGGTTGTTGTTGTTTTTATGTATTATGTGATTTCAATTTTCTTTGGTTTTCCCCCTTTGGTTTATCTCTTGCTGTATTTGATTTTGGTACCCTGTGTATTGTGTATACATTTACCTTAATTAGGGAAGGGAAGAGGAACATAACAATGGTGACACAAATGACAAAGGGCAAACCAATGCATTAGCAGTACTCACAAGACAATATGTTGGAAATATACATTACAACTTGTGAGGGGTATTGAGGTGAAGGAAAACTGTGAGAAAAGTGTGGGAGGGGGTAACAAGTTTGAAAAGTTATGTATTAACTACCTTACAATTACTGTAACCCGACTGTACATTACTTTGACAGTAAAATTAAATTTAACAAATAAGCTGCATAAAATAAAATTTCACTGTATTGGTATAGTTAATGTTATTCTTTATAGAGTAAAATTTTAAAAAATCAAAAATATTTGTCATCTAATTTGATTTAATTAACCTTTCTTTATCAGAAGGTCGTCAACTTGAATGTTTTCCAACTAGACAATATTTTCAAATATACTTGCATATTTTGGAAAAAATAAATTTAGCACATTCACACACATAAAACAAAAACAGTTTAATTGTATAGAAACCCATAACTTTTAAAATTAAATAAGTTGTTAGGAGAGAATATATGTGTTCTTCAAAATTCCTATGACTAATAACTACTCATTTTCAAATTCTGAACATTCCATACCTGAGAGATTCAAAACAGTACTTGTTTTCATGTTATATAATTCTGTAATAGATGCAGTTTCCAATGGGGTGTTAAAGATTGAGAAGTGAACAGAAAAATAGTCACATTCTTGTAGAGGATAAAACTATGAAGCATCTGTAATAATTCTTCAAGAGTAAGCAATCCCCAGCTTTATGCCATAAAGTCATCCTAGCCCAACAGTTTCCAACTTGTAAGGTGCACCTTAAAGTTCCCTTAATTCACATCAGGAATAGCTTATATCTGCTGTGAAAAAAATACTACACGTCTGGTATTGTGTTGCCCTCCTTGTTCTGCAAAGAACACCACAATAAACTCAGTTGAATCAATTTTCCCCCAGTGGTATTCTTGAGATCAGAACACTTGCAAATATTACTTATATTTATACTTTTTTAACTATCATAGATATTCCGGATACTAAGATCAGAAGATTATGGTTCAAAGCCCATCCAGGCAGGAAGGTCCCTTAGAATCTTATCGTCAATAAACTTCTCAGAAATAGCCAGACACAAGTGGCACTGAGGTTGAAGTGGTAGGGCAGGAGCCTTGAGCTCAGAGACAGTGTCCAGGCCCAGAGTTAAAGCCCTAGGTCAAACCAATAAAACAAAAACAAAAATTGGGCTGGTAAGGTGGCTCAATGGTAGAGCGCCTTGCATGCATGTTCGATTCCTCAGCACCACATATGCAAAAAGAAAAAAAGCCAGAAGTGGCGGTGTGGCTCAAGTGGAAGAGCGCTAGCCTTGAGCAGGAGAGCTGTGGGACAGCGCCCAGGGCCAGAGTTCAGGCCTCACGACCGGACCCCCCTAAAAAATATAAAATAATAATGAACCCAAACTTAGCGTTATTCTCATTGCATACCGAGGCACAAAATTAAGGAAATTGCTTCCTGTGTAACATATAGGTAGAAGAAAGATGTCACACAATTATTCTCTTCATACCATGTTATACCAAACCCTCAAAAATGCTTTTTCTAAATTTATAAATTAATATCATCCATTTGTTGGCAATTCTGTCTAGATTATTCACATTATTATTTTATACATGAACTGTTGGAATTACCTATTAGCTAAGTTCTAATTATAACTCTCTTGAAAGAATATTCTAGGCAAATAGAATGCCAGAATAATTTGTGAATTTGTCAGTTAAAGCCTCTACTTAAAAAGAATTTTGTAGTATCCTATAGAATATGGAATTACAAAAAAAACTATTTATTTTGAATCTAAATTCTAATTTTGCAAGGTCCACAAAGTCCTACATTAGACGAACTGTGCTATTTCTCCGGGCTTAAGTTTTGTAAACCTTCATCATTTCTTTGGCATCCAACAGAATGACGCTTACTTACTTTTTCAAATTTTGGATGGGAATCATGAGCTATTTTGCATATAAGAATGTTTGTAATGAAGAAAACATTTAAAACACAACTGAGGATTATATATCAGTTGCATTTCAATAGGAAACTTGACTTCTCAAAACATAATGACAAAATTAGCCCAAACTCCCAACTGTGTATTCCTTTCTTATAATTTGGTTTCTTTTGAGACAAAACTATACTACCTGGTCCAGGGAAGGAATCACTGTGTAATTCCACTCTCTAATCTCCTGTCTTAGTCTGAGTGCCAGAATTCCAGGCTTGTATCACATTGCCCTGCCATAGTTTGTTGGTTTATTTAATCTAGAAACACTCTAGCAATTCTGAACTTCTCTGATGATCTTATCCATTGACTGCTCAGACTGTTTATGTACAACTTTGAAAGATGTTCTAACATTTGACACAGGATATGACCATTTTCAGATGCACATGCAGGGGTCTCTGATTCATTCCTCCATGAATCCGATCCCTTTAATAATGATTACTTGACTTTCTTACTATCTCTGGTCCCTACCTATGTAATAGTGTCAAACATTTTTGAAGAAAGTTCACTTGAGGACTTTTTAATATTCAAATTTATCACTTGATTCTAGTTTTACTCAGGACATATTTTCTATTGCTTTCTAACTTTTCTACATATTCTGAGAGTTGTTTCATTTGTGTATTCATGTGTGCACATATAAGTGCCTCTGTGTGTATGCGTGTGTTTGTATGTATGTATGCAAAAGCCTCAAGCTCTTATTCAACAATCTTGCTCATGAGTGGTATTCCATCACTTCCAATGCAGCTTTGGCTGGTTAATTATAGATAGTGTCTCAAAGATTTTTCTGCCCAGGCGGGATGAAAACTGAACTTCCCAGACTCCTTTACATTCTTACGTTTTAGTTTTCCAGGAGTATCAACTTTTAAACTACAAACGTTTTGTGACTGTGAAGTCTAACCTGTAGCCCAGATTTTTAACTCAAGAATTTATATAAAGATAGATGAACATACACATTACATATGCTGAATGTACACTGTTAGAAATGTGATCTTAAGCTGGGTGACAGTGAGATCGGAGGATTGAGGTTCAAAGCCAGCCCTGGTAGGAAAGTCCCGGAGACTCTTTTCTCTAACTACAAGAAAACTGGAAGTGGTACTGTGGCTCAAGTGGTAGAGCACTAGCCTGAAGCTGAATAGCAGAGGGACAGCACCCAGGGTTCAAGTGCCACGACCAACAACAATATATATATATATATATATATATATATATATATATATGAAATAAAAATAAACATGATATTTGCCTCCAGGTTCATTGCTAGCATAATCCCTGCACTTTCAAAATGGACTTTTTTTTCCAGTTAAGCCCATTCTCTTATATTTGACTTGCATGGAACCAGAATCATTCTTCTATTCTACTTTTTACAAATTTGCACAATTGGAAGTGTGATTTAGAAAGGGAGTGGTGTCATACTTTATGTTCCACTTAGGAGTAATGCTTTCTCTATATCACTTCTGTAAATCTACATACTGAACTTGGCTTCATTGTTTCAATGTTGTCTTATTTGTAGAGTCTTCTATATTGTATTGAACCCTTAAACACAGAACTTCTCTTTCTCCTATTATTGCTATTGTTTCTCTTATTATTAACTTTTGTACACTTGGAAAATAATGCACAGCACATACACTCACAAAAAAATGATCTAAGAACCCTCTTCCCATTTAAAATTCACCTTAAATTACAGAGCACTTATGAAGTTTGAGCTCAATGTACTCATGGATAATGTATTTATAAGCAATTTAAATTTCATATTTTCTCTTTACTAAGTTGTCTCTGAAACACTGCTACATGATGTCAAAGGTGTCCTGGTGCTATTTCAATGAAGCCAGCACACATTCATTATACCTTAAGCAGCACCATAAATTGCTACTGTAAGTAACTATTACTGGAGGTGGAAACTGATCCCAGGAGAGGAATTGAACATAGAGGTATGACAAAGTTCAAGTTAATTTGTTTTCCTTTTTACTGTACAAGAAAAGGATCCAAGGATTGAGGGAAACTCTGTCCCTGATTTTTCGAGTGTGTTTTTACTCATATAAAACTTGTTTTAAACTTCTGGTTGAGAGTATTACAAAAGGAAATAATGTGCCATTTGAGGGCCAGCATGGAAGAAAAGGAAATAACGTTGTTTTAAAAGTGTTCTACTGAAAAGAAAAAAAGACATGGAGATTTGAAAGTGCTTTATGGATGGATATTTCACTCCTGAGATGATTCTCTTGTTGCATGATTTAGTTATCCATTCCTTTAGTCTGGTCCTGAGTTCTCCATAGCAATAAAGATTCCAAAAAAGCAGGATCCAGTGAGGATAATCAGCAAATTCAGTTTCTTCTCAGACCAGTACTCCTTTAAGGAGGGTCCCAAAGAAATACCTGTTTTTTTTTTGTTTGCTTGTTTGTTCAGTTTGTGTGGATTCTGGGGCTTGATCCCATAGGCTGGACCATGTACCTGAATAGATGTCTTTCCTGCCCACCTGCCCCCAAAGCTTGTACTTTACTGCTTGAGCCAAACCCCCACTTCTGGACTTTTTGGTGGTTAATTAGAGATGAGAGGTTGACAGACTCTCCTGCCTGGGTTTGCTTTGAACTGAGATAGTAAGAATGTCAATGATGGGCTGAGAAGGTGGCTGAGGAGTAGAGTGCTTGCATTGAATGCATGAGGCCCTGGCTTCGATTCCTCAGCACCACAAGAGCAGAAAAAGCTGCTGGATGTGGTACTGTGTCTCAAGTGGTAGAGCACTAGCCTTGAGCTGAACAGCTTAGGGACAGTGCCCAGGCCCAGAGTACAGGCACCTTGACTGGCAAAAAAAAAAGCCAAGTGACATTAACTGTATCAAGACTTCTGATTTGAACCAAGAAATACTAAATGAAGTTTATTATAAAGCTAACATTTGACAATTTTCAAAAGAAGAAAATATGTCCATCCAAGAAGCCATAACTTAAATAAGTCAGCAAAAGAAAGTGCAATGAATCATTTTGGAATTTTTTCTGCTTTGGAAGATTACTATTGACATTGTCCTTCCTTTTGGGGAAACTTTAAGTCATATTTGCACTTTTTTTTTTAGTCGTGGGTCTTGAACTCTGATCCTGGGTGCTGTCCCTCAACGATTCAGCTAAAGCTCAGTGCTCTACCACTTTATCTATGGCACCACTTCTGGGGTTCTGGTAGTTAATTGAAGATAAGAGTCTCATGGACTTTCCAGAGCAGGCTGGCTTTGAACTGGAATCCTGTGGTCTCAACCTCCTGATTAGCTAGGATTACAGGCTTAAGCAACCAGTACCCAGCTCATATTTCCAATTAGTGCATTCAATGACACTATTTAGACAAAGAATGGAAATTTGAATCAAATGATGACATGGCAGCTTTTCAGAAAAATTGAGGTAGCAATACATAATTCCTCCTATTCAATTTTGTTACATTAATGAAGCATGAGCTATGGGACTCTTACATTAGCAACCCCTTGCCATCTGTGCAGTTGTATTTAGTATCAGGAAAGATTGAGATTTTTAGAAAGAAAAAGATCAGGTGTGGAAAAACAGCATAGGAGGAGATACATTTATCACACAGAGATTAAGAAATAGCCTAAGAGATTTGGAATGCTAAAGGCAATGAAGAATAAGCCTGGTTGATAACTAGTTCTTCAATAACCAAAAATGGTTCCCCAGAATGGTTTCTGGTATACATTAGTTACTATCATTTGTTCCTTCCATCTTGAGTTATTCCTTCTCTTGTCCCAACTGATAATTTGCCTCTGCCTTTTTGTTGCCATGACTGACCAAAAAGATTTCCAAATCTCACTTGACTATCCTTCTCATTGTGATTAGCAGTGACCACTCAAAAGCCTAGAATCTTTGAGTTTCCAGAATTAATCTTCACCTGACATCTAAGCACATTCCCAGAATTAATTGCTGTGATCTAATGAACAAAACTTTTTTTTTTCAACACAGTGTCCTAATATAGGTAAATTACATGAATTAGGGAGTATTGTCAGGTATTAGTATGGAAGGAGCAATATATATTCCAAGTATGGATTATTTATTTTGCATTTACTCACTACATTTTTTTTGCCAGTCCTATAGTACTGGGGCTTAACCTCAGGGCTAGGGAATTATTCCTGAGCTTTTTCTTTCTCTCATGGCTAACATTCTACCACTTGAGGCACAGCACCACTTCCAGTGTTTCTTTTTCTGTTTATCTGGTATGAGGAATTGAACTCAGGTGTTCATGCATGGTAGGCAATCACCGTACCATGAAGCCACATTCCCAGAGCTCTAAATGAATTTCTTAAGATGGTATCATATTTTCATTCCATAACTATGTATCATAATTGTGGCCAATTGCTACAAAAGGACGTAGAAAACAATACTAAGTCCAATAAGGCTAGATCGACAATGAATAACTGTCACGGTCTAGCCAGGCACAGAGGGGCTTACCTCATGGGGCTGGTTCAACAGGCTGGAGTGAGACAGTTCCTGAACCACAACCCACCTCGAGATTGAGAGGGCCACCTTGGGTTCCAGCCACATGGGAACACTGGGCCACCTCTTCAGCACCCATTCAACCAGTTCCTGTGAGAGAAAGAGAGAGAGAGAAAGAAAGTCAGAATTACAATTAAGCCGGGTGCCCGTGGCTCAGGACTATAATCCTAACTAAGAGGCTGAGATATGATGAACATGGTTCATAGCCAGCCCAGGTGGGAACGTCCATGAGAATCTTATCTCCAAAGAACCACCAGAAAACTGGAGCACTGTGCCTCAAGTGGTAGAGTGCTAGTCTTAAGCTGAGGAGCTCGAGGACAGCACCCAAGCCCAGAGTTCAAGCCCCACGACTGACAAAAAGTGGACTTTCCACCACAAGAAGTATACTGAATACCACACATTCTCCTCGGGACCATGGCATAGAAGTCATGCTGAGCTTTCTGTCAACTGGAGGTCATGAGTTGGTCACCTGGCTTTTCCATGCCTCATTTTCCCCAACTACAAAACTGAACACAGTGAAGGATCTTATTCCTCATGGGAATAGGATAAGGATGAAAGAGAACCATGTTTTATTTCATAATCCCGTACATGTCACATGACTAAAAACAAGCCCCATCTGAGCACTTTCCCAGTTATCTTCCTGTCGTATGCTCACAGAATTGCCAAGAACCGTATCTGACAGCTGCTCCCTCTGTGCCTGGCCCTGCTCCAGAGATCCCCCTGTATTGATCCCTTGTTTCCTCACAACTGTCCCAGGAGGAGACTGAGGTACAATTGTGGAGCCTCAACCCAGAGCTTTACGGTTGCTGTAAACTAAGTTCAGGACAATCATCTAAAGCAATGACTGAGCATGGTGCTATATGTCTACCATCCCAACTAAGGAGGACCAGGCCTCATGGCTCATGCCTGTCACAGATAGGAGGATCACGATCCAGCCCAGCCTGAGCACATATGGAGTGAGTGTCTATCTCGGAAATGCCCAAGACAGAAAGGCTTGGCTACCGTGGTAGACGACTTGACTGGCAAGCCTAAGGCCTTGAGTTCAAACCCTAATACACCAAAAAGAATGAGAGTCTAAATGCCAGAGACTCATGCATATAATCCTAGCTACTCAGGATGCTGAGATATGAAGATCACAGCAAAAGATATAAAATAGGTTTGGCCTCACCCATCAGAAGTCATGATGAGAAAACACGGAGTCTGATTTATGCTGGTGAAATCCATACCAGTAAGGATCACATCCGTACTAAGTGCTGACCATACTGTCTGTCCCCCTTGGAAGCCAACCTCTGTGGGCCCCATACCCAGGTCCTCCCAAGCTCTAGCTGCCACCAACCAGGCCCAAAGGAGTAGACAGCTCCAAGGCACACAGGACCCTTGGTCTTGTAATTTAATGTTGCTGAGTCCTCTTCAAGCATCTCACACTTCCAGGCCCCCAGACCCCAAGCACAAAGTCCATGCATCCCCCAAATGTAGCAGGCAGAAGTTACCAAAGGACCCAGCCTCCTTATTGCAACCCACTTCTACACACACACACACACACACACACACACACACACACACACACACACACACACACACACACACACACACACAGTCTCAGAGCAGTGCCTCTCCAGAGTTTGTTGGTTCCTCATCTGGCACAATGTACAAGCTGAAGCACAGGGGTTCCCTTAGAGGAATCAGGGGCTCCCACTCAAGTGGAACACCACTGTACTGATGCAGCACCACACAAACACACACACACACACACACACACACACACACACAGACTCAGAGCAGTGCCTCTCCAGAGTTTGTTGGTTCCTCATCTGGAACAATGCACAAGCTAAAGCACGGGGGTTCCCTTGGAGGAATCTGGAGCTCCCACCCAAGGGGAGCACCACTCTAATGATGCAGCACCACCCTGCCTATCCCTTTCTCCATGGCCAAACCCTTGACTCCCCATTCACCAAAACTCTAGGCTAGAACTTTGGGTTAAGGAGTCCCCAGACAAGTGGATCCTCAGAGCCAGGACTGAAAACAAGCAGGGGGTCATGGGTTCCCCAAGGGGGTGTCTGACCCGAGGTGAGGGCGGTGTTGGGGAAATGGATGGAGTCCTAAAAGCTACATACATAGACTTACTCCCTACTTCCAGGCTACATGCTTCTGGGCCACATGGCAGATTCTTGGAAAGGACAAGGAGACCAGATGGACTGGGAGCACCAGCAGAAGCTGGCAGAGCTGGGAAATGTGATCACTCTGTGAGAACTGTTCATAGTTGGGGGGAGGGTACAGGCTGGGTGTATGTGTATGTTTGTTTGGGGGGGGTCCTCCCAGATATTCACATTCTGCTCTGTCCCCCAGCACTCTCACTTCCCTAATGGGCTCTTCTGGGACCCTCTCTTCAGGTGAAAGGGTGACCGAGCACGGAGGACAAGGGCTCACACAGCAAGAGAGACCTATCTTCTGCATCCAACATCCCCAACCCCCAGAAAAAAAGGAAAAGACCCAAGAAGGCAGGTGTGGAGGTGCTGCTCCCCACCTCTGACTAAAGCCACCAGGTTCCCACCAGGAAGAGGAAGGGTGCAGATTCGTGGCTGTGTGGCTCTCACTGCTCCAGGCCAGGGCCTCTGTGGTGACTTCTCCTCAACCATTCCTGCATCTCCCTGTTTCCTGGGACACTGGCAGCTAGGGATGGGGGTGGGATCCCCTGATCAACACCCACTCCCACCCAACCCCTGGGGCACATTTGTGGCAGAGCCCTGGCCAGAGTGGAGGGTATGGGGGAGTCAGAAGTCCAATAAGCATGGAAGGGATTCTGTGTTGTTTTTGTCACAGGATATGGGCCCAGGAGGAAGCCACTCACATGTGCTGCTGGGAGAAACTGTTGGAGGTAGCTTTGGGTGGGTTCGAGCAGCGAAGGCAGTAGCATGGCAAATACTCAGGCTTGGAGCAGAGACAGGTGGCCTGGACCAGGTCAGGGCCACAAGTCTGCCTGTGGTGTGCCATCACCTGAGGACTCCAAGAGGTGCCATGGGTCCAAGCAAGCAGTGCTAGGTTTGAAATGCAGTGCCATGCGGAATGCTGAAGGGGACTGGTGTGTGCAGGTGCGTGGCAGGGCTAGGCAAGGCCTCTCCTCCTACGGTTTGAGTCTCTTGATCACCACTCAGCCACCTCTACCTTCCTCAACTGTTGGTAGTGGTGTCAACCAACAGAGGAATCCCAGTGCTATCAGGCAGGATGGAATGTGGGTGTGACCACCATTCTTATATCAGAAAGAAGTATGAAAGAATGGGAATGTGGCCAGAATCCTGTGATGCAGGCAGAATGACCAGAGTGAAGATTACAGTGGCTCCCCCAACCCCTTTCCCAGGGAACTCTGTCCAATTCAGTTGGGGACAAGAGGGTGACCGGTTTTAGATTGTTGTCTATGTCTGTTTGTTGCCAGTCCTGGACCTTAAACTCAGGATCTGTGCACAGTATGTAAGCTGCTTTTGGTCAAGACTAGCCCTCTAACACTGGAGCCACACAGCTCTACTTCTGACTTTGTTGGCATTGAAGTTGGACAGGACTCTCAAGGACTTTCCTCCCTAGGGTGACTTTGACAATGATCCTCCTATCACAGCCTTGTAAGTATCAAGGAGGACTGCTGAGAGCCACTGGTGCCTGCCTAATTATTGGTCTTGCTGATGTTCTGGCACAAACCTGTGAGTTCCCTATCCTTGGGTTGAAGTGGTGTGAGCTGGAGCCCACAGTTGGAATCCTGAACCTGACACCTGCAAATGGCAGGAGAACCTAAGAAACTCATTCTCATCCATAAGATTACCAATGGGATGTGATCATTGTCAAGACTGAATGAGCAGTTCTTGAATGATTCTAGGATCAAATTATGCACAATTATATCCTAGGATACTGGTGTATTTTAGTTAATACTTCATTAAGCATTTAAACAATCACATTCATTAAATGGAGGCAGAATGAAATACCTAAGAATTAGACCTCACAAAGTATAAAGGTGCAATTTTTTTCTGCCAGGATTGGGATTTGAACTCATTGTCTGGGTAACTCTGTTGCACTGTGTGGGAAGGGGAAGCTTGCCTCCTTGAAGTCAGGAAATTCAAGTCTGTTCCTTAGGCCTGAATTGGATCCCCAGCACTAAAAAACATCCTATTCATGTACATATTAAACATATGATTTATATTCATGTACATATGTTCATTCCATATTACACTCACTCATTCTTTTTTTGTTTTTTTTTCTTGTATTCACCATTTATTTTATTGACTATTATGACACATGGAACATTGATTACATAGGATTATAGGTCTGCATATGTATTCCACTTTATACCTGACCCCCAGGACTTTCACAGAAAAGGAAACAAATATGTCACCATGATTACTCCATGATTTATTGTTTGGGAGTGCTGGCATCTGAACTCATGGCCTACAGGCCAAATTCATGAATTGGTGAGTGTCAACACACCAACCTGGGGCAATAGAGCTGACAGGCAGTTCCCAGGACCTGAGATCGAGCCCCAGGGGTTGACAAAATATGAACAGATTGACATGCAGATGACAGTACACTAATAAATATAAATAAATATGTTTATAGAGTGCCAGAGATGTCTATACATTATTCAGTTATATAGATTACATTCCTAAAAATTGTGGGGTAATTAATGTAATTAACGTTATTATTTTTATCGTTAATAAACTATTAATGAAATCAGTGTCCTGAAATTATTGCATTCATGTAAGTAATAGTATTCTTTTAATGCTTCATAAATATTAAATAAAATCAATCAGCTTCCTGAAATCATCTTGTCTAATTATATAGGAGAATCATTCATGATCAACTCATTCAACCGTGACATTGATAACATTCTTATGGATGGGAACGAGACTCTTAGTATCTCCTGCCATTGGTAGGTGTCAGGACTGGGATTTGAAATCAGGGCCTATGTTGCCACGTGGTCCTATGGCTTCCCCGATAGTCCACCACCTTTCAGCAATGCAAGGTAAAATACCCATTGCAACAGTTCCGACCCAGGAGATTCACCTCACAAAGGAAGAAAACATAAAAAGGCCATCTTGCCATATTTTTCCTGTGATTTTTTTTCCCTTCAAGGCCTAGGGATCTTGGATCCCAGGATCAGCTGTGGATCCAGTGGCTGCACCTCAGCCTAGGGTGATCGAAGCTGAAGCAGAGTTGCCACGACCCGAGTTCAAGCCCTGCTCTGGGAAAAAATAAAATAAAATAAATTTAGCTCCCTGGCTTGCAATTCCCACCATTTATTCTGCCAGGTTTTGGATTTGAACTCAGGGTCTGGGTAAATCTGCATTGGATAAAGGGGAAGCTCACCATACTTGAAGATAAGAACTTCAGGCATGTTCACTAGGCCTGAATTCAAGCCCCAGCCTTTGAAAACATACTATTTATATAAACATAGGCTTTGTACTTACCTACAGATGTTCAGTCCATACAAGTTTGGTGTGGTTGTTCCTTGTATTTATTGTTGTATTCATTTATTTACCATTGATTTTACTGTCTATGATGACACCTATTCCGTTTATTACATTAATGACAACGTATCACATAGCATCTAGATTTGTAGACATGTTCTCCATCATGCCTGACACCCAGGACTCTCAGAGTAAAGGAAAACAAGTTTCACACTCAGCTTCTTACTCCATCATCCAATTGTTGGTAGTGCTGGAATCTGAACTCAGGGCCTAGCAGGATTAATTGGTAAATAGGTCAATGTGAACACACTATCCTGTGAACAACTAAGGAGGAAGGCCATTCCCAGGATATGACATTGATCCCCAGGGTGGGGCACAATAGTTATAAATTCATTGTTTAAGTATAGGATCTGTATTTACATATATGTGTGGACAGCATCTCGTGTTCGGTGTACTTCTTATTTTGTGTCTTATCCATGGAGGTATATTGTATTTTACTGAGTATTGTAACAGATATGACAGTGTTTACATGGATGACAACCTATTGCCATGTCTATAGGGTTTCTTATGCGTTCTCCATCCTAGCTGAGTCCCAGAACATTCACAAGACAGGTAAATAGGTGAATCGTTTGGCTTATCACATCAGGATTCATATTTTGCCTGCGTTGGGATTTGAACTCAGAGCCTAGCAGGCCTAATGGAGGAAAAGGTCAAGATGAGGACACCGGTCTGTGAGCAATGAAGGAGATAGGCCATTCCCATGACCTGACATCGAGTGCCAGGGAAGGCCAGATAGTCATAAATTCATAATTTAAACATAGGCTCTATATTTACATACATGTGTGAGCAGCATCTTGCATTCAGTACACTTCTTTTCCTTATTTTGTTCCTAATTCATGGAGGAATTGTGTATTTTATTGGTGACAGGTATAACTGTGCTGACATGGATGATAACCTGTTCCCATAGTTATAGGGTTGCCTATGCATTCATTCTCCTTCCTAGTTGAGACCCAGGACTATTACAGGAGAGGAAAACATTCGCAACGAGTGGCTTCTGACATGAGGATGAAACTTTTGTCAGTGCTGGGATGTGAATTCAGGTCTGGGTAGCTCTGTTGAACTGTGGTGGAAGGGGAAGCTCACCATCCTTGAAGACTAGAATGTGAGGCCAGGTCCCACGCCTGATCTGAAGCCCCATCACTGGACAAAACAAGCCCAAATTTTTAAACATAGGATCTCTCTTTATCTACAGGTGTGTTATGCAACTTGCATTCAGTGTAGTTATTCTCTTTATTTTGTGTCTTATTCATGGATGTATTGTATGTTTTATTGAGTATGACAGATATAACTGTGCTGACATGGATGTCAACCTATTCCCATGGCTATAGAGTTGCCTATATAGTATTCTGCATCTGCGCTGAGACCCAGGACTTTCACAGGAAAGGAAAACAGATGGATCAATTGGCTTCTCACATCAGGGTGAAGCTTTTGGCTCTGCTGGGATTTGAACTTAAGGCTTAGCAGGCCCAATTGGTGAATGGGATATGGTGAGCACACCAGCCTGTGAGCCACTAAGGAGCTTGGCCATTTCCAGGACCTGAGATCAACAAGCCTCCCAGTGTGGAGGCCAATATAGTCAAAAATTCCCAATTTAAACAGAGGACCTCTATTTCCATACATGGGTGGGCAGTACCTTGCATTCTGTGTAGTCATTCTCATTATTTTGTCTTATTCATTGATGTGGTATGTATTTTCTTGAGTATAGAATGACAAATATAACTGTGTTGACCTGGATGACAACCTATTCAAATAAGTAGAGAGTTGCCTATGCATTCTCCATCCTAGCTGAGACGCAGAACATGCATAGCACAGAAAAAAAACGGTGCAAAGTCTGGCTTCTCACATCAAGGTGAATTTTTGGCAGTGTTGGGATTTGAACTTGGGGCCTAGGCGTCCCAATTGGCCAATGGGTCCATGTGCGCACGCCAGCCTGTGAGCCATGAAGGAGCTGGGCCATTCCCCGGAACTGAGATCGAGCCCCAGGGAGGCTGCAATAGACATCAATGCATCATTGAAACATGGGATGTATATTCACATCTGTGTGTGGACTGCATCGATAATTTAATGTAGTTCTTCTCTCTATTTTGTGTGCTATTCATGGATGTAATGTGTATTTTCTTGAGTATATGATGACAGGTATAACTGCACTGACATGGATGACAACCAATTCCCATGGCCACAGGGAGACCCATGCATTCTCCATCCTAGCTGAGACCCAGAACTTGCACAGGAAAGGAAAACAGGTGCAATGATTGGCTTCTGACATCAGGATGATTCTTTTGGCAGTGCTGGGGTCTGAACTCAAGGCCTAGCAGACCCAAGAGGTGAATGGGTCCATGTGAATACACCAGCCTGTGAGCCACTAAGGAGCTAGACCATTCTCAGGACCTGAGATTGAGCCCCCAGGTGGGGGTAGGGGGAGAGTGCACAGCAGTCATCCATTCATAAGCTGAAAGTAGTATGCAAATAAGTACGTATTTGTATATAGTAGGAGAGATGGCCACCTGTGATGGAATCGAATCTACTGTGTGACTACCAATTCTTGGATCTTTCCTGATGCCTCCGTTTCACAATTGATGATTATTGTCATGTTTCATCAAATCTTCATTGCAAATAAGCAATATCCCATGATTCTTGCCTATCATTGCCTACTCCTATAACGCATGAACTACTGATTCAAAGATGACATCAATTGCATTCCATGACTCTTCTAGGTCCATAAACTAATATCTTGGGATCTTTCTCCACCGTCTTAGTATGGTGGCTGAATTCAAGCCTCAGGCCTGGAAAACACACTCCTGATATACATTTTAAAGATAGCACTTATACTTCCAAACAGATGTTCAATCCATATCGTGTTTGGTGTGGTAGGGTTTATACTTCCATAGAGATGTTCAGTCCATACAGTGTTTTGTGTGATTATTCATTTTATTTCTTGTTTTATTCATTCATTTACCATTTATTTTATTGACTCTGATGACACCTATACCATTTATTATATTGTTTATATCCTATCACATAGCATCTAGATTTTTAGATGTGTTCTCCATCATGCCTGAAACACAGGGCTCTCCCAGAAAAGGAAAACATGTGTCACAGTCGGCTTCTTAATTCAAGAATAAATTTTCACAGTGCTAGGATATGAACTCAGGGCTTGGCTTGCCCAATTCATGAATGGGTGAGTGTGAGCCTGGCAGCCTCTAGCCAATGAAGCTGTCAGGTGGTTCCCAGGTGCTGAGATTGAGCCTCAGGTTTGGCCAAAACAGCGATACATGGATAGGCAGACGGGGATATATAAATAAATATATATTGGTAAAAAATTGCCAGAGCTGACTATGTATTATTGAACGACATCTACTACTTTCCTACCAACTCTTAGGTATTTATTATACTTCCATTGGAGGAATATGATTCTTTTCATGCTTAATAAACTATTAATTAAGATCAATCAGCATCCTAGGATTCTTGCATCCAGTTTTAGACTAAACCACTGCACGAACTACTCTTTCAATCAGTATTCCAATGCATAGAAACGAGTCTCTTAGGATTTCTGCCACTGGTAGGTGTATGGACAGAGATTTGAAACTGGGGCCTATGTTGACAGGTGGGTCTATGGCTTCCCTGATAGCCCGCCATCCTTCAGCAATGGCAGGCCAGGTCCACTTTGCAGCTATATCATTCAGAACCAGTAGGGTCACCCTGTAAAGAAAAAAATTTAACCCCCCCAACCCTCTGCAGCTCACTATTTTTGGTGCTGTTCCACGTTTTTTTTCTTCCTGCAAGCCCTCTTGGCTTGGGATCCCAGGATTGGCAATGGGTCCAGAGGCTGCAGCCCAGCCTAGGGATATCATGCTTAGGCAGTTGCCATGATCTGAGTTCAAGACCCCTGGTTGGCAAAAAAAGAGCAAACAAACAAACAAATAAATAATTTATTTATTTATTTAACTAAATTGAAAAAATAAAGCTCCATGATTTGGAATTTCTGCTAGTTTTATTTCCTATACTGGGATTTGAACTCAGGGTCTTGGTAAATCCATACCAATGTGAGGGAAGGTGCAGAGTCACGACTCCTTTAGTTCAAACCCGTGCCAAGCCAAAATTAAAAAAATAAGTCACTGATCTTGGCAGGGGGGAGGTAGTTGTGCAGATGGGAGGGAAGGGATAGTAGGGGGGAAACAAAGGAATAGGCAACAATGCTCAATAGGAAATGTACTCATTACTTTGCTCATATAACTGTAACCCCCTGTACATCATTTTTACAATAAACATCATACAAAAAATAAACAATGAAGTGCTCAGAGAAGCACTTTGGGGGTAAGGGAGAGCTGTCTGAATAGCTGTACAAAATTCTACACTTTTTTTTTAATGTTCAGGATGGAACTGAATGAACATAACTGCTTTCATCAAAAAAAAAATTGTCAGTCTCTTGGAAATAGGGCTAGTATTTCTGCCATTGCTGGGATTTGATCTCACATTCCACGTAACTGTTTTGCACAATGGGTAAATTCAAAGTTTACTGTCCTTGAGGAAAACAAATTCAGGCTAGAGTTCCCAAGGCCTGCAGTAAGGCCCTGCAATGGAAAAATATTTATGATATATACTTACATATGAATGTTTATTACATATTATGATTATTATCATTGTTTTTATTTATTTTATTTTTATTTTATTCATTTATTCATTGTTTAATATATTTAGTATAATTGCATGCATAATATTTATTCTATTTTGTACATCTATTATAAAATTATACTCAATAATTTAGGACATGGAGTCATTTTTCATTAATAATTTATTAAGTGTTGAAACATGATACATAATTAAATGGAGGCATTTGTCACAGTCATCACATGTTTAGTGTCTGTCCAAAGTATGAGCTTTGTCTTATTCATCTTTGGACAACTTCCTACAGGGATTTCTTTAGATGATTTATACTCAGAGGCTTTTTCTTGAGGATAGGAAAGTTGAGGGATAAAAGAGTAAGAGTGAAGCTGGGAATGTGGCTTATAGGTAGAGAGCTTGCTCAGCATGCATGAATGCCAGGGTTTAAATCCTCAGTGCCACGTACTCAGAAAAAGCCAGAAGCTGTGGAATGGCTCAAGTGGTAGAGTGCTAGCCTTGAGAAACAGAAGCTCAGAGACAGCACCCTGGACCTAGGTTCAAGCCCCAGAAGTGGCAAAAACAATAGGCCAGATGCTGGTGGCTCACACCTACAACCCTAGATAATCAGGAGGCTGAGACCTCAAGACCACAGTTCAAAGACAGCCTAGGGAAGGAAAGCCTTTTAGACTCTTACCTCCAATGAACCACCAAAAGACCCCACGTGGAGCTGTGACTCAAGTGGTAGAGTGTTCACCTTGAGCTGAAGGGCTTAGGGATAGTGCCCAGGCTTGAGTTCAAGACACATACCTGGAAAAAAAGTGAGGGTTGAAGTACTTTTCTTATTTGTTAATTATGAGAACATTTTTCTGTAAAATGAATGCTAGTGGAGTCAGAGCTCAATGTTCAAGTGTAGCAGATCCATATGTCCAGACTTTCAGGCTCTAGCATTATAACCTTGTGTGCTACAGGGTTCTGAAAGGTCCAATGTTGAAAGGGTTAATATGCTCCCAAAGCCCTTTATGATGAGCAGTTGACTTGTATTTTCAATGTTATTACAGTTCTGAACTTAGCAGAGCAACAGAAGCTCATGCTTGTCAACCTCGCTTAGGAGTCTGAGGTCTGAGGATCACAGGGTGAAGACAGCCAGGACAGGAATGTTTATGAGGCTCTGACTTCCTCTTCACCACAGACAAAGCAGAAAGGGACTAGTGGCAGAGTGCTAGCCTTGAGCCAAAGGAGCCCAGGGACAGAGCCTAGATCCACAATTCAAGCCCAAAACCTGCAAAACATTTAAAGCAAAGGACAGAAAAAGAAGGAAAAAGCCAGTAACTCCCTTTGGGTTTGATCAATCTATTTCTATCTTGGAAGCTCCTGAGGAGCTAGCAGGACAAGCACCAAAGAAGGACATGGACTAGGAGAGCAGGCCGAGTTCAAGGTTCAAGTGTAGCAGATCCATCTGCCCAGCCACTCACGTGAAGATTGGAATCATCTTGTGTCCTCCAGTGGGCTTCCGAAAGGTCACATGTTCAAGAATTCCTGGGTTTCCCTTGGTGATGAGAAGTTACTTGCACTCTAAATGTTCTTAGAGTTCTCAAGCTATAGAAGCAGGAAAGAAACATCATTGACCCATCCTGGTTATAAATGAAGATTTTAGGATCCAAGACCTAGCCCTGTTAGTAGGAAGAACTCCAATGTAACTCTGTATTTAAAGGACAGGGAACAGTTTCAAAAAAACAGGCTAGGTGCAGAGACCTAGGCCTGCAGGATTAGGAAGCAGAATGTGCACACTCAACAGGGAAGTGAGCTGCAAAACCACTTCATTCATCCCAGGCACAACCAGCAATGGGGGTGGGGGGGCAACTTCAAACATTTGTTAGAGTTACACCAGGGTCAGGCTTTTCTCAGCCTCTTCAAACAATGACGAATTAACCTTCCTCCCTCAGGTGAAGGGAGCCTCAGGCTATCTTTAGGTTACCAATAGAGAGCCAGTTTAGTGGGGGAGAGGGGGAGGAACAGAGTAGAAAAATCCTGCTTTTTGGTCTTAGGGAGTGGGTTCTTTACTCTCCATCTGTCAGATTTGAAGGCCCTTCTTCTACTTCTGCCAGTCCATTCTCCTTCCTTCATTCTCCACATCATTAATGTAAATCCCCAGTCCAAGGAGAGGCAGGGTCCTTTCTCTTCTACCCCCAAGCACCTGAGTTAGAACCTGGCTCTGCCCTCTTGACTCTGGGGCTCTCCACTGCCTGAGAAGTGGGAGAGAGACAGTCTTCCTGCTATATGGTTATGTGAAGGCGATGCTGGTGTCCTGGCACACTGCAGAAGGCCTCATGGTTGGGAAGTGTTCCCTTCTTTCCTACTGACATCCAAGACCAGATTCACCTATCATCTCTATCTATCTATCTATCTATCTATCTATCTATCTATCTATCTATCTATCTATCTATCTATCTATCTATCTATCTATCTATCTATCTATCTATCTATCTATCTATCTATCGATCGATCTATCTATCGATCGATCTATCTATCTATCGATCTATCTATCTACCTATCTATCTACCTACCTATCTATCTATCTACCTATCTATCTATCTATCTATCTATCTATCTATCTATCTATCTATCTATCTATCTATCTATCTATCTATCTATCTATCTATCTATCTATCTATCTATCTATCTATCTATCTGTCTGTCTATCTGTCTATCTGTCTATCTGTCTATCTGTCTATCTGTCTATCTGTCTATCTGTCTATCTGTCTATCTATCTATCTGTCTATCTATCTATCTATCTATCTATCAATCAATCAATCTATCTATCTATCTATCTATCTATCTATCTATCTATCTATCTATCTATCTATCTATCTATCTATCTATCTATCTACCTACCTACCTGTTATCTCTTTAAGGCCTGGCCACTGTCTCTAGCACTCTGCTACTTGAGTCACAGCACCAATTCTGGCTTTTTCTGTGTATGTGCTACTGAGGAATCAAACCCAGGGCTTCTTGCATGCTAGGCAAACACTCGCTAATCCACATTCCCAGCCCCCTCATCTTTTTCTTAATGGTAGATTTTACATAATTAGGCGACCATTTTTCATCCCCAAGTTAATTTTTCTGAATACCTGTTATAACTATGAACCATGATCTTCTCTTCCCCTGCCTGATTTGTGACTGTTCCTGCGTTGGCCTCATAATAAAATGTAGATAAAGGCTGCTGAGAGCTTAATTGTACATCATATAAGGGTGCAGGTGTGGAGCCCTGGAAGAGAAAATCGATGGGCCTGAAATGAGAATGCTGCAGTATGCGCAATGAGCATATCTGAAAAATAAATCAGTAAGTAAAAGCAGAAGCATTGATATGGTCTGTTTGTACTCAGGGAAGTAATATACACACATAAGTTGGTAGGAGGACACTGATACGTAACTTGGCCTTCTCTTTTTGAATTTTTTGTAGGCATCGCAGGGCTTAAACAGAGGGCCCAATGCATTCCTGAGCTATTTTGCTCAGGCTGAGGCTCTACCACCGCCACAGTTCCACATCCAGCCATCTGGTCAATCATTGGACATAAGCGCCCCCCAGGCTTTCCTGCCTGCTTTGGACAATATCTCCTGCTTGGCTTTCTCTCTCAAAGCTGGAGTTCTACCCTCTGGGCCACTGCTCCATTTCTGGTTTGCTGATGGTTTATTGGAGATAAGAGGCTCACAGACTTTCCTGCTCAGGTTGGCTTTGAATGGTGATCTCCTGAGGAGGATTTAAGCAGCTTTCCTTAGGGATTCGCTGAGATGCCGCTCCACAAAACCTTTAGTCTAAATCTCGATAGGAACTGGAGAAAAACAGAAACAGGAAGATGCTTCTAGTGTGTTCTAGATACTTAAGGGAGTAGACAAAAACATTCATAATTATTAGGTTATTTTATAGTCTAAAGGAGCAATGCAGACAGTATGAAAATTGCTCAAGGTTTCAGTCCTCTCGTCCTGAGACAGTAAATTCACTGCAGCTCAATGCTAAGTGACCGAACTGGCATGTCCTGTGGACATTTGCTCCAAAATCCTGGAACACTCCTTTCTCAATTTTGGCTTCAAACCTGTGGCCAGAGGGGAAGATGAGGAGAGAAAATCCTTCTCAGAGAAACCAGCTATGAAGAACATTGGGTAGTTTACTTATAAATTCAAACCATTGGAATGACCCTGTTAAGAAGTCAGATATCCAGAGTAAAAAGCGAAGAAGAAAAGAAAGGCAAGTGCCAGTGGCTGCTAAGTGTAATCTCGGCTCATCAGAATGCTAAGGTGTAGAGAACCTTAGTTTGAATCCAGCCAGTGTAGTAAAGCTGACACTATTATATCTATGAGATCTGAGAAAAACCTAGAAATGGGGCTGTGACTCAATTTTAATGTGCTACCTTTGAGCAAAAGGAGTTCAGGGACAATGGCTAGGTTTAATGTCCAACCCCAGGACCTTCCCCCCACCAAAAAAAAGAATGTGTAGCTCCAGGTGAATCTACAGAGTAGCTATTATGAATTGCACTGAATTAGGAAATTTGTTTTAAATACAATGATTTCATAGTACAGAGAGGGCTTTCAAGACATTGCATATTCTGAGGCTCCCCTCACTGTTCCCAGTGTAGCCTGAGGGTTTCTCTGCATCCCAGGGCTGTTGGAAGAAGTCTCCCATTGTCTGGACAGGCAGACAAAAGGCCTCACTCCTGTACAGCTATGTAACAAACAACTCCATCTGGGCCAATGAGTGAGGATGAGTGTGTGTAGGTTGTGAAGTTCAGGAGAAAAAGGCCTCTTTGTACCCCAAGCTATCTCTATCACCAGTGCTTTGTTTTGACTGGAAGCCTTCATTTATGGCTCACCCTTGGCAGGCCAAGTTTCCTGCACTTATCCTGCCTTTGTGAGACTATATTCCGGTGTATAGATACAGTGTTCACTATAATTCAGGAGTCCTGACAGACAACTAGGGCACTAAACGTAATGAAATGTTTAATTACAGGCGATGATGGGCCTATGATGCCTCTCCTAGGTTTCTGGAACCTTGGGAAATCCAAGCACATGTCGGATATCACAAAGCTTCCTGTCATCTAGGGCTGGTAAAGCTCATCAGGTTTTGAAACATTTGACCTCTCCTAGTTGGGCCCTGGGTGGCTAGGTTTTGGGATTGAACACAGGCCCTGGGTGCTGAAGATGAGCTCAGTGCAGAAGCCCAGCGCTATACCACTTGGTGTCACAGCTTCAGTTATGGTCTGTGTGTGTGTGTGTGTGTGTGTGTGTGTGTGTGTGTGTGTGTGTGTGTGTGTGTGTGTGTGTGTGTGTCTGGGCATGTGTGCATACACCAGTCCTGGAGATTGAACTTAGGACCCTAGCAGTGTACCTAGTCTATCTTGTACAAAGATATCTATCTCGCACTTGAGCCACAGAGACATTTCAGGCTTTTTTCTAATGATGTGGTCCTGAGAAATCATGCCCAGGGTTTCATATGTGCAAAGCACTCTACACTTAAGGCCCATTCCCAGGCCTCTATTTCAGGTTTGTTATTTTGTTTCTGTCTTTTTCTTATTGTTGTTGTTGTCTGTTGTAGCAGTTAAAGTCTGGAACTGGGTGCTGTCCCTGAGTTCTTCAGCTCAAGTCTTGTGCTCTACCACTTGAGCCACAGTACCACTTCAGGTTTCCTTGTGGTTCATTGGAGTTAAGTGTCTCAAGGACTTTCCTGCTCAGACTAGCTTTGAACCATGTTCCTCAGATCTCATCCTCCTGAGTAGCTAGGATGACAGGCATGAGCCACAATAACCACACTTCCAATTCAGGTTTCTGGAGATAATTGTCTCATGGGACATTTTGTGTTTGAGATAGTTTGGAACCCAGATCCTCAGATCTCAGCTTCCTGAGATGGCAGGATGACAGACCTCAGCTATAGACCCCTAGGCTGTGGCACTCTGCTGCAAAGGGCTCCTTGGCTCCACGTGGTGGAGGGCTATCCATGAGCTTAGAGATAAGGGTCAGTGCCTAGGCCCCAAGTTCAAGGTTCATGACAGAAAAAACAGAACAAAACAATTGTCTGCATGAGACAACTCAATAGTCTTCAGTAATACATAATTTTGTCCATGCCCTGGGGACACATCTGAGCCACAATATTCTTTTTTTTTAATCAAACGTCTTTTTTTTTCTTTATTGTGAAAATACCATACAGAGGAGTTACAATTACATCGGCAAAGTATTGAACACATTTCTTAGTAAACATTGTTGCCTCCTCCTTTGTTTCCCCTTCCTATCCCTTCTCCCTCACTCCCCCCCACCAAAGTTGTAAAGTTCATTTTTAGACGTAATGAATTGTGCATCTCATTGTGGCAATGGGTCCACCTGTATCCCTATTTAAACGATTCGCTTTTTCCCTTCCCCTCCACAAATTATACGAACATCAAATACAGTGAAAAAAAGGGTTATACTGTGGGGGAGAGACCTACAAAGCAACAAATAAATCATCCTTTAAATATATTATAAACAACCGCATGAAAGAAAAAAAAAAAACATTTGAATCCTTATGGTGTGGTTCATTTCGCCTAAGAACAACATATCTGACAGTACCTGCTTGTCTCAGGCATATACTGGTTATTGCAAATAAGGAAAACCATGGGACCGGTGTTTCTTTGGGCCTGTCTTACATCACTTAATATATTTTTTTCGAAATCTTTCCATTTCCTAACAAATGTGGCAGTGTCATTTTTTTCATATATATATATATATATATATATATATATATATATCACATTTCGTCTGCAAAATCATCTCAGTTGTGGAGCTCTTACAAGGACCAGATGAATGAATGCACCCTGTAAAGGACACAGCACGTGAAACTTTGCATGACTCCGCACACTGCACCCAATGTAGGACTCAGCACATGGCATCCTGTAAAGGACTCAACACATAGCACACTGTGCAAGACTCAGCACAGAGCACCCTATGAAGGGCTCAGCACATAGCTCTATTCCATAAATTGTCATTAGAATTAGGGTGGTTTCATCAGTATCATCCTTCTTTGAGGAACATTTCACAAACCACACAAGATCACATCTAATGGTTTAGAGGGGTGTTTTTTTTTGAGGGGGGTTACCCATGGGGCTTGAACTCAAAGCATGTGAATACTGTTCTAATAACATTTGCTCAGGGCTAGAGCTCTGCCACTAGGAGCCACGTTTTGAAGCGTCTCACAGACTTCCTGCCAGGTCTGGGTTTTAAAGCCCTCAAACAGCTAGGATGATGGGGTTAAACCAGCAATCAGCGTCTGGTTCGGTGCAGTTGGGTTGCAGCAGTTTACATATGGCTAATTGAGGTTAAGTGGCAGCTGTCAGCGCCAGACTCCTAGCTTGCTCTGTGATGATGTATTTGAAGTCCTGTCCTTATATCATTGCAGGTAGAACATTCTACCTTTATTTTGGCAGCAGTCCTGGGGCTTGAGTAAGGGCTTAGAAAATGTCCCTAAGTGTTGGTGCTGCAGGCTAGCATTCCATTGATTGAAAAACAGCAGAACTTCTGGATTTTCTGTTTATGTGGCACTGAGAAATCCACCCCAGGGCTTCTTGCTTACTAGGTGAGCATTCAACCACCGAGGCCCAGGAGTGAATGAGGTATAAATAGATAGAGCTTCCTATATATCAGTATTATATACACAAAAAGAGAGATGTCTGTATATTATTGAATTATAGATAATATTACGACCAATTATTAGGTTTTAAATTATGTCGCCATTTAATGATGTGTCCCAGTTGAACAATTAATAAAGCATTAATTAATAATTACTCAATATAGATGAGTTCCGGGAAGATGGAGGAGGAGAAGCTGGAATCTGAACAAGCTCTCGTATAGAAAGCAGTTTTAGAGTTCCAGTGAACAGTTCTAAGCCAGAGATTCACACCAAGTGTGCCATCACAGGACAGAGAGTTAGACAAGAGAGGGGAAGCCAAGGAAACACATCAGCTGCCACTGCGGCGGCAGGGTCGTGGCGGCAACCACCGCCGCGGGGTCATACCTGAGACACAGAGAGTCCGGGACGAAGGAGCCAGACGCAGCGGACGAGCGGATTCTACTCAACACCAACAAGAACCGACAAGGAGCGGACATCTTCATCCTGCTGTTTGCAGACCAGAGACGACCCTGGATCCAAGACTCGGCGTGAGTATAAGCCCGACGTCCTCACTCCTTCTCAGGGAGCAGAGGAGGGAAGGCCACCCCTCCCCCCCAGCACCGGTGATCTCCATCTTGGATACCGACAAAGCTCGGAGGAGCTGCTAGCTCCAGCTCAGGCCTTGGAATAAAACGAGTCATTTAGCAGGTCACAAGAACTTAACGGCGAAGTGACCTGCCAGACTCAGCTCCATCCAGGGAAAAGTCACCCAGCTCAGGCGCCAGCCATTGGAGTGCCTTGCCTCACTGGGTAACCAGAGCCAGAGGCTGCCCCTCCCTCTAGCAGCCACCACAATCAATTGAAAAACAGAAACCCTGAGAATGGCTCCAGGCTGGGCGCTGTGAGCTTTATCACAAAATAGCCCCAGGGAAAAGCTACTGTTTGTTGAAAGGCCTCAACTCTACCCAGAACCTAGCCTCATCACCACATCCCTCTCTTTTGTGATTCTCAAAGCAGATCACCCTCCCAGAAAACTAACCTGAGAGGGGGATCTCAAAATCTTGGGTAAAGCAGAGCATTTTTCTGCCTCTTCCAACCAACCGATTTAAGAAACCAATCAAGCCACAGGACCTCAAGCTGACCAGAGATTCCAACAAGAGACTGGTTACAGACAAAAGGGAGATACAGGATTCTTCCCACTCCTCCCCCCCAAAAAAAAAAATCAAAAGATTTTTTTTTCTTTTTTTTTTCTTCTTCTTTTCTTTTTTTTGCTTGTTTTTTGTTTTTTGTTACCTTATATATATATATATATATAAATTTTTTCCCTTCTAAAACTTTTATTAATCTTTAATTTTTGCCTCTTCTGAAAAAATAATTGTTTTCCAGTAACTTTTTTTTTCTCATCTTATAATTTTTATTTTAGGAATATGTGAATGAGCGTTTTCCTTTCTTTTCTTGTCTTCTTTCTCTTTTTCTTTCTTTCTTAATTATCTTTTTGTTTTTTGTCTAGCTCTATTGAACTTCTGATCTTTTCTTCTCCATTTCCCATCCTTACAGTTTTTCACATCTCCTCTATGTCCCTCCCCTTCTCTCAACATATTCACATTCCTCTCTAAATAGACGGTCTTTTAACCTCTATAATAACATTAATTTTTACGTTTCTATTTTTTTTCTGGTCTCTCTTCATTCCCCTTTCCGTCTCTTCTTTTTCTCTCTCTCTCTACTTGCATCCTACCCAACCCATTTCCTGCATTGGGATTAGGACATAGTTAACTCTCCCTGTGCCTCCGCACACCAATCTATTCCTATTTTTTACCCACATCTCTCCCTAATCCTAATAATTTCTGGTTTTCCAAATTCTTTTCTGCAGTTCTAAGTCCTTTAACATATAGTTGTTTGATGTTGAATAGATGTATCTGTTGAACTAGATTGTATCTGTAGACTATTGACTGTACAAATGCAAACTTTGGTTGATGGTTGCCTTAAGATAGTGTTCTAGCACAAAACTGGTGCAATCTTCATCTCAAATGGGCCGAGTAAGCCGGAAAAAAACAAGAAAAATGGCAAATTCGGGTATCTCAATTCCCAATCTTGATAATCAGGGATTAGAACAGATAAAGAACAATCCAGAGGAGAGTTCCCAAATAGCTCTACAAACACTAATAGCAAACATGATAAATGAGAAGTTTGACAATGTACAAAGGACTCTGTATGAGCGTGATAGGGAGAGAGAGGAGGCATCCCAGAAGTTTATACAGGAATATCATGAGCGTGAGGAAGCTATTCAAAAACTGATACAGGATTTGCGTGAACAACTTGAGAATACTCAAAGAGAAAGGGAGGAATGGCGTGAGCAGGCAGAGAACACTCAAAGAGAACTGCAGGAATCCCACGAACGGGAAGAAAGAGAACTGCAGGAATCCCACAGACAGGAGGAAGCTAATCAAAGAGTAATTCAGGAATTGAGAGACCAGGTAGAGAATACAGAAAGATCACTAAAGGCATTCATGGAATCCATTAAGAAAGAGCTGAAGGAAGTCAGGGAGACCACAAAGGGAATGCTGATTGGAACCCAACAGAAGGAATGGGAGTCCAAAGAAACCATAACCAATCAACTAAGTGATTTGAGAACAAACACTGAACACCAAATTAAGGAAGTAAAGAAATTCATACAAGACCTAAAACAGAGCTTCAACAAAGAACTTGATGCCATCAAAGCTGACCAATTAGAAGGAAAACAGATAAAAAACAAATTAGAGAGTCTTGACAGCAGGTTAGACCATGCAGAAGATCGAATCTCAGGGATTGAAGACAGCCTAGATATTATAGAGAAAGAACATACACCCATCCATGGCCCAATCTAAGGATAATGGGTGTAGAGGAGCACCTAGAAACAGAAGTTAATGGTCTAGAAAATTTGTTTAACAGGATCCTAGCAGAGAACTTCCCAAACATACAAAAAGATAGGCCTATTCAGATACAAGAAGCTTTTAGAACCCCAAATAGACCAGACCAGAATAGGACATCCCACCGTCACATTATAATCCACACAGGATCAACCCAGACCAAGGAAAAGATCCTTAAAGCTGTCAAGGAGAAAAGGTTTATCACTTATAAAGGGAAACCAATTAGAATTACCTCAGATTTCTCAGCAGAGACAATCAAAGCAAGAAGAGCCTGGAATGACGTATGCCATGCACTAAAAACAAACAACTATCAACCAAGAATACTGTACCCAGCTAAACTCTCCTTCATAACTGAAGGCCAAATAAAAACCTTCCATAGCAAAGAAAAACTGAAACAATACATCTCCACCAAACCAGCCCTGCAAAAGATTCTTAAAGATGTCCTACACATAGAAAACCAACAAGAACGCAACAAAGGCCAAGAAACTGCACCCAAACTGAGAATCCAAGAACCTTAGGAAGAACCCAGGTTTCACAGCCCCCAAGAAGGTGTATAACATGGCAGGAACCCCCAAATACCTCTCAGTCCTATCTCTTAACGTTAACGGACTGAACTCTCCAATTAAGCGACATAGACTATCTAGTTGGATTAAAAAACAAGACCCCTCTATCTGCTGCCTGCAGGAGTCACATCTTGCCCGTAAAAACAAACATATTTTCAAAGTTAAAGGCTGGAACAAAATCTACCAAGCAAACGGCCCTCATAAACAGGCGGGAGTTGCAATCCTAATATCAGATAAAATAGACTTCAAACTAAAATTCGTGAGAAGAGATAAAGAAGGTCGCTACATACTAATTAAAGGATCTCTCCTTCAGGAGGATATTACAATTCTAAATATCTATTCGCCAAACAATGGAGCACCCAAATTTATCAAAGAAACACTACTTTCCCTCAAATCCCATATAGATCCAAAGACATTAATTGTTGGGGATTTTAACACACCACTCTCCCCACTAGATAGATCAACACGGCAAAAACTCAACAGAGAAACCGCAGATCTAAACAGCTGCATAGATCAACTAGACTTAACAGACATTTACCGAACATTTCACCCAGCAGCAACAGAATACACGTTCTTCTCAGCAACACATGGAACGTTTTCTAAAATAGACCACATTTTAGGCCACAAAGCAAACTTTTCTAAATTCAGAAACATTGAAGTTATACCTTGCATTCTCTCTGACCACAAGGGAATAAAATTAGATCTCAACACCAAAAGCCACCAAAGAAAGTCCGGTATCACATGGAGGCTGAACAACACACTGCTGAATCATGAGTGGGTCATGGAAGAGATTAGAAAGGAAATTAAAATGTTCATGCTATTCAACAAAAATGAACACACAAATTACCAGCTCCTCTGGGACACAGCAAAGGCAGTACTCAGAGGCAAGTTTATAGCTCTGAGTTCCTACATCAACAAATTCGAGAGATCGGAAACTAACAATTTAATGACACATCTAAACCTCCTTGAAAAAGAGCAGCAAGATAAACCCCAATCCAGTAGACGGAAAGAAATAATCAAAATTAAATCAGAATTAAATGAATTAGAATCCAAAAAAACTATAGAAAGAATCAACAAAACAAAGAGTTGGTTCTTCGAAAAACTTAACAAAATTGACAGACCCTTAGCAAACCTTATCAGAAAAAGGAGAGAACACACCCAAATTAATAAACTCAGAGATGAGAATGGAAACATCACCACGGAAACAACCAACATTCAGAACATTATTAGCGGATACTTCTCAAAACTTTATGCTAATAAGTTTGAGAACTTGACAGAAATGGACCTTTTCCTAGCAAATATTGACATGCCAAAACTAAACCAAGATGAGTTAAACCAGCTTAACAGGCCCATATCAAGCATTGAAATAGAAACAGCAATAAGAGACCTCCCAGCTAAGAAAAGTCCAGGACCAGATGGTTTTACAGCGGAATTTTACAAGGCCTTCAAAGCAGAGCTCACACCAATACTCCTCCAACTCTTCAATGAAATTGAAAGAGAAAGCTCACTACCGAACACATTCTATGAAGCCATCATAACCCTCATCCCAAAACCAGGCAGGGACTCATCAAAGAAAGAGAACTATAGACCCATTTCTTTGATGAACATTGATGCAAAACTTCTCAACAAAATTTTGGCCAATCGACTTCAACAATTCATCCAAAAAATCATACACCATGATCAAACAGGATTCATTTCAGGGATGCAAAGCTGGTTCAATATACGCAAATCAATTAATATTATTCATCACATCAACAGGAGCAAGAATAAGAACCACATGCAGAAAAAGCATTTGACAAGATCCAACACCCCTTTATGATGAAGGTTCTGGAAAAATTAGGAATCCATGGAACATTCCTCAATACAATAAAGGCTGTATATGACAAACCTACAGCCAGCATTATACTCAATGGTGAAAAACTAAAGCCATTTCCTCTTAACTCAGGAACAAGACAAGGATGCCCACTCTCTCCACTTCTCTTCAATCTAGTATTAGAATGCCTAGCTACAGCAATAAGACAAGATGCAGACATAAAGGGGATCCAAATAGGGAAAGAAGAAATAAAACTCTCCCTCTTTGCAGATGACATGATCTTGTGTTTAAAGAATCCCATAGACTCCACTCCCAAATTACTCAAGCTGATTCAAAACTTTGGCAAAGTAGCAGGTTATAAAATTAACCCCCAAAAATCAATGGCTTTACTATATGCCAACAATGAGAAAAGTGTGGCTGAAATTAGGAAAGCAACTCCATTTGTAATAGCCCCACAAAAAATAAAATACCTAGGAATTAACTTAACCAAAGAAGTGAAGGACCTCTGTGATGAAAACTTTAAAATCTTGAAAAAGGAAATCAACACAGAACTTAAAAAATGGCAAAACCTCCCATGCTCCTGGAATGTAAAGATTAACATCTTAACAATGGCAATACTTCCCAAGGCTATCTACAAATTCAACGCGATACCTATCAAAATTCCACCCTCATTCTTCAAGGAAATAGAAGAGGCAATCCAAAAATTCATATGGAACAATAAAAGACCCCGAATAGCAAAAACGCTCCTCAACGGAAAGAACACTGCTGGAGGAATAACAATACCAAATTTTAAACTCTACTATAAAGCCATAGTAATCAAAACAGCTTGGTATTGGCATAAGAACAGACCTCAGGACCAATGGAATAGAATTGAAAACCCAGAAATGAACCTACAGACCTATAGCCATCTAATCTTTGATAAGGAATCTAAATCAATAGAATGGAAGAAAGACAGCCTCTTCAGTAAGTGGTGCTGGCAAAATTGGTTAACTACATGTAGAAAACTAAAGCTAGAACCTTATATATCACCCTGCACCAGAATCAACTCCAAATGGATCAAAGACCTTGAACTAAAAGCAGACACTCTGAAAACATTACAGGATGGAATAGGAGAAACCCTAGGTCTCCTTGGTTCAGGCCGAAATTTTCTGAATAGAGACCCGGAAGCACAACAAATCAAAGAAAGGTTCGACAAATGGGATTGCATAAGATTGCAGAGCTTCTGCAGGGCAAAAGACATAGCTAGCAAGATCAATAGAAAGCCCACGGATTGGGAGAAGATCTTTACTAGCCATACAACGGACAAGGGTCTCATATCTAAAATATACTTGGAACTCAAAAAATTAAACCACCCAACAACAAATCCTCAAAGAAACAACTGCCCAATAAATAAGGGGGCAAAAGACTTAAAGAGAAGCTTCTCTGAAGAAGAAAGAAGGATGGCCAATAGACACATGAAGAAATGTTCAACATCCCTAGCCATAAAAGAAATGCAAATCAAAACAACATTGAGATATCACCTCACTCCAGTTAGAACAGCAAAAATCAAGAACTCTAACAACAACAGTTGCTGGAGGGGATGTGGACAGAAAGGAACCTTACTTCATTGTTGGTGGGAATGTAAACTTGTCCAACCACTTTGGAAAGTAGTATGGAGGTTCCTCAAAAGACTTCACATAGATCTCCCCTATGATCCAGCAATCCCACTTTTGGGCATTTACCCAAATGTTTACAAACAAGACCACACTAAAGCTACTAGCACAACTATGTTTATTGCAGCATTATTTACCATAGCTAAGATATGGAACCAACCCAGATGCCCCTCAGTAGATGAATGGATCAAGAAAATGTGGTATATATACACAATGGAATTCTATGCCTCCATCAGAAAGAATGACATTTCCCCATTCGTTAGGAAATGGAAAGGTTCGGAAAAAAATATATTAAGTGAAGTAAGCCAGGCCCAAAGAAGCATAGGTCCCATGGTTTCCCTTATTTGCAATATCTAGTATAGGTATGAGTCAAGCAGAAAAGGTCAGATAATGTGATGTTAGGAAAATGAACCCTTAAATATGTATTTCAATGTTTTCGTTTCTTTCATGCATGTGTTTCTAATGCATTTATAAGATTATTTCTTTGTTGCTTTGTATGTCCCTCCCCCACAGTGTAACCCCCGCTTTCACTATATTTGATGTATAACATGTGGAGGAGATGGGGACAAACAAGTCGTTTAAGGATTCAGGTGGACCTGTTGCCACAATGAGAAGTACAAAATGTCATGTCAAAACCAGCTTTACAATGTCGGTGTGGGGGGGGAGGGGGGTATAATTGGCCTGGGGGTGGGGGGAGGCTGGGAAGGGAGGTGAAGGGTAAACAAAGGAGGTGGCTGCAATGCTTGGTAAGAAATGTATGCATTGCCGGGCGCTGGTGGCTCACGCCTGTAATCCTAGCTACTCAGGAGGCTGAGATCTGAGGATCGCGGTTCAAAGCCAGCCCGGGCAGGAGAGACCGTGAGACTCCTATCTCCAATAAACCACCAGAAAACCGGAAGTGGCGCTGTAGCTCAAGTGGTAGAGCGCTCGCCTTGAGCTGAAGAGCTGAGGGACAGCGCCCAGGCCCAGAGTTCAAGCCCCACAACCGACAAAAAAAAAAAAAAAAAAAAAAAAAGAAATGTATGCATTATCCTGCCCATGTAATTGTAGCCCCTCTGTACAGTATGTTCTCAAATAAAATAAAATTAAATTAAAAAAACTTTTCAAAAAAAATTACTCAATATTCTGTTATTATTTATCATATATGTACATACATCCATACATATAATTACATATTTTATAAATGAGACAAATTAAATTATGCATCGTGTGTTACTACCAATTAGTAGGTATTTAATTATGTCTCCATGTAATTTTTTTTTCTCATAATGCTCAATAAAATATTAATTAAACATCCAAGTCCTATAATTATTGTGTCTAATTTTATCCCAGAACGATTCACTACTAATTCAATCTGTTTTTCTTCCACCTATGTCATTTCTTACCTTTATGACATCCTATTGCACAGCATATAGATTTGCATATAATTTATACATCCTACCTGTCACCGAGCACTTTCAAAGAAGAGGAAAACGTGTCACCCTCGGCTTCTCACTCCATGATTACATTTTTGGCAGTGCTTGGATCTAAACTCAGGGCCTAGAAGGCTCAGTTCATGAATAGGTGACTGCCAGCACAGCAGTCTCTAGCCAATTCAGCTGCCAGGCAGTTCCCAGGCCCTGAGATCGAACCCTGTATGTTGATTCCATATAGCACTTAGTGTAGTTATTCATTTTATTTTTTGTTTTATTCATTTATTTACCATTTATTTTATTGACTGTTATTACACATGAAACATTTACTACATTTATTATATAGGATATAGATTTGTCTATGTATGAAACTTCACACCTGACACCCAGGACTTTCACAGAAAAGGAAAACATGTGTCACCATAGGCTTCTTACTCCATGATTCAATTTTTGTGAGTGCTGGCATCTGAACTCATAGCCTGCAAGGCCCAATTCATGAATGGGTGAGTGTCAGCACACCAGCCTTGGGCATATAGAGCTTACAGAACCTGAGATTGAGACCCAGGTATTGACAAAATAAGAACAGATTGATATGCAGATAGTAGTACACAAATAAATACACATCTTTAAAGAGTGCCAGAGATGTCTATACATTCTTCAGTTATATATACTACATTCGTAGCAATTCTTGGGTATTTATTATGCCTCCATGTAATTAATATTTTCGTTTTCACCCTTAATGAAATATTAATTAAATCAACTACTCTCCTGAAACTATTGCGTCCATGTAATTAATAGTATTCTTTTAATGTGTCAAAAATATCCATTTAAATCCATCGGATTCCTAAAATCACTCTGTTCAATTTTATAGTAGTATCATTCAGGAACAACTAATTCAACCTTGACATTCATAACCTTCCATCGGTATTCCTGTGTATAGGAACCAGACTCTTGGGATCTCCCTGCATTGGTAGGGGTCAGGACTGTGCTTCAAACACAAGGCCTATGTGGCCGTGTTGGCCTATGGCTTCCTTGGTGGCCTGCCAGCCTTCAGCAATGCCAGGTTAGAAAAACTTTTCAGCCATGTCATTCAGACCCAGTATGGTCACCTTGCAAAGAAAACAAATGTAAAACCGGCAGCCATCTGCGAGTTGCCGATTGTTTTTTTTTTTGTTTTGTTTTTTGGGTTTTTTTTTGTTTTTTTTTGTTTGTTTGTTTGTTTTGCTTTTTTTAAATACCGTACAGAATGGTTACAATTACATGGGCAAGATAATGAGTACATTTTTTTAATCAAACATCATTGCCTCCTCATATGTTTCCCCTTCCCATCCCTTCCCATACCCTCCCTGATCCCCTACCAGGTCCTCCCCCCACCAATGTTGTAAAGTTCATTTTTTGACATAATGACTTGTACATCACATTGTTGCAATAGGTCAACCTGTATCCCTATTTAAACGATTTGTTTTTTCCCTTCCCCTCCACAAATTATACCACCATTAAATACAGTGAAAGCTCGGGTTATACCGTGGAAAAGGGACATACGAACAACATAGAAATCATCTTATAAATATGTTAGAAATAATTGAAGAAAATAAAAAACCTTTTCAATACTTATCTTGGAGTTCATTTTCCTAACATCACCTTATCTGACCTTTTCTGCTTGACTCAGACA
Organism: Dipodomys merriami; assembly: GCF_024711535.1. Taxonomy (NCBI): domain Eukaryota; kingdom Metazoa; phylum Chordata; class Mammalia; order Rodentia; family Heteromyidae; genus Dipodomys; species Dipodomys merriami. The sequence continues at coordinate 1,695,569 of NW_027203015.1, forward strand.
TATACTAGTTATTGCAAATAAGGGAAACTTTATCTGTGTCCTTTTATTTATTTTTATTCCTGTCAATCTTTGGGGCCCAGGAACCCAGGTTCGGCTGTGAGTCCAGTGGCTTCAACCCAGCCTGGAGTGATCAAAGCTGAGGCAGAGGGGGCTGGGAGGTGGCTCAGTGGTAGAGTGCTTGCCTTGCATGCATGAGGCCCAGGGTTCGATTCCTCAGTACCACATATGCAGAAAAAGCTGCAAGTGGTGCTGTGGCTCAAGTGGTAGATTGCTGGCCTTGAGCTGAAGAGCTGAGGGACAGTGCCCAGGGCCAGAGTTCAGGCCGCACAACCAGCAAAAAAAAAAAAAAAAATGCTGAGGCAGAGTTGCCATGATCTGAGTTCAAGCCCTGTGCTTGACAAAATAAAAATAAATGAATAAATACATTAAAAATATTTTTAAAATTATGAGGCCCCGTGGCTTGGAATTGACGCCATTTTTGCTGCCAGGCCTGGGATTTGAACTCAGGGTCTGGGAAATCTGCAGCATTGTGTGGGAAGCGGAAGCTCACCATGCTGGAAGACAAGAAAGTCAGGCCTGTTCCCAGGGCCTGAATTCAAGTCCTAGCACTTGAAAAAATAATATTTGTATATATTTTAAATACATGATTTATATTTACAGTTTACTGCATATTGCGATTCATGTAGTTATTGATTTTATTTTGTGTTTTACTTATTTCTTAAGTATTTTAGTGAGTATGATTACACATATAATATTTTTACATCCTATTACATAGAACATAGATATGCCTACATATTATCCATCATTCCTGAGACCCAGGACTTTCGCCGATAGGGAAAAGTGGGAGAATTAGCTTCTTCCACCAGGATTAAGTTTTTGGCTGTTCTGTGATTTGAACTCTAGGCCTACAAGACCAACTTCATAAATGGATCAATGTTAGCACACCAGTCTGATGCAAGTGAAGTTGGTGGGCAAATTTGAGGACCTGAGATCAAGCCCTAGGAGTGGCCAATATATAAACAGATAGATGTGTAGATTGCAGTGTGTGTGTATTTACATATGCATATGCATCTATACATAAATGTATACCGAGACAGATAGACATTTGTGTAGATTCTACTGCATAACTCTCTATATAAGTGATGTCTATACCTTCTTTTTATATATTCTATTGCTACCTATTATTTGGTCTAAAATTATGAGTCCATTAATTAATCTCGGTAGAAGACTTAATAAAGTATTAATTCAATTAATCAATGACCTATATTTATTGTGTACAATCTTACACTAGATTGATTAGCTAATTAGTAATTCTATTGGTACATGCCAAACATTCTATTAGTCTTCCTATAGATAGGAATAGATAGGAATGACTTTCCTAGCATCTTCAGCCATGTGTAGGTGGCAGCCCCAGGATCAAACTCAGGGCCTAGATGTCTGGATTGGGCTCAGGATTCACTGAGAGTCCCCAGCCTTCGTCCATTCAAGGACATGTACAATTTTCAAGCTGAGTTATTGAGACCCAGGGTTGTCACAGTGCAAAGGAAACAAAGGTAAAATGGTTGTATAAAACTTCCTGGTTTTTTCCTCCATTTTTGTTGCTTTGATTTTTTTTGCCAGTGCTAGGAGTTGAACTCGGGTCCTAGGATCCCTGGATCATCTGTGGGTGTAAATGCTGCCCCCCAGCCTAGGGTAATCATGGTTTAGGACACAATAAAGTGCTCCCTTCAGCAAAAGGATCTCAGGGACAATGTCTAGGCTCACAGTTCAAGCCTCAGGAGTGGCCACACAAAAAAAACAGCCATTAAGTCTGTGTGTCTGTGTATGTATGCATGTATTTCTATCGGAGAACATCCAAAGTCGCTATGAAGAGAGGAACCCAGATAGGAAATTTGCTTTGAATAGAATGACTTCATAGCACAGAGAGTGCTTTCAAGACAGTGCATGATCCTGGGATCCCTTCACTGTTTCCAGTGTAGCCTGAGGGTTTCTGCACACCCAAGGCTGTTGGAGGAAGTCTGCCTCATTGTTGGAACAGGCAGAAAAAAAGCCTCACTCCTGTTCAGCTGTGTAACAAAAAATTTATGTGGGGCAATTAGTGAGGATGAGTGAGGGCAGGTTCTGAAGGCCAGGAGAAAAAGGCCTCTTTGTACCCCTAGCTCTCTCTCTCTCCCCAGTGCTCTGTTTTGACAGGAAGCCTTCATTTGTGCCACCTCCCATGGCAGGTCAAGTTTCCTGCACTCATTCTGTCTTTGTTAGACTATGTTCCAGTATTGAAAAAAAACTACTACAGTTAATTCAAGAGTCCGTCTGGCAGACAACTAGGGAGCTGAACCTAATAAGATTCCTAATTATCAAAGGTGCTTCCCTAGTTTTCTGGGAGCTTGTTAAAACTAAGCACTTGTGCAAAATCACAATGCTTCCTGTCATCTAGGGCTGGTGAAGCTCATCATGTATTGAAACCTTTGCCATCTTCGAGTTGGGCCTTGAGTAGGAAGACTTCGGGTTAAACACAGGACCAGGGTGCTGACCTGGAGCTCAGAGGATAAGCTCTTTGCTTTACCATTTGGTGTCACTGCTTCATTTCTTGTATCTTTGTGTATGTGTGTGTGTGTGTGTGTGTGTGTGTGTGTGTGTGTGTGTGTGTGTGTGTGTGTGTCCGTGTGTGTGTGTCCATTTGCATACACCAGACCTGGAGCTTTTATTCAGGACCTGAGCACTGTACCTTAGTTTCTCCTGTACAAGGACAGCCCTCTACCACTTGAGCCACACAGCCAATTCAGACTTTTTTTCTAGGGATATGGTACTGAGGATTCAAGCCTAGGTTTCTTAATTTCTTTTCTTGTAAGTTGGAGGAGTTGACGTCTGGGCCTGGGTGCTGTCTCTGATCTCTTCAGCTCAAGTCTAGCACTCTACCACTTGAGCTACAGCGCCCCTTCAGGCTTTCTGGTGTTTCTTTGGAAATAACCATCTCAAAGAATCACCTGCCAAGGCTGGCTTTGGACCATGATCCTCAGCTCTCAGGCTCCTGAATAGCTAGGATGAGAGGTGCGAGTCACTGGTACCCAGCTTCCACTTTAAGTTTCTAAGTGGTGAATAGGAGATAATAGTCTCATGGGACCGTTTGTTTCTGGGATAGTTTGGAACCCAAATCCTCAGATTCCTGAGCAGGCAGGATGATAGACCTCAGATAAAAACACCTAAGCCGTGACAATTTGCTGTAAGGGGGTCTTTGCCTCCGCGTGGTAGAGTGCTAGCCCAAGAGGAAAATCAGCGCCTAGGCTCTGGGTTGAAGGTTCATGATGGAGAAAACTAAACCAAACCAATTGTCAGCAGGAGACAAGTCACTAGAGTTCAGTACATATATAAATTTGGCCCTGCCTTGGGGACATATCTGAGCCTCAACTTTCTCATCTGCACAATCATCTTACTTGTGGAGCTCTAACAAGGACCAGATGGAAGAATACACCCCATGAAGGACTCAGCACATAACACCCTATGAAGGACTCAGCACCCAGCACCCCAGGAGGGACTCATCACATAGCTCTCTCCCACAAGCTGTCATTAGAATTCAGGTGCTTTCTTCAGTATCACGATTCTTTCAGAAAAATGTCAAAAACCACAAAAGTTCACATCTAATGGTTTAGAGGGGTGGTTAATGGGGGTGAGGGTCCTCAGCCTTGGGGATTGCACTCATAGGTTGAGGGTACTCTCCTAAGACCTTTTCCTCAACCCAAGAATTCTACCACTGTGAGCCTCAGCTCAGTGTCTCACAAACTTCCTGCCAGGGCTGAGTACTCAAACCACCAGTTTCAGAACTCATCCCTGAGCAGCTAGGGGTGAGCCAGCAGTGTCTGGTTCCATGGATTTGGTTTGCAGCTGTTGACCTCTGGCTAAGTCAGGTTAGATGATAGCCATCAGCTTCAGACTCCTGGCTTGCTCTGTCATGAGGTATTTGAAGTCCTGGCATTCTATAGTTGCAGTCATAACTTTCTAACTTTTTTTGGTGCTTCAGTGACAGCACCACTTCTGGCTTTTTCTTTGCATGTGATAGTGTGGAAATGAACCCAGAGCTTCATACATACTAGCCAAACACACTACCACTGAGCCCCAGTAGTGACAAGTGTAGAAATAGATATTTTTGGTTATATATATATATATATATATATATATATATATATATATATATATATATATATATATATATATATATATATGAAACAAGAGAGAGATGTCTGTATATTATTAAGTTATATATACTATTTTACTACCAATTATCAATTAATAAATTATTTCTTCCTTTATTTAGGTATCATGTTTGAATTCATAATAAAGTATTAATTGAAAATTAAGCAATGTACTACGATTGTTTTGTATAATTTAATAATATAAACATATACTAAGTACTAATGTAATTGTTACTTTGACAACATTCCATTCTTATCACTGTCTATCGGAATGCATTTTTAGGATCTCCTGACATTTGTAGGTGGCGGGGTTTTGAACTCCGGACCAATTTGCTGGTTTTGGTTATGGCTTCCCTGATAGCCCATCAAACTTCAGCAGTGCAAGGTCACATACACTTTCCGGGCTCTGTCATTTAGACCCAAGATGGTCACAATTCAAAGGAAAAAACTATGTAAAACCACATTCTGGAACTTCCCAGTTTTATTCTTCTCCTTCTTTCACCCTCGTTTTTTTGTCAGTTGTCAGACAGAAGTCTGAGTCTTTGCACTGTCCCTCAACTCTTCAGCTCAAGGCTATCGTTCTACCACTTGAGCCATAGCAACACTTCCAGCTTTTTTCTGCTTATGTGTTGTTGAGGAATCGAACTCAGGACCTTATGCATGGAAGGCAAGCACTCTACTACTGAGCCACCTTCCCAACACTTCACCTTATTTTGCCACTCGAAAGATTTGAACTCAGGTCCTAGGATGAGCTGTGGGTCCAGAGGCTGCACCCCAGCCTAGAGTGATCAAGGCTGAGGCAGAGTTGCCACAAGCTGATTTCAAGGCCTGGGCCTGGCCAAAAAAATTAAAGCCCTGGCTTGGAATTTGCACAATTTTTCTGGCAGGCCTGGGATTTGAACTCGGTCTGGGGAACTCTGTGGCACTGTGGGGGAGGGGAAGCTCACCGTCTTTGAAGACAAGAATTTCAGACCAGCTTCAAGGGCCTCAATTCAAGCCCCATGATTGGAAAAATAAACTCATATATGAGATCTTTTTACATACATAGGTTTACTCCATTTATTACCCTTCTTTATTCATTGTTTATTTTATTTAGCATTATTACATATATAACATTTTTTCATTTATTATATCTTATCACATGGATATATTTGCATATGGATTATACATCATATTTAGACTTTATCAGAGAAGAAAAATTGTGTCAAAATTGGCTTCTTATTGCACATATAAACTTTTGGCATTGCTGGGATTTGAACTCACAGCCCACAATGCATAATTTATGAATGAGTCAGTTTTAGAACAAAAGCCTTTGGCAAACTGAGCTGCCAGCCAGTTCTGAGGACCTGGGATTAAGCCATAGTAGCGGGATATATATATATAGGTAGATAGTTAGATAGATAGATAGATAGATAGATAGATAGATAGATAGATAGATAGATAGATAGATAGATAGATAGATAGATAGATAGATAGATAGATAGATAGATAGATAGATAGATAGATAGATAGATAGATAGATAGATAGATAGATTGTTAGATATAGGCATAGATATAGAAAAATAGATATAGATAGATAGATAGATAGACATAGATAGATAGGTAGGTAGATAGATAGATAGATAGATAGATAAATAGATAGATAGATAGATAGATGTGTAGTTTGCTATATAGATGAGAGAGACAATGTGAGGATATTAAATTATATATATTGTGAATTATTAGTTATTAAATTAGGTCTCCATTTAATGCAGTATCATGGTTGAATACTTACTAAAGTATTAATGTAAAAGAAGTCAGTGTTCTTTAATTAGGAAAACCAAACCAGGGTGTTAGAATGGAAGACATAATCCAATAATTTTTGTGTGACATTCTATAAGAGAATCATGAACTAACTGTCAATTTAATTCTAACTTTTATAAATTCCATTAAGCCTTCCCATGGATAGGAATGATTTTCTCAAGATCTCCCTCCATTTGTAGGTGGTGGTCCTGGCATTGCAACTCCAGGCCTGAGTAGTTTACTCAGAAATGCAAACCATTAGAATGACACTGTGAGGATTTCATATTGTCATGAGGAAAAATAGAACAAGAAGAAAAGAAACCCAAGTGTCAGTGGATCCTGTCTGTAATCCTAGCTCTTCAGGAGTCTGAGAGGTAGAGAATGACAATTTGAATTCAGTCAGGACAGGAAAGCCCAGGACAATCTTATTTCTAAGGGATTACAAGAATTAAAAATAAAACATGGCGGAGGCTGTTTCTCAAGGGCACTACCCTTGAGCAAAAGGAGCTCAGGGACAGTGCCTAGGCTCATAATATAACACCCAGACTTACAAAAAAAAACAAAAAACACAAAAACAAAAAACAGTAACTCCATGTCTACCCATGTATGTATGAATGTATTTCTATCAGTGAAGATCTAGAGTCCCTATGTTGAAAGGCACACATCTAGGAAATTTGTTGAATAAAATGGCTTCATAGCACAGAGTGCTATCAAGACAGTGCATATTCCAGGGCTTCCCTCACTGTTCCCAGTGTAGCCTAAGGGTTTCTGTGCACCTCAGGCTGCTGGAGGAAGTCTGCCTCATTGTTGGAACAGGCAGACAAAAGACCTCACTCCTGTACAGCTGTGTAACAACACCTCCATCTGGGCCAAATAGTGAGGATGAGTGTGGGTGGGTTCTGAAGGCTAGGAGAAAAAGGCTTCCTTGTATCCCAAGCTATCTCTTTCCCCAGTGCTCTGTTTGGGCAGGAAGCCTTCATTTGTGCCACCTCCTGTGGCATGCCAAGTTCCTTGTACTTATCCTGTCTTTGTTAGACTATGTCCCAGTGTTGAAACAAACTGCTACAATTAATTCAAGGGTCCTTCTGGCAGAAAACTAGAGAGCTGAACCGAATTAAAATATTCCTAATTGGCAAAGTTGCCTCCTTAGGTTTCCAGAAGCTTGCTGAATCTAAGCACATGTGTAATACCACAATGATTCCTGTCATCTAGGGCTGGTTAAGCTCATCAGGATTTGAAACCTTTGAGCTCTCCTAGTTGAGGCATGGATGGCTAGCTTTTGGGGTTGAACACAGGGCCTGGGTGCTGACCATGAGCTCAGAACCGAAGCTCATCGTTTTACCACAATTTGGTGTCACAGCTTCACTTCTGATCTCTCTCTCTCTCTCTCTCTCTCTCTCTCTCTCTCTCTCTCTCTCTCTCTCTCTCTCTCTCTCTCTCTCTCTCTCTCTCTCTCTCTCTGTCTCTCTCTCTCTCTCTCTCTCTTTGTGTGTGTGTGTGTGTGTGTGTGTGTGTGCATACATTTGTCCTGGAACTTGAATTCAAGACCTGAGCACTGTACCTGAGTTTCTCCTGTACCAGGATAGCACTCTACAACTTGAGCCTCAGGGCCACTTCAGGCTTTATTTTTTAGTGATGTGATACTGAGGAATCAAAACCGAGGGATTCATACATGCAAAGCAGCCTAACCCCTCTTCTTCAGGGTTCTTTCTTTCTCTTCTTGTATGTTGGAGGAGTTGAAGTCTAGGCCTAGGTGCTGTCCTTCAGTTCTTCAGCTAAAACCAAGTGCGCTACCACTTTAGCTACAGCATTTCTTCAGGTTTTTGTTGGGTCGCTAGAGAGTAGCGTCCATCTCAAGAATTTCCTGCCCAGACTGGCTTTGGACCCTGATCCTCAGCTCTTAGGCTCCTGAGTATCTAGGAGGACAGGCGTGAGTTAGTGGTGCCCAGCTTCCACTTCAAGTTTCTAAGTGGTGAATAGGAGATAATATTCTCATGGGACACTTTGTGTCTGGGATAGTTTGGAACCCAGATTCTCAGATCTCAGCTTCTTGAGTAGGCAGGGTGACAGACCTCAGCTACAGACTCATAGATCATAACACTCTGTTACAAGAGAGTCCTTGGCTCCACGTGGGAAGGTATTAGCCATGAGCCAACAAGAAAGTGTCGAGTGCCTAGGCCCTGAGTTCAAGGTTCACAACTGAGAAAAATAAACAATTTTCTGCAGAAGACAACTCACTAGATTTCAGTACATACATAATTTTGGTGAGGCTCAAGTTTCTCATCTGCACCATCATCTTACTTGTGGAGCTCTTACAAGGACCAGATGAAAGAATGAACCCCATGAAGGACTCAGCACACAACTCATGAAGGACTCATCACATAGCTGTATCCCACACGCAGTCATTAGAATTAGGGTGCTTTCTTTGGTTTCAGCATTCTTTCAGAAACACGTCACAAACCACACAAAATTCACATCTAATGATTTCGAGGGATGGGTTTTTTTGGGAGGGCTGGGAGTCAGCCACAGGGAATGCACTGGAAGGTTGGAGGTACTGTTCTAAGATCTTTTGCTCAAGGCTAGAGCTCTACCACTGTGAGCCACAGCTCAGAGTTTTGCAGACTTCTTGCAAGGGCTGGGTTTTAAACCCACTAGTGTGAGATCTCAGCCCCTGAATATCTTGGATGACAGGGCTGAGTGAACTAGCAGCATCTGGCTCCGTGGGGCTGGGTGGCAGTGATTTACTTCTGGCTGTCAGTTTAATGTCAGCTGTCAGCACCAGACTCCTGGTTTGCTCGGTGATGAGGTATTTGAAGTCCTATCCTTATACCATTGCAGTTAGAACATTCTATTTTCTTTTATTTGGTGCCACTCCTGGGTCTTGAGTAAGGGTCTAGACATAGTCCCGATTTTTCTGTGCATGCTGTAGTGAGGAATCGAACCCAGGGCTTTGTACGTACTAGGCAAGCACCCAACCATTGAGCCCCGGGAGTGACAAGAGTATGAACAGATAAATGTGTAGATTGGTTGACAGATAAATGGATGTATATGTGTACAACAAGAGAGAGATGTCTGTATACTATGTAACTGCAAATAAAATATTACTACCAATTATCATGATTGAATATATAATAAAATATTAATTGAAAAATTAATGTAGTATAATTGTTGTGTATAATTTTATAATAAAATCGTACACTAACTACTAATTTAATTGTTACTTTTATAACATTCCATTCCTATGGATGCATATGGGAATGGGTTTCTTAGAATCTCCCACCATTCATTAGTGGCAGTCCTGGGATTCGACCTCCAGACCTAATTTGCCGGTTTCGGCTATGGCTTCCTTAATAGCTGCCAAACATCTGCAATGCAAGGTCATGTACACTTTCTGGGCCTTGGCATTTAGACCCAGGATGGTTACAATACAAAGGAAATAAAAAGGTAAAACTACTTTCTTGAACTTCTCAGTATTATGCTTCTCCCTTTTATTTTTTATATTTTTTGTCTGTCCCGAGATTTGAACTCAGGTCCTAGGATCCCAGTGCTGGCAGTGGCAGAGATACCAAGACCTGACTTCAATCCCCGTACATGGCAATAATAATAATAATAATAATAATAATAATAATAATAATAATAATAATAATAATAATAATAATAATAATTAGACCCTGGCTTGAATTTGCACAATTTTTCTGGTAGGCATGGTATTTGAATTCAGGGTCTGGGTAACTCTGTGACAATGTGGGTGAAGGGGAATGGCTCACTGTCCTTGAAGACAAGAAATTCAGACCAGTTCCTAGGACCTGAATTGAAGCCCCAGCACTGGAAAAAAAATGTTCCTTTATGAGATCTATTTACATACATGGGTTTACTTCATTGATATTTATTACCCTTATTTATTTAGTATTATTACACATATAACACTCCTTTTAGTATATCATACCACATAGGATATATTTTATACATCATACTGAGACCAAGGACTTTCTCAGAGAAGGAAAACAATGTGTCAAAATTGGCTTCTTACTACAAAGAATCAATTTTTGGCCATCTTGGGATGTCAACTCACGGACTACAATGCCCAATCCATAAATGGGGTCACAGTCTTAGCAGACCAGACTCTGACAAACTGAGCTGCCAGGAAGCTCAGAGGACCTATGATCAAGCCACACTATTCCCATGGGACTAGTGGGGCTTGATCATAGGTATGATTATATATGTATATTTATATATATGTAAATATACATATCTATCATATATATGTATATTTATCTATAAATATACATATATATACATATGTATGTTGATAGATGTGTAGATTGAGATATATATATGTATATATATACATATATATATAGCGAGAGAGAGGGACTGTGAGGATATTAAATTATATATATTATTACCAATTATTAGCTATTAAATTATGTTTCCATTTACTGAAGTATCCTGGTTGAATACATATGAAAGCATTAATTAAAAATTAGTCAATATCCTTAATCATACCATCATGATAGAATGGATGATATAAATCCAAAACTTATTCTGTGGCATTCTAAAATAGAATCATGAAGCAACTGCACATTTAAGTATTACTTTTATAACATTCCATTAGCATTCACATGAACAGGAATGAGTTTGTCAGGATCTCCCTCCATTTGTGGGAGACCTAGCATTGCAACTCCAAGCCTGAGTGGTTTAATTTGAATGCAAACCATTGGAATGACACCGTGAAGATTTCAGATTGTTATGATTAAAAAGAAGAAGAACAAGAAGAAAAGAAAGCAAGTTGTCAGTGGCTCCTGCCTGTAATCCTAGCTCCTTAGGAGGCTGAGGTGTAAAGAATGCCAATTTCAATTCAGCCTGGGTGGGAAAGTCCATGATACCCTTCTTTCTAAGAGGTCACATGAAAAAGAAAAACCAAGGGTAGAGTGCTACACTTGAGCAAAAGGAGCTCAGGGACAGAATCTAGGCTCATAGTACAACCACAGATCTGCCAAAAAATAGGAGGCAATAACTCCTTGTATCTTTGTATGGATGATGAGCATTCAGCAGGTTGCCCATGCCAAGGCACCCAACCTGGGCAAGCTGGGACAAGCCCTCAGAGAGTACTAAGTCTGAGCGGGCAACTTGAACAAAGCATCCTTCTCTGCCATTTAAAAAACGGAAGCCTTATGTTCTGGCCGAGGTGTCCCATTGGGACACCTAGAAGCCAGAGAGTGCCTCCAGGGAGACAACGGTTCTAGGCTATAGAAGCGGTCAAAAGTTCTGGCTTCAAATTCTCTATCCCTCTGTATGATGTGAGCCTAGACGTCCGAGGCCTGGTGGCTATCACTCATTTATCATTCCTCATTGCCAAGTCACAGGCTGGTCCCAAATTGGCAAAGATATGAAATAGTCAGCGATTTCTACAATGAAAGGGATAAGTTAATAAACCCCACCCTCATAACTCCCATGAGAAGTGAGCCTTGGGTTGTGGGTTGTGTATGTGGCTTAGTGGTAGAGTGCTTACTTAGCACGCATGCATGAAGCCTTGGGTTCTATTCCTCAGTACCACAGAAACAGAAAAAGCCAAAAGTGGCACTAGGGCTTAAGTGGTAGTGTGCTAGCCTTGAGCAAAATAAGCTCAGGAACATGTCCACACCCTGAGTTCAAGCCCCAAGACTGGCAAAACAAAAGTCAGCTTGGTGAAATATATTGTTCTGGGACTCAGAGGAGGTCCGATGTTATAGGTAAGAGGTAGGGTAGAGGGCAGGTGCTGGGGGCTCACCCCTGCAATCTTAGCTACTTAGGAGGCTGAGATTTGAGGATGACAATTGCAAGCAACCAAGTCTATATGAGACACTTTCCTCCAATTAAATACCCCAAAATCCAGAAGTAGAGCTTGTGGTTCAAGTAGAGCGCTAGCCTTGAGCACAAAGGCTCAGGGATAGAATAGCATCCAGGCACACACATGCACACACACACACACACACACACACACACACACACACACACACACACACACACACAAACACACACACACACACATCAAGATAGAGCATTTGCCAGTCAGCCTACACAAGTTCCATCTCTAGAAACTTAATACTAAAAAAAAAAAGAGAGGGAGATTGCTCCACGAGGTGATATAACCAGTGCCAAAATTCCACAGGAGTTCTAAGATGTGAAAGAGGACAGAGAGCCGCAGGCAGAAGGTCCAGCATGGGCAACAGTCCTGAGGTGTGGTTAAGAGCAGGTGGTGTGGGTGGAATGAAGGTTTTGTGGCTTCAGACAAGTCTGGTAGGCCATTCAAGGCTGTGTCAAGGTTTGTACTTGAGTCACATGTAGAGCAGAGGTTGGGATCCAAGAATGGGGTCCAGGGGGAAGATTAGCTTGTCTTTTCACCATGGACCCCAGCCATTTCCTGTAGCTGGCAGCCTATTTTTCATAGCTCCTGACCCTCAGGCCTCCTTTGCATGGAGGAGTCAAGGCAAATGCAGGGAAGAACATTTGCTTAAGAAAAGCTTCTAGGGACTGGGAAGTTGTCCCAGTGGTAGAGTGGTTGCCTTGCATGCCTGAGGCTCTGGGTTTGATTCCTCAGTACCACATAAGCAAAAAAGAAAAAGGCTGGAAGTAGTGCTGTGGCTCACGTGGTAGAGCGCTAGCTTTGAGCTGAAGAGCTGAGGGACAGCACCCAGGCCCAGAGTTCAGGCCCAACGACTGGACTCCCCCCACTCAAAAAAAGAAAAGCTTCTAGCCTAATGCCACTAGTGGCACAACCCCTGTAAATACTATCTACTCAGGAGACAGAGATCAGAGGGAGGAAAGTTACTAAGACTCTTCTTGCCGATGAACTACCAAAAGCCAGAAATGGAGCTGTAGCTCAAGTGATAGAGTCCCAGCATTGAGGGAAAAATTAAGAGACAAATCCCAGACCTAAAAAAATAAAGAAAAGCTTTCAGGAGCTCCTAGTCCACTGTAGTGAAACTTCAGATCAGCCTAGCACCGGTGGCTCACACCTGTCCTCCAAGCTCCTCAGGAGGCTGAGACCTGAGGATCGCGGTTCAAAGCCAGCCCAGGCCAGAAAGTCCAGTAGACTCTGATCTCCAAGGAACCTCCCAAAAACTGGAAGTGGCGCTGTGGCTCAAGTGGTAAGCTGAAGAGCTGGTGGACAGCGCCCAGGCCCAGAGTTCAAGCCCCATGAACAGCACCTGGCCTGCTTGGACTTCACTCTGTGGCAGAGTACTTTCCAGTGTGCCCCTGAGGGTCTCCCAATGTCTAGGTGTCCTACCAGTCTTCAGAGCAGCCTCTTTGGAGGTCTTTTCCTACAGAATAGGCCACAGTATCAGAGAAAGGTCAAGCCTTGGGGCACGGAGGTCTTCAGTCGAGTCATCAGAATGGCATCTGTCAAAGGTGCAGTGTGGATCTGAGCAGGAAATCGACATCTCATACCAGGGTTCTGGGCCAACAGGGGCAGGAGCGGCAAGATGGCACAGCAGGTAATGCCCACCCACGCAAGTATCACAAAAGTCCGAATCTGTCAGACACAACTTTGACGGGTGTTGAGTTGGGCTCATGAAAGACTTGTAGGCTCAGGAATCCACAGGTGGCTGGCTGCTGCTTGTAGCAGTCACTACCCCTGGAGTCCCAGGGCTTGGAGCCCTGCTTTCCTCACCAGTGCTCGGGGGCAGATGAAGGTCTGCAATCGTGGGCCAACTACAAAGGAGCATCCATAGTGTCCTTCCGTTGGTCCTGTGGCCCCATGCATGGATGGAGGGGCAGGTCCCATGGAACTTACTGCCATAACCCAGACCCCTCAGCCCAAGAAGGACTTAGGGAGAAACAACTTGATCTGCCTTGAGAGTTTACTATGATTATGCCTCAGGACTGACCACAGTTCTACCTCAGCTCATCATTAACACCTCTGTGTGTGTGTGTGTGTGTGTGTGTGTGTGTGTGTGTGTGTGTGTGTGTGCATGCGCGCGCGCATGCATGTGTGTGTGCACATTTTGGTACAGGGTTTTAACTCAGGGCTCGGGCTCTGTCCCTGAGTTTTTTTCATTGAGGGCTAGCACTCTACCACTTGAGCCACAGCTTTTCTTCCAGCTTTCTGTGATTATTTGCAGAAGAGAGTCTCATAGACTTTTCTAGCTGGGCTGCCACTGAATGGCAATCCTCATATCTCAGCCTCTGAGGAGATAGGAATATGAGAGAATGAGCTGTTAGTATCTAACCGGCCACACTTTCCTTCTTGGATAAAACAGAGTACTTGTCTGTCCCAGCCAAGCACCCATGTACAGCTACCCCTGCAACCCAGGCTTCAGACAAAACATACCCTCCCCTGAGGACAAAGAAATGGGATCAGGTTTGAGCTTTAGGTTCTCCACACAGTCAGGGGTTGCTAGGAGCTGATGTAGAGGTCAAAGTTCTAGGCCAGGGCAAGTAGACAGCTGTTAGAACAGAAGAGCATATGAAAAGACTTCCTTGCAGCTGGGTGCCAGTGGCTCATGCCTATAATCCTAGCTACTCAAGGCTGACACCTGAGGATCAATCAAGATTCAAAGTTAGCCTGGGTACACTCTTATCTCCAATGAATCATCAAAAAGCTGGGAAGCCGATCTACACTAGTTCACATGGTACAGCACCAACCTTGTGCAAACAAGCTAAAGGATAGCACCTAGGCTCTGAGTTCAAGCCCCGGTACACACACACACACACACACACACACACACACACACACACACACACACACACACACATACACACACACGCACGCACACACACAGAGTAACACCTTTAGCAGGTGCCAATGTCTCATACAGCTATCCAGCTACTCAATAGGCTGAGCTCTTAGGATGGCAGCTTGAAGCCAGCCCAGGCAAAAAAGTCCTAAAAAAGATGAAAGGTGAGCTGTCATTCAAGTGGTAGAGTGTTAGCTCAGGAACAGTGCCTAGGCCCTGAGTTCCAGCTCTGAGATTTTGGTTTTTTTTTTGGGGGGGGGTCCAGTCATGGGGCCTGAACTCTGGGTCTGGGCACTGTCCCTCAGCTCTTCAGCTCAAGGCTAGCCCTCTACCACTTGAGCCACAGCGTCATTTCCGGCTTTTTCCTTTTTGCTTATGTGGTGCTGAGGAATCGAACCCAGGGCCTCAGGCATGCAAGGCAAGTGCTCTACCACTGAGACACCTTCCCAGCCCTCTGAGATTTTTTGTTAAATAGAAACTCTTTGCCATCCCCAACCCCACAGGCCATAAATCCAGATTTCGGTCATCCTAGATCTCACTTCCATTCCTGCTACTTCCACAGAACTGCCACAAGTAGCCGATGTGTGGCTAGCACTGGGCTAAGAATTGAACTTACACAAGGGGGATATAACCAGGTCAAGGCTAATGTCCCAGAACATTGAGGTACTGGCCATCCCAGTCTCTCACCCCCTCTACCCTGACCCTGGAATCTAGTCTGTGCCTCAGTATTATGGTTATCCGGAATTGTTTAGAAGGACCTGAGAGACCCAGCTGGGTGGGGGAAGATAGACTTTCCTGTGATAAGTTACATTTACATTTCCTAGACACCAATGGATACTTCCAGGACAACTTGGCCTTACCTTCCATGCAGCCCCAGATCCTCCTTGTTTGGGCAGCCTTCAGTCAGCTATCAGGCTGAAGTTGGCCAGAGCCATTGGCAATCACCCTTCCCCCACTCCACTGCCAGCCTGCTAAGATGGACATGCATCCAGAGGCTCAGCTGAGGAAAAGGAAAGGACATGGCATGACTGAGCCCCTCCCCTCCAGGGGCAGGGGAGAACCTATGCCAGCTGGCCATGCTGATCCAGAATCCTCTGGAGGCGGCCAAAGTTATGGACAGCCAGACTTGGGCCCCAACAAAAAGCTAGAATATACAGGTCTTTGCCAATTTAGGACTCATTGTAGACCCAGATAGGGGGCTAAAGGCAGGGTGCCATGGAGGAGGGGCTCCCTCTGAAATCAGGAAGAGGCAGACAGGCGCCCAGGAAGGGGACAGAGAAAGATGAGGGAAAAATACACACAGACACACAGACACACAGACACAGACACAGACACACGCACACACACACACACACACACACACACACACACACACACACACACACACACACACAGGAGTAGCCCAAGGCCTCAACAGTCCCTGAGCACCTGAACATCTCAATCCCTGAGAAGATAGCACTACGATCCTCAGACCAACTGTAGACAAAATTCTGAGTATCTCTGAAATGGCTCATAACATAGCATGGCATTTCCTACTGTACACAATGCTATGCAGAAAATTCAGCTACCTTATTTTTGGTTGTTGGTCATGGGGTTTGAACTTTGGGCCTTCACACAGTCCTTTAGCTCTTCAGCTAAAGGTGCGTGCTCTACCACTGGAGCCATAGCACCACTTCCGGTTATCTGGTGGTTCAAAGCCACCCTAAGCTGGCTTTGATCCGCAATCCTCAGATCTCAGTCTCCTGAGTAGCTAGGATTACAGTTGTGAGCCAATGGCAGCACCTGGCTTCAGTTACCTTCTTATACCCAGGGGAAACCCAACTTGTCAGGCTACAAGTCACATGCAATCCTTCGCTTCAGACTTTGACACCAGCACCCAAAACCATACTTCCATGGATGGAGAGAATAAAATTGACACTACCCTCCCATCCCTGCTCACATTCACTCCACTCCCTGCCTAAGACAGGCCACAACCTCTGGAGTTCTTGGTAAGGCAATGCCCACCCTTCTGTGATTTTACACTCGGGCAAAACAGGGGAGATCTTAGAAATTTCTGTACATTGAGGCCAGCACCTGTTCTCCCAACCACAGCACCCCCACTCCTTCACCATCTCTTACAGGCAAGGGGTGTCTTTCTGGTTTTTTTTTTTTTTTTTTTTTGCTGTTAAGGGGCTTGAACTCAAGGCTGGATACTGTCTTCAATGATGATTTTTACTCAAGGCCAGTGCTCTACCATTTGAGCCATGGAAACACTTCCAGTTGGAGACTGGAGATGAGACTCTCATGGGACTTTCCTGCCTGGGCTGGGAAACGGGATCCTCTGGATCTCAGTCTCCCAAATAGCCAGGATGACAGGTGTGAGACACCAGCCCAGGGCTTATGGTGTCTCATTCTTTAGAATTTCCTCCTAGTCCTCCTCTAGACACAACCACCGAGATACTCCTCTACCATCCTCAGGGACAGCAAAGGGAAGCTTGGAATCTGGGTAGGGACATATGCATTAAAGGGTCCCCTCCACATCTCTACCCCTCTCTAATTCCCATGTGCCTCCTGTGGATGGCCTGGTCATCTGGAGCAGATCAGACCCACTAGGACTCTGGGGCCTGCCTGTATCCCCCTGCCCCACCCAACAGTGACCTGAGTATTTCTTGGGCCAGCTGCTTCATGTCCTGGTGGAATATGTTGGGAGGGTTGCTGATAACCGGGTCCAGGTGTTCAGGGCAGAAGGAGTGTCCAGTTCCCTTGTCAATGAAGGAGACACAAAGCATGGATAGATCTATTAAGAATTACAGGGCATAGCCATCCACCCATCACCAAGGTCACTTTGAGAGCTGTTTTATGTTGACAGTCCTGGGGCTTGATCTCGGGGCCTGAGTGCTGTGTTGGAGCTTCTTTTCCTGGAGGTGAGCGCTCTTCCACCTGAGGCAAGGTGCCACTTCCGACTTTTTTTCTGTGTATGTGGGACATAGGAATGGAATCAAGGGTTTCCTGTGTGCTTAGCGAGCCCAATACTGCTAAGACACAATTCCAACCTTGGATAGCTGTTTTCCTGTGACTCCTTGACCCTGTCTCGGGGCAGTCTTGCACATCTGTACTGAGTTTCTCATCAGCAGCCATGGCTGGAAATGATCATGCTCAGCTATGTTGTCCTATATCTACAGTTTCTTTGCACTCTGTGCTTCCTGTCTGCTCCTCCTTGTTAAGTAAGATCCCCTTTCAAGTCCTACTTCTAAGAAGCCCACTGCAATTGTCCTGGCAGAGAGGGATCTTCATTCTGCAGGCTGCTGGCCTTGTCACGCTCTGCCTTCTGGCCGGTGTGCATGAAGGAGAAGGTCTGGCTTCCACCACCCACTTTTTGAAGGCTCTCATACACTACCCTGGGACCGCTGCTGTGCCATACTACATGAGAGGTCACTCGAGGCCCAGGCAGTATGGGGGAACAAGATGGGGCCATATTTTTGTGTGGGCTTGAACTCAGGATCTGGGAACTCTCTCTCTCTCTCTGAGTTTTCGTGCTCAAGGCTGCTGCTCTACCACTTGAGCCACAGCTCCACATCTGGCTTCTTGGTGCTTCCATGGAGAGAAATGTCTCTCTGGCTTTCTAGCTTATGTCTGGCTTTGATCTTTGATCCTCAGATCTCTGCCTCCCAAGTCACCAGGATGTCAGGCTTGAGCCTGAGCCAGAGGTGATGGGCACCAGAGCCTTTCTTTTGAGTTTCTGTTTATCTCGTGTCAACTAGCAAGCCCCAGTTAAAATAGTCAATTTCAGGGGTTCAAGTTTGTCTCCTAGATCAGTTAATCCAAGGAGATAAAGTCTCTTTGGAAAAGGCTACTTTGAATTGAATTGGCATAGGTGAGTGTCTGTGTGTGTGTGTGTGTGTGTGTGAGAGAGAGAGAGAGAGAGAGAGAGAGAGAGAGAGAGAGAGAGAGAGAGAGAGAGAGAGAGAGAGAGAGAGAGGGTTTGTTTCAGGGATACCTACCCCCATCTCTGTGGTGCCTCATCCTCCAATTGGTGAGTCCATCCTGGATCCCCACCCCAAGGAAGGTGGGTAGGGATAGTACGTAAGGTCACATCGAGTGGAATGATCTGAATTGTATCCTGCAACTGAAGCCTGGAGAGATAATGGAGAGAAGGAGAGGTTTAGAGGAACATCAAAAGAAGCCTCTTATCTTTGGCTACAAGTACCAGAGAGAAGACTGAATCCATCCTTCTTGGTAGTAAGATAACACGTGCCCACTATTCATTTATTCTATTTTATTTCTGTGAGTCCTAGGTCTTGGATTCAGGACCTGAGTGTCATCCCTGAGTTTCTTTTTCTCAAGGCTGAGGATCTACCACTTGAGCCACAGCACCACATCTGGCTTTTTTGTGTATGGGGGGAGGTTTTTAATGGGACATAAGAATCTGACAGACTCTTCTGCCCAGGCTGGTCCTGAGTCACAACCATCAGACCTCAGCCTCTGAATAACCAGGATGACAGGTGGGAGCCACCAGCACCTGACTGCCACCATCCATTTATATTCCCCTAGGGCCAGTTCTGGGCCACCCACATTGCACCCCCTTTGTTATGAGTGGGAAGCTGACATGGGTGCGTTTTATACTTCAACAGCCTACCTACCTGTGAGCATTGTTCCAGGTCAGTCTGATGGCAGCTTCCTCCTTATTGACAGCAATGACTTGGTTCTGTCACAAGAACAAATGTCCCCCAAGAGGTGTCAGGCCTAGGGTCTTTCCTCTGCATACTGCCCCTCCACCCCAAAATAACACACTCCAGCAAAGTGAAGTAGACATAAAGTGGATTCATTTTCTTATAACCAGGATCTGGCGAGATAAGCAGTGGTGAGGATCAGAGGCCCTGGATCGTGCTGGGTGGGAGGACAATGTGATGCCTCCGTATCCACTTTCCTTTAACTGTCTTAGCAGAGGGTAGTGGGGAAGGACTCACGGGAGAGACGGACGATGAATATCCGACACAGTCTAACCCGGGCACGGTGGGGCTTACTTCAGGGAGGTAGTTCAATAGGCTGAGGAGACAGCTCCTGACCTACAGCCAACCTCCAGAATGGGAGGACCACCTTGAGTCCAGCCACATGGGGACCCTGGGCCACCTCCTCCAGCACCCATTCAACCAGTTCCTATGTGAGAGAGATAGGTAGGGAGAGAGACAGAGACAGAGACAGAGAGTCAGAAAATGTGTGAGAGATAAAGAAAGAAAGAAAGAAAGAAAGAAAGAAAGAAAGAAAGAAAGAAAGAAAGAAAGAAAGAAAGAAAGAAAGAAAGAAAAAAGAAACAAGAAAGAAAGAAAGGAAGGAAGAAAGAAAGAAAGAGATAGAAAGAAAGAAAGAAAGAAAGAAAGAAAGAAAGAAAGAAAGAAAGAAAGAAAGAAAGAAAGAAAGAAAGAAAGAAAGAAAATCCGAATTACACTTTAGCCAGGTGTCGGTGGCACAGGACTATAATGCTAACTACACAGGAGGCTGAAATATGAGGATCATGGTTCATAGCCAGCCCAGGCAGGAACGTCTGTGAGACTCTTATCTTCAAAGAACCACCAGAAAATTGGATGTGATGCTGTGGCTTAAATGGTAGAGGCTAGCCTTTATCTGAAGAGCTCGGGGACTGTGCCCAGGTCCAGAGTTCAAGCCTCACAACTGACAAGAAGTGGACTTGCCACCACAAGTAGTGGACTGAATAACACCCACTGTCCTAGGGAACATGGCAGAGAAGTCAGGCCGAGCTTGCTGTCAGCTGGGGGTCATGAGTAGGTCACTTAGCGTCTCCATGCCTCGTTTTCCCCAGCTGCAAAACTGAGCACAGTGAAGGATCCCCTTCCTCATCGTGATAGGGTAAGGATGAAAGAGAGCCATGTTTTGTTTCATAATCCCGTACTAGTTGCACGATAAATAACAGGCCCCATCTGAGCACTTTCTGGGAATCTTCCTGTCATATGCTCACAGAATTGTGAAGAACCATATCTGACAGCCTCTCCCTCTATGCCTGGCTCTGCCCCAGAGATCCCTCTGTATTAATTCCTTGTTTCCTCACAACTGTCTCAGAAGGAGACTGAGGACCAATGGTCGAGGCCCAACCCAGAGCTTCACCTTAGGTCAAGAATCGGCTGCCATGGACTGAGTTTGGGACAATACATCTAAACCAATGACTGAGCGTGGCGCTACATGTCTAGCATTCCAACTAAAGAGGACCAGACCTGCTGGCACATGCCTGTCACAGATAGGAGGGCTGCGATCCAACCCAGCCTGAGCATATATTATCTATTTCAGAAATGTCCAAGACATAAAGGCTTACCTCACATGGTAGAAGACCTGACTGGCAAGCCTAAGGCATTGAGTACAAACCCTAATATACCAAAAAAAAAAATCAGAGGCCTTGTGCCAGAGGCTCATGCATGTAATTCTAGCTACTCAGGATACTGAAATCTGAAGATTACAGGTCAAGATTTAAAATAGGGTTGGCTTCACCCATGAATCGTCATTATGAGAAGACCCAGACTCTGACCCATACCAGTGCACTCCATACTAACAGGGCTCACATCCTTACTAAGGGCTGGCTATGCTGTCTGTCCCCCTGGGGAGTCACCCTCTGTGGGCCCCACCCCCAGGTCCTCCTAAGCTCTCTTTGCCACCAACCAGGCCTAAGGGAGTAGACATCTCCAGGGAACACAGATCCTTTGGTCTTATAATTTAATTGTGCTGAGTTCCCTTCTAGTTTTCCACCCTTCCAGGCCCCTAAACCTCGGCCCATGCATCCCCCAAAGATAGCATTTATAAGTTACCAAAGGGTCCAGCACTCCGTGTTACAACCTACTTCTACACACACACACACACACACACACACACACACACACACACACACACACAAACACACACACACACACACACACACACACACACACACACACACATACACACAAAGCCGGCACGGGTGGCTCATGTCTGTCATCCTAGCTACTCAGGAGGCTGAGATCTGAGGATCACGGTTCAAAGCCTGCCCATGCAGGAATGTCTGTGTGGCTCCTATCTACAGTGAACCACCAAATAGCCAGAGGTGGAGCTGTGACTCAAGTGTCAGAGCACTAGCTTTGAGCACAATAGCTCAGGAACAGCACCTAGGCCCTGAGTTCAAGGCCCAGTTCTACCTCCAAACACACATACAGACACAGACACAGACACAGACACACACACACACAGCCTAAAGCTTAAGTAGTCTCTGAGAAGAGAACCATGAATTCCTTCCATTAGGATCACATCCCACCCCCGAGAATGTGGCACTCCCGACTTCAGACCCACTGTAGACAAAACATTAAGCTTCTCACATACCTCCAATGTCTCATAGCCCAGTATGGCATTTCCTACTGTACACACTGCTATGCGGAAAACTTAGTCACTTCTTTTTTGTTGTTGTTGATCATGGGATTTGAACTCTGGGCCAGGGCACTGTCCCTCAGTTTTTCAGCTGAAGGTGAGCACTCTCCCACTTGAGCAACAGTGCCTATTCTCTGGTGGTCCATTGGACATCAAGTCTTGCAGAACTTTTCTGCCCAAGCTGGCTTTAAACCGTGATCCTCAGATCTCAGGTCCTGAGTAACTAGGATGACAGCCATGAGTTACTGGCAGCCAGCCAAAGATACTTTTCCATGCCTTTCATCCTATCTCTTCAGGAGACTGAGATCTGAGGACTGCAGTTGGATGCAACCCTTCGCTGCAAAATCCATGAGAATTCTTTATGTCCAATTAAACACCCAAAAAAGTTGTAAGTGGAGCTGTGGCTCAAATGTAGACTGCTAGCTTTTAGCATTAAAGACAAGGGATAGGACCCAGTCTCTAGTTTCAAGCTTTTTGTAGCAAAGACCCACCGAAGAAAAGGAAGCAGATGGGCACAGCAGAGCTCAAAGCTCACACATATACTCAAGACTCCCAGAACAGACCCAATCCTGCTCTGATTCTCTAGATTCTATGTCCTACATCATGGCAGTCTTAGATGGGACTGACCATGCACCAAGTTAGGACGTTCAAGTACAATCTCATACTGAGGATCCCTGACCTATCAGAGACTCAGGATCTCTCACTGTCCTGCATTGACACTGAGCAGTGAGGTGAGGTCTAGTTATCCAACCACAGGATGTGGGAATAAAAGGATTTCGCAGCCAAGGGAAGCAGATGGGAGGGCTCTATGTCCCTCTCTCTCGGGAAGGAGAAAAGGGCTGATCCATCCCAGCAATGTTCCTGGGTTGTGAGTATTCTCAATAACAACCCTGCTCAGAGCCCAGGGTCTCTGGTTTTCCCACCAGCCTCTACTCAAGCCTGCCCCACCTTCAGTTGGCCCTCTCTAAATGCCAGATCTGCCATCTAGACTAAAGGCTGAGCCAGAAGAGAGACCCACCTCTGCCTCTGAGAATGGCAGTCAAGAGGTCTTAGTGCCCCCTAGAGGAAATCTCGGGGCTACATGGGTCCCGACTCCCGCCCTCATTTCCTGTCTGTCCTGTGCCATTGGCAAACTTACCTCTGTCTCTGGTAGAGGAATGAACACCAGGGTAGTTGTAAAACCTAACTCTGAAATCCTTACCCAAAAGACCACCAGAGACCGTCACCATGTAAAAGCAAAAGAGTCTTTATTGGAAGCTTGATCTTGGTCCCCCCAGTGTACATGGCAGCAGCCCATGATGCTGAGAGGCCCCAAGCCCATGGTTACAACACTTCTTATACACTTTTTTAGGGAAGGTAGGGCTTCACGTACATCATAATTTCTTGTAACAAATCACTACAAACCCCAGGAAAATCACAAAACGACTTTATAGTATGATTGGCACACTACAAAGTGGGAAAGGACCAGAAACAAGTTGTTGATTAGATCAAGGGGGCCTACGTTCTTTAAACTGGTTGGCTTGCACCACAGAAGAGTCTCAAGAGAATACATGCTAAACTGCAGAGTTCCTTTTTTAAACAAACACCACCTGTGGCCTGACTGCAGCGTCACCAAGCACTCCAGCACCTGCCTGCCTGAGGTTTTCCCAAGGATTGTTTATGTTCCTAGTCCCCTGGGAATTGCTTCTTCTGTTCATTCTCAGGTCGGGTTCATGGTCAGCTGCATAACTCATACCTCAGAATATGCTCGCTAGCTCAAGATGAAGTCACCCAGGCCTCAGTCTTCTCAGTGTCATCTTCAGATTGAGCCCTGGAATGTTCATGTCTCCAAGGATGTACTGCACAGGCATCCTGTGGCAGATGCCAGCCAGGTGGTCAATGGTGAACTCAAGGTGGCAGGACTTTTAAAAGCCATGTTTTTGGGTAGAAGGCTCTATCACTGATGGTCGAGGTTGTCAGGCGAGGTCACGGCACCAATGTCCTGACACACCTGACCTGGGATCATCCTCCTTCTTCATCTTCCTTGCCCACTCCCCCCGCCTTGACACTCCCTCACCCCAAAACCTTCCTAGATCTTGGACCAGAAAATAAACTTATTGGGGCTGGGGATGTTTGAAAACTGGTGACACAGCCTGAGCCTTAGAGTCTACCTGAGGCTGCTTCCCTCTGCAGTCGGTGACCACAAAGTTCCTGGATGTCATAAAGTTGCTGAGGGGTCATTGGCTTGGTCCTACATACTGTCTTTAAGCTCTGAAACTGTCCCCATAGATATTGTGAATGGTTGGCTCCCTTGATTCAGGGAATCCAAACCAAGGCTCACATGCTCCCTTCTTCCCTTCCTTTCTTCTTTTTCTCCCAACGTCCTCCTCTCTCTTTCCTTTCTTTCTCTGACTCTTGGGCCTTGAACTCAGAGCCTAGGTGCTGCCCCTGAGTCTTTGTGCTTAAGACCAGTGGACTTATGCTTGACCCTCACATCCACTTCTGGCATTTTCTTTTTGGTAGTTAGTTGGAGATAAGAGTCTTACAGGCTTTCCTGCTCAGAACTTAAGCCTCGATCTTCCCATCTTAGCCTCCTAAGTAGCTAGGATGACAGGCATGATGCACAGGCATCCAGCTCAAACCAAGGTTTCTTCATGTGTTGTGGAACCAGCACTGGAAATTTTCATCATCTGTGACCTATCCCCCCCACCCCGAGCTTGGCGCACACTGTAACTCTTTGTTGGATAAATAAATAAGTATCTGTCTACGACAATACTACAGAAAAGTCCCATCTGATTCTGGTAAGCATCTTGGGTGGGCATAACCTGATGTAACTCTCTCACAGTTCTCCCTACTCCCTCTTCCTGTCCTTCTGGTGCCACCGCACTTAACTCTTTTGGCTCCGAGGACGTGAGCCACGATGTACTTGCTGGATTCTGGGGCCTCTGGGATGCCTATCTTAAAGATCTCTGTCCAGAGGCTGACCAGCTTTGTGGCACTCAATTCCCCACTCAGGTGTGAACAATGTTGCCGTGAGCTGAACGTCTGGCTGAAGGGGCATACTCTCCACCGCCTGGGGCCAGACAGGATGGTCCACCATATCCGGCCCCCAAGTTTCATGTTGCAGAGAAAGGATCCTTGAGGCATCCCAGGTCTCTGAATCTCCCAGAGTCCAGTACAGGTGATAGGAATCGTCTCTGCTTACAGCTGGCAGGTTGGGGATGGCGAGGTCACAATCTCTGCTCCCCACAACATTCTCAACTGTGGTGGCCACCCTAGACAGAGCCAGAGGCTAATCAGTAGCTGCTGGAGAAAGGCAGTCAGGGCACGATGTTCGTAGCAGGAGACCATCTGTCTAGGGAACTCTACCTGTGTTGCTTTGAACATCATTGTTTGGCAGCTGAAATGGTCAGTCTAATTTGACCCATAATCCCAGGTGTTAGTGGAAATTGCCAACTTCAAGTAAAAACCTTGGAAAAGATGGCATTTCACTTGTCCCAATCAAACTTAAAGGGTTCCAAAGTCAGTGGACTCTTTTCCTTCCAGACAGCCTATAGCAGGTTACAGAAACTGGCATTCAGAGAGCCCTAGCTAACTGCCATGTCCTGATACTGAGCAGGCTCCAGCAGAGAGAACACACTTGCATACCACTGCCCAGCTGGAAACGGCCCAGGCAGGACAGAGATTGGAGTCTGCAGGACTCCAGGGAGGACTGCACAACAGTGCACTGACACGGAAGGGAATCCACACCATCAGTGGGGGCCTGTAGCTCTCTGCCCAGATGCCCACACACACATCAATGTCCTGGGTAAGGTTGCCCTCTCATCCTTCGTCGTGGTGAGCCATCAGCCATATCACACCGTTCAGTACATCCCAGACCCTCCTAGCTTCACAGCCCCTGCCCTCCTCCCCCACATCTCATTCCCAAATTATGTTTGGCAGACACATTCCCAAGCCTTGAATTAGTTCCAACTATACACACGAGAGCAGAGTGTCTGGGTGGAAGAGTGTGGCTGTGGTTACACGCATGAGCCTTCTGGCTGAAGAAAGAAGGACAGGTGTCCACTCTGGTCTGCGCTTCCCACAGGCCTCCGAGTAGAGACCTAGACAGGCCCAACAGCTACAGTTGGCTACAGGAAAGGGGAAGAGGGAGGTGGAAAGAAGTGGAAAGGAAATCTACCGAAACCTTCTCCAAAGATGCCGTGAAATGATGAAGGAGAAAACAGAAATTGTGGCTGGGCTTGTATTGGGCATTCATGAAAAAAGAACAACAAATACACATACACAAAAATAAAATGCTTTTGCTCTTTTTAGGCACGGTGACTAATGTATATTTTCATTGTTCTCATCTCCCTACACTCCCAACACACACACATTCACACACACACACACACACACACACACACACACACACACACACACACACACACAACACAAATACAAACCAGTGACAGAAGACTCATTCATGCAGCACTTGCAATTTACCACCTGATCATTCACAGTCAGTCTGTAAAAGGAGAAAGATGATCGCTCTCTCTCTCTCTCTCTCCCTCTCTATCTCCCTCTCTGTCTCTGTCTCTCTCTGTCTCTCTGTCTCTGTCTCTGTCTCTGTCTCTGTCTCTCTCTCTCTCTCTCTCTCTCTCTGCACACACAGACTCAGCGCATTGTCTCTCCTGAGTTAGTTGGTTCCTCATCTGGGAAATGTAGAAGCTCGAGCATGGGGATTCCCTGGTCAGAACCAGGGGATCCTACCAAGGAGAACATTGCTCTAATAACACAGAACCCCCCTGCCTCTCCCTTTCGCCAGGGACAGACCCCTCCCATTGGGAACAACCAGCCTTGAGTCCCCATTCACTAAAACCCTATGCTAGGACTCTTGGGTGAAGGAGTCCTGAGACAGGTGGCTCCTCAGAGCCAAGAGAGAAAACAAAGAAGGAGGTCATAGTGGGTCTAGAGGGGTGTCTGACCCAGGGTGGGGGCAGTGTTGGGGAATTTGATGGAGTCCTAAAGGCTATATACATGGATGGACTCCCTACTTCCAGCCTAGATGCTTCTGGGTGACTTGGTGGATTCTTGAGGAGGATGAGGAGACCAAATGTACCAGGAGCACTAGCAGAGCTGGCAGAGCTGGGAAATATGATAACTCTGGGAAAACTGTTAACAGCTGGGGTGGGAGGGGGACAGGACAGGTGTATGTGTGCTGGAGGAACACACCTCCCAAATATTCACCTCCCATCTGACCCCTAGTGCCCTCACCTCCCTACTGGGCTCTTCTGGGACCTCCTCAGGTGAAGGTGTGACTGAGCACAGAAGACAGACAAGGGCTCCCACAACAATAAGGGGGCCTATCTTCTGCATCCAACACCCTCTACCCCCAGAAAAAAAGGAAAAGACCTGAGAGGTGCTGCTACCCACCTCTGACTAAAGCCATCAGGTTCTCACCAGCGAGAGGAAGGGTGCAGATATGCGGCTGTGTGGCTCCCACTGCTCCAGGCCAGAGGCTCTGGGGTGTCCCCTCCTCACCCATTTCTTCATCTTCTCTTTTCCTGGGGACACTGGCCACTAGGGATGGGAATGGGATCCCAGGGTCAACACCCCACCTCAGCAACTGGGTCTCATTTGTGGCAGAGCCAGGGCGGACTGTGGGGCATGAGGGAGGTGCAGGTGGGACAGGAGAGGGGAGGCAGGAGGCGCGGGTCTGGGTCCACTGGGGGAGTGACAGGAAGTCACGAGGTACAGGGGTCATGGGGTGTGGGCCCAAGGGACAGTCACTTATGTGTGCTGCTGGGGAGAAGCTATAGGCAGTTGCTCCTGGTGTTTGAGGGCCCTGGAGTCTGAGGATCTGGGGCGGGGTCAGGTTCGGGCCACAAGCAGGTTAGGGCTGCGCCATCTCTGCCAGACAACTGAGAGAAGCACCAAGGATCTGAGCTGGCAGCACCATGTGTTAAATGCGGCACTGCTGGGAGGGGGCAGGGGCGTCTGTCGGTGCCTGGGAAGGCTGTGAGCTTCCTCTGCTCCTCCTCCTCAGCTGCTGATACTGCCCATTCCTCAGTAGCCTCTGCCATCACCTCAGCAGCCTCCTCCCCAGGGGCCTCTGCTTTCACCCCCGCCCCATCTCAGCAGCCACCTTCTCCACTGCTGCACCTCAGCCACTGCCACCTTGCTCCCCCAGCCAGGATATCAGACTCATTGATGCCATGGACGCCTCGCCTCCATGGGGCTGCTCGGCAATATGCCTGCTGTGCTGGCTCCGCATGCTCTCTGCTCCTTGCCAGGACCCGCACTATGATCTAAGTGGCCTCCAGCCACTGAAGCTGCTTCCCCTCCTGCATGTGCTTGCTCTTCTCTCTAACCTCACTCTCTGCCCTCCACTCGTCTCCTAGGCTGCCCCACCCCCGCCCGTGCATGTGCGCCCACCCTCACAGGGCCCTGGCCTTGGCTGCCATTGCAGTGTGCCCCTGGGCAGCCCTCCCCTGGGTTCGCCCCCTCACCCCGACTACAATGGCAGCCCTGACTGGGCCCTGGTGCTTCCAGTCCATGGAAGCTTCCAAGCCATGGCAATTGCAATCTCACTTCAGCATAGCACTCCCCACCAACCCCAGTACCTGCCCGGGGAAAACTAGTCTCCCCTCAGCCCCACTCCCTCTACTCCACACACCAAGCAAGTGCATGGTGACCCTTGTGTGTGTGTGTGTGTGTGTGTGTGTGTGTGTGTGTGTGTGTGTGTGTATGTGTGTGTTTGATTGTGTTTGTGTGCCTCTGATTGTTGGGATAACTACCACTTAAGGACTCAGAACATAGCACCCTTTTGAATGACGCAATACACAGCCCACTTCCAAAAACAGCACAAAGCACCCTGTGTAAAGGACTCAGCACACAGTTAACATTGAAGGTCTCAGCAGATAGTACCCTGTTTAGAGAACTCAGCACACAGCACTATTTGAAGGAGGGAGACCATAGCCTGCAATGTAAAGGACTAAGTGCATGACATGTTTTGAAAAACTCAGCCTGTAGCACTCTTTCCCAGGTACTCATTACATAGCACACTGGGTTAAGACTCCACACACAGCACCCTTTGAAGGGCTGAGTATGTAGCACACTGTGTGAAACACTCAGTGCACAGCACCCTTTGAAAAACTCAGCATATAGCACAATTTTGAAGGACTCAGCACAATCACATTGTGGAAGGTCTCAGAACACAGCACCATTTGAAGGACAGTACAGAGCACCCTCTGTAAAGGACTCGGCACACAGCACTCAAAAATCTCACCTCATCCCTCTCTTCCCAAGGGTTCAGCACATAGCAGCACCCTTTGGGATGAATTAACACACCACACTTTTTGAAGGACTCAGCATACAGTACATTGTGTAATGGACTCTGCACACAGTACCCTTTGGAAAACCCAGAACAGCTCAACTTTCTTAGGGACTCAGAACATAGCACCCTTTGTGATGACTCAGCAAACAGCACAAAACCCCCAGGTGGGAAGGACCCAGCAAACAGCTCCCCGTGAAGGTATCAGCACATAGCTGTATGTCACAAGTTCAGCTGTCATTAGAATTAGTGTGCTTTCTTCAGTATCACCGTTCTTCAGAAATACTTCACAAATCCTATTAGTTCACATTTAGCTAACCGGTGTTTTATGGAGGAGGGTCAGCTGGGGGTCTTGAACTCAAAGCTTGGGGCCTAGTCTCTGAGCTCTTTGTTTCAATGCTAAAGCTCGACCATTTTGAGACACAGCTCCAATTTTGTTTTTTGGGATTGTACTTTGACAGGCCTTACAGTGATCAGAAAGGCCAAGTAGGGGTGTCCATGGGCAAAGGCTCTTAGCTTGGCCTGGAGCTGACCTCTCCCTTCCTTGTGCCCCTCAGAGCCAGGCCTCCTGGAGCTCTCTTGGTCTAGGTTGGAACAGACCTGCTCTGGCATCAGCACTCAGGGTGAGCAAAATCAGCTTGGCCTGGGTCACTTTCCCAAATTGAACTGTAGAGGATGATGGCAGGGGAGGGGGGGAGGAAGAGGGGAGGGGCAATGTCCCGTGTCTGGCCACCAGGGGGCAGGAGTATCCCACCATAGGGATGGTACCTGCGAGTTGGGTTTACTCTTGCTTCCCTGGGGCCCCCATCATGCTTCAAAGCCACCCTGGACATCGAATTCCTTGAGACTCTTACCTACATTTAACTATAGAAAAGCAAGTGGGGCTGTGGCTCAAGTGGCAGAGCGCTAGACTTGAGCAAGAAAACTCAAGGATAGAGCGTAGGCCTTGTGTTCACACACACACACATACACACACACACATACACACACACACACACACACACACACACACACACACACACACACACACACACACACACCCCACATGCATGCAAAATCAAAGATTTCTACACTGCAATCTTTGGGTATTCTCTACCTTTTCCCCACTAAGCCTGGTGGTTGTTGGCCTAAGAGTTTGATGCATACATCACCATTTGGCATCTTTGATTTTAAGGAACAGAATGGATAGAAGGTCAGCCTTCCCGCATCCCAGTTCCTTAGTCATGTCAATGTCTATCCAGTCCCTTTGGGGCTCCTTTTACAGACTCGCCAAGAAGCCTTCAAATGGTATCACATGCTGGGCACTGGTAGCTCACTCCTGTCATCTGAGCAACTTAGGAAGCTGAGATCTGGAGCTTTACGCTTCCAAGACAGCATGGGCAGGAAAGTGTGTGAGACTCTTATCCTCAATGAACCATCAGAAAACAAGAAGTGGCCATGTGGCTCAAGTAATGAGTTCTAGCCTCGAGAAAAAGAGCTCAGGGACAATGCTCACAGCCAACAACAAAAAGGAGAGGTATTGCATGATGGCTTTGGGATTAGCATGCGCCAAATGTAATTGGAATTTTCAATTGCTCCAAGGCAAAGCAGTACTTCCTTTAGTCCCTGCTTCTCCATCTCGTCTCACCCCCTGGCCTTGGCCATGCTTTAGGCCAGCCTGGTCCTGGCTGGACGGGAGGGCTTCAAGGAGGAAGATCCCAGAGCAATCACCCCACCTCTTTCTGCCCTGCTCACCTTGCTGTTTCTGCTCTTTGCCATAGACCTTTTTCCTGGAATCCATCTGTGAGGTCATCACTGCCAATATAGTGGTGAATGGTGGTGGTCCAGGCTAACAGGGCAGTCAGAGGTGGAAGTGGGTCTGGGACTAGGACCTTCCACGCTAAGTGTGGGCTGAGGCCAGGACTGACCTCTATTTCATCCTGAGCCTTGCAGGGGTGGGGAGTCAGTGTAGACTCCACATTGAGTCAGGTAAGATCGGAATCTGGAGTACCAGTTGTGTGGGGAAGGATGTGGGGCTCAGGGGGGGGCACTGTTGTTGGTACTCCTCTCAGGACTCCCCTCTCCCTCTCTCATTCCTCAATGGTAGAAGAGAAACTTCAACTAAGGGTGTGGGAAGAGGAGGCTGAGGAATATTTCTGTGTGAACCAGACTTGTGCTTCATAGTCATCCTAGCTCCTACTTTCTATTTATCTGAGGAATGGCCATATGGATTTGGGAGGACCAGGGATCACCCTAGCTGAGAATGTGTCTTAGCTGTAGAGTAGTTGCCTAGCATGCTTGAAGCCCTGGGTTTGATTCCACACAGAAAAAGTTGTAGGGAGAGGTGGTGCTCAACTGGTAGAGCAACAGATTTGATCAAAAAGAGCTAAGGGACAGTGGCCAGCCACTGAGTTCAAGCCCCAGGACTGGAAGAACAAATCTTTGTTGGAGGCTTTTTTTTCCTTTGAAAACAAATTATTCTTTGTGATAAGCAAAATATAGACCTCTTCCCTGGCCACCAATGGGCCATTAGATGTCCCTTGAATTTTGGCTGCCTCCTGGCAGCCTCTGCCCTACCCGACCCACAGTTTACCCTTCCCATCACCTGGGAGATAGAGGCCTGAGAGAAGGCCACCTGGCCACCTACTTGTGATGTCTGCTGAGGTTTTGAGAGTCATGTCACATAGAAAGTTATCATCTGCATGAGTCTACAGAAGAAAGGGAGGGAGCAGCCCTTGCCCAAGCCCTCGAGCTGTAGGCTGCTCTGGGTGTGGGGCATCTGCCACAGGATGTGCTCTGTGGGGGAGTCTTCTATGTGGTCGGGAACTCTGACCTCTCCTTTGGCAGTTTCCAATGGTCTTGAAGTTGCAATTCTTCAAAACCTTTCTGCTCCTCCCTCATTTTGCCCACTCTGGAGCCTGAGGCGTCTGAAGGGACGGTGGTTGCGGGGGCCTCAGCCTATGCAGGCATCTGGAGCATTCTGTCAGCACCTTCCCCTGCGAGTAGCAACAGCAGCTCTCTCTTCTCCATCTTCTGGGAGAGCCGTCACACATGCTTGTCTTTCTCCAAACACAGCTCATCCAGGATGAACGTCTGCTATTTACATGACAGGAGGGACTCATCTATGGTGCAAATGTGTGCTGACAGCTGGGTGCATCGATGGTGGAGTTAATCTGCTGGACTATGGAAGTCCACCTCATCATGCAGGTCATGGATGAAGCAGATTTTCTTCTTGGATGCCCACGTGTCCCACTTGCCATCCTCATGCCTGCTGTGGTAGCAGCTCATGGGGCGGGAGGCTTGTGGCTCCAGCACCATCTTGCACTGAGCTGCTGTGTTGGCAGGGCGCCTGCAGTGGGGCTGCCGCTCCTGCAGCATGAGTTTCCCCCTGTGGATCTGAGCCTTTGAGAGTGCTCGCAGAGCCATGTCACTCTAGGTCTGGGGCATGTCTCTGTCTTCTGCGATTGTCATGTTGGGAGAAGTCACCTCCTCACCTTTTGCTTCTCCAGGGCTCACAGCTTCCACTCCCCAGGGAAAGCCAGGAAGCTCAGCTGGGCCTGCAGGCTCTCCTTCTGTGGTCTGGTCACTTCTAGGAACTTAACCTGTCCTACCACTTTGGGGGCACCTCGTCCCCCCAGTTGATTGGGCCCTGCACTTGCTTCATCTGGGTGTGCCTCTGAAGGGTCTATTGCAGGGCCTCCTCAGAGTTGAGCCACTCATTGGAGGCAATGTGCTGCTCACAGGTGGCTCTGAGCTCTTGCAGCTGGGCTAGGGACTGTTCCTGCTGCTCCTGCAGCTCCCAAGCTCCTTGGATCTCTCTCTCTCTCTTAGCCACCTCTTTACATTCGTCTATCTTCTCCTCTGAGTGGACTAGCTGTTCCCACAGATGTTTCTACACCTGCTGCTCTGTGTCCAGGATGCTGGTGAGCTCCTCCTTCTCACCTCTTACCCTGTGGAAAGCATCCCACAGCAGAGCCAGCTGTTCCTCTTGTTATGGGTTTCACACACATGTGCATTGTGGGGTCTCGGGGATCTCCTGCCAATCCTTGGCCTTTTCCTCCAGTCTCTGTAGTTTCTCCTGCTGCTCCGCATTCTGGAGACAGAGCCTCTGGTTTTCCTTGACCTGGATGTGAAGTTGTTTCTCCAGGTTTTTCAATTCCATCTGTCTATGGTATTCCTGGGCCTGCAACTGCCGCTCAGCCTGAGATGGTTCTGCCAGCTTCCTCCTCAGTTCCCCCAGCTCATTCTCTAGGTCAAGCACCTGCCTCATCCTTTGCTCCTTCTCCTCTGTCAGTTGGTTCACCTGCTTGGTGAGCCAAGGAAAGTCCTCCTCCATTCAGGCCTGTCAAAGCTCAGGTCTTCTGGGAAGATGTTTCTCTCCAGATTTGCTGAGTTGGCCATCCAGATCAGATTGTCCAATAGTCCCTCCAGTAACAACGCCCCACCAGCACTTGTTGGAACTTGCAGATTCTGTTCTTCCTGTTACTCTTCTGTGTCCAGAGCACTCCCAGCTTCTCCTGAAATTCTGTGTTCACTTTCTCCAGGTCATCGAAACTTCTGGTCTTTTCCTCAAGCTGAAGTGTCACATATATCAGCTCTTTGAAAAACATTTCTTTCTCCTTCTGTGCAGTAGTGACCACAGAAGCCGCCATCTCCAGTTCTGCCATGTGCCGTTTTGAGACCTACAGGTGGCTGGTGAGAACTCCTTGCTCTATTTCTCTGCCATTGGTTGCCTGCTTGACTTGGGCCAGTGCAGATTGTAAATCACTTTCTGCTGAAACCACCCTCTGTATGGGTGGCTTGTGGATCTCTAGCTCTGTTTTTGGTGCTTCGTGCACCTGAGCTATCTTCTCCCTCTCTTTCTCCAGTCAATCCAGCAGGTTTGTCTTTTCCTGCTTCAGTGGTTGGATCTTGGCACAGAATGCCTGGTTTCTTTTGCTGCAATCCAGGGTAGGTATCACATGTAAATAGCACCTCTGCAGATCCTTGGTGGTATCAGGAATATTGACTATGACTGTGTCCAAAGGCAAGGGAGGCCCGCAATCAGCATCAGCTTTGGCCAGACGCTCTGTTGAATCACGCTCCCCAGTGGTGTTTGTCGTGGGGATCCCTCCCTTTTTCCTGTTCTTTGTTTTCTTGAATGTTGCAGGTCTGATGGAAGGATTCTTCTGCTGGTGTTCTGGCAGTAGTTTCTTGTCTGTAGCTCTCTCATGGAGTCTTGTTGTTTCAGACATCTGAGCACTGGGATGGGAAAGATGGGCTGGCCACATTACCAGGCTCTGGGAAATCCTCTATTCTCCCACTCACTGACTAGGATGTCAATTTCCTATTCTATTCCAAAGTCTCCTCGAATCTCCTGCTCACCACTCAGCCACCTCTACCTTCCTCAACTGCTGGTGGTAGTGTCGAACAACTGACGGAATCCTGGTGCTGGGCAGCATGGAATGTGGGCATGTCTACAATTCTTGTTTTGCATTGGTCAGAAAGAACCATGAAAAATGGGGGTGTGGCCGAAATTATGAGATGCAGTCACCATGGGTGGAGTCAAGATGACAGCGGCTCCTCCAGCCCCTTTCCCAGGGAACTCTGTCCAATTCAGTTGGGTACAAGAGGGTGACATGCTTTAGCCGGATGGTTGCACAGATTGTTGTGCATGTCTGTTTGTTGCCAGGATCTGGGCACATTCTTTGAGCTGCTTTTGCTCCAGTGGTAGCCCTCTACCACTGGAGCCACACAGCTTTGTTGACACTGAAGTTGGATCGGGGTCTCAAGGACATTCCTGCCTAGGGTGAATTTGCCCATGATCCTCCTATCACAGCCTTGTAAATATCAAGGAGGCCTGCTGAGAGCCACTGGTTCCTGCTTAATCATGGATGTTGCTGTTCTTGGACAGATCAGTGAGTTCCCTATCCTCAGGTTTAAGTGGTGGGAGCTGGAGCCCACAGTTTGAATCCTGGTCCTGCCACCTCCAAATGGCAGGAGAGCCTTAGAAATTCATTCCTATCTATACGAATACCAATGGAATGTGATTTATGTTATGACTGAATGGGCAGTTCTTGAATGATTCTAGGATAAAATTATATACAATTTTGTTATAGAATACTGATCATCAATACTTTATGAAGCACTTAAACAATCACATTCATTAAATGGAGGCATAATGAAACACCTAAGAATTGGTATTTCATTTCCTAAGAATTGCGCCTCACACAGTATAAAGGTGTCATTTTTTTCTGCCAGGATTGGGATTGGAACTCTTAGTGTGGGTAACTCTGTTACACTGTGTGGAATGGGGAAGCTGGCCTCCTTGAAGTCAAGAAATTCATGTGTACACCTCAGTTCTGAAATCGATCCCCAACACTAGAAAACATCCTCTTCATGTACATTTTAAATATGTGATTTATATTTACATACATATGTTGACTCCATATTGCTTTCAGTGTAGTTATTCATTTTATGTTTTGTTTCATTCATGTAGTGACTATTTTATTGATTATTATGGCACATAGAACATTGATTACATTGATTACATAGGAAATAGGTCTGCATGCGTATTACAATTATACCAAACACCCAGAACTTTCACAGGAAAGGAAAATATGTGTCACCATCTGCTTCTTACTCCACGATTCATTTTGTCAGAGTGCTGGTATCTGAACTCATGGCCTACAAGGCCCAATTCATGAATGGGTGAGTGTCAACACACCATCCTGGGGCAAAATGAATTGACAGGCAGTTCCTAGGACCTTATCTCGAGCCCCAGGTTTTGAAAAAATAAGAATAGAGTGACACCCAGATGGTAGTATGCTAAAAATATATATCTTTATAAGGTGTCAGAGATGTCTATCCATTATTCACTTATAAAGACTACATTCCTACCAAAACTTGGGTATTTATTATGCCTCCATGTAATTTATGTTATTATTTTCATCCTTAATAAATGATTAAGTAAATCAGTGTCCTGAAATTATTGTGTCCCTGTGAGAAATACTATTCTTTTAATGCTTCATAAGATAATTAAATAAAATCAATCCGCTGACTGAAATCATGAAGTCTAATTTTATTCAAGTGTCATTCATGAGCAACTTATTCAACCGTGACATTGATAACATTCCATCATTATTCCTGTAGATGGGAATGAGACTCTTAGGATCTCCCACCATCCAGAAGTGGCATGACTGGGATTCGAACTGGAGGCCTATGTTGCCGTGCAGGACTATGGCTTCCTCAAACGCCCACCATTACAAAAAAATATTTAGCTCCATGGTTTGCAATTTGTGCCATTTTTCTGCCAGACCAAGGATTTGTACTCAAGGTCTGGGTAAATATGCAGCACTGTGCGGGATGGGAATCTGACCATATTTGAAGACAAGAAAATCAGGCCTGTTCCCTAGGCCTGAATTCAAGCCTCAGGCCTGGAAAAGATACTCCTTATATCCATTTTAAAGATAGAATTTATATTTCTATACAGATATTGAGTTCATATTGTGTTTGGTATGGTTATTCATTTTATGTCTTGTTTTATTCATTTATTTACCAATTATTTTATTTATTTGGATGACACCGCTACCATTTATTACATTATTTACATCCTATCACATAGCATCTAGATTTGTAGATATGTTCTCCATCATAACTGCCACCCAGGACTCTCCCAGAAAAGGAAATCATGTGTCACACTCGGCTTCTTACTCCAAGATTAAATTTTTGTCAGTGCTAGGATCTGAACTCAGGGCCTGGCAGGCCGAATTCATGAATGGATGAATGTGAGCCTGGCAGCCTCTAGCCAATGAAGCTCTCAGGTGCTTCCGAGGTGCTGAGATCCAGCCCCAGGTTTGGCCAAATCAGTGATGCATAGATAGGCAGATGGTGCTATACAAATAAATATATATTGGTAAATGCCGCGGAACGGCTCTGGCGGGACGACGGAGGACACCTAGGGGAGGAACCTGGAATAGGGGGGGAGATGGCAAACAGACAACTCACACACATTAGGAATGGATGCTGAGTGCGATTTAATGCAGAGGATAACAAACTTTTTTAGCAAAAAGTCTACATAAGAAAGGGCAAAATGTTACACAATCTTGCTACAGGGCTTCATTCTTGTATGGTCACCAGCTGGTCGCCTGAAAGGCACTTGTTTCTGGCTTATCTCTAAGAAATATAATGGATTTCGATGTTTGTCACCATCTAACCATTACCTTATTTCTATAAAGGCCTTAATTGTCCCATAAGATTTTTCCTGTTCCTTCTTTAACAATAAGGTTATGGAGGCCTAGATCTAGCAAGTCTCTTAGTAAATGAAAGAGAGTAACAGGAAGTTCTTTCTCCTAAGTAGTTATCTCAGCAATTGCCATACATTCTTCCTGTTCTAGCCGCGCCTACAGCTTCTTGTAAATCTCTTACAAACAATTCCTTCTGCTGAGATGACATCGTGAAACCCCCAATACTTTTATATTTAATTATGACTTGTCTACTAAACTCCATAAGAGGGGTTTCAGGGTAGCACTTAACTCTGGTGAGTTAGTCATATTTTTAAGACACTCATGAGATATTTGAGTCGTCAGCACTCTTAAGAAAGAGCTTTGAATAGGGGAACGTTGACAATGAGTAAGTACAATGAACAGCAGAAACAGTAAAAGATTTATAGGCACTCTTACACAGTGGAGAAAAGAAAAGCAAGAACACATCTTTCCCAGGGGTTTGCCAGCCTTTCCAGGAGTAGGCCTCTTTGAAGCCCTATTCTCCTAGGTAGACTTCGGTGAAGTCCCAATACTCAGAGGTAGGTCTCTGAAGCCCCATTCTCAGGTCTGAAAGCTCATTTCCCATGCTAAGCAGACTCCACTGGAGTAGGCATGGCAGGTAAAGAGCACCAGCGCCCTCCATCTATGATTGAATGACACCTAGTACATTCCTACCAACTCTTAGGCATGTATTATACCACCATTGAAGGAATATTATTCTTTTGGGGCTTAATAAACTATTAATTAGGATCAATCAGCTTTCTAGGATTATTGCATTCAATTTTAGACTAGACCGAAACATGAACTACTCTTTCAATTGGTATTCCTATGCATAGGAATGAGTCTCTTGTGATCTCCTGCCATTGGTAGGTGTCAGGACTGGGATTTGAACCCGGGACCTATGTTGACAGGTTTGCCTATGTCTTCCCTGATACCCCACCAGCCTTTAGCAATGGCAGGTCAGGTCCAATATGCAAACATGTCATTCAGGCCCAAGATAGTCACTGTGCAAAGAAAAAAATGTGAAATCCTGAGCCCTATGCAGCTCACCACTTTTTTTCTATGCTACATTTTTTTTCTTCCTGCAAACCCTGTGGGCCTGATACCAGGATCAGCTATGGGTCCAGAGGCTACACTCTAGCCTAGGGCGATTGAAGCTGAGGCAGAGTTGCCACGACCTGAGTTCAAGCCCCCTGTTGGCAAAATAAAGAACAAATTAAAAATTAATGATTTAACTAATTTAAAAAAGTAAGAAAGCTCCCTGGTTTGGAATTTCTGCCAGTTTTGTTTCCTAGGCTGGGATTTGAACTCAGGTCTCATTAATTCTATAGCAGTGTGCACGAAAGTGGCAGAGTTGCCACTTCTTGAATTCAAACCCGGTGCAAAGCCAAAAATAAAAATTAAGTCACTGAGCTCAGCAGGGGGAGTAGATGTGGAGATGGAGGGGGGGATGGTAGGTGGAACACAAAGGAGGAGGCTACAATCCTCAACAGGAAATAAAATCATTACCTTGCTCATTTTACTGTAACTTCTCTGTACAATATTTTTACAATAAAAAAATGAAAAAAGTCGTGCTCAGAGAAGAAGTTTGGGTTTAAGGGAAAGAGGTCTGAATAGATGTACAAAATTCCACACTGATTTTATTTTAATATTCAGTATGTAACTGAATAAACATAGCTGCTTACTTAAAAATAATTAAGTCAAAATCCCCAACAATTAATGTCTTTGCATCTATGTGGGATTTGAGGAAAAGTAGTGTTTCTTGGATAAATTTGGGTGCTCCATTGTTTCGCGAATAGATATTTAGAATTGTAATAGCCTCCTGAAGGAGAGATCCCTTAATTAGAATGTAGCAACCTTCTTTATCTCTTCTCACGAATTTTAGTTTGAAGATTATTTTATTTGATATTAGGATTGCAACTCCCGCCTGTTTATGGGAGCCGTTTGCTTGGAAGATTTTGCTCCAGCCTTTAACATTGAAACTGTGACAAGACCACACTAAAGCTACTAGCACAACTATGTTTATTGCATCATTATTTACCATAGCTAAGATATGGAACCAACCCAGATGCCTTTCAGTAGATGAATGGATCAAGAAAATGTGGTATATATACACAATGGAATTCTATGCCTCCATCAGAAAGAATGACATTATCCCATTTTTTAGGAAATGGAAAGGCTTGGAAAAAATTATATTTAGTGAAGTAAGCCAAGCCCAAAGAAACAAAGGTCCCATGGTTTCCCTTATTTGCAATATCTAGTGTATGTATGAGTCCAACAAGAAAGATTAGATAATGTGATGTTAGGAAAATGAACCCTTAGATAAGTATTTAAATGTTTTTTTCCTTTCCTGCATTTGTTTCTAACTCATTAATAAGATTATTTCTTTGTAGCTTTGTATGTCCCTCCCCCACAGTACAACCCCTGCTTTCACTATATTTGATGTCAGTATAATTTGTGGAGGAGATGGTGAAAAACAAGTCGTTTAAGGATACAAGTGGACACTATGAAACTATGTGAAGTACAAGTTGTCATGTCAAAAACGAACTTTACAACTTTGGTGCGGTGGGGGGGTGGGCAGGATTGGGTGGGGGGCGGGGGGAGGCTGGAAAGGGATGTGAAGTGTAAACAAAGGTGGAGGCTGCAATGCTTGATAAGAAATGTACTCATTATCTTGCCCATGTAATTGTACCCCTCTTTACAGTATGTTCACAAATAAAATGAAATTAAAAAAGAAAAAAGAATTAAGTCACTGTCTTGGAAATGGGGCCAGTATTTCTTTCAGTGCTTGTATTTGATCTTACCATCCAGGTTACTCTTTTGCACCGTGGGTGAAAGCAAAGTTCACTGTCCTTGAGGAAAAGAAATTCAGTTTAGAGTTACCAGGGTCTGAATGAAGGGCCTGCAATGGAAAAATATTTCTATATATGTGTAATATATGATATATATTTTCTTATGTATGTTTATAACACTATGATTTTTATTATTGATTTTGTATTTATTTTAGTTTTTACTTGATTCATTTACTTATTGTCTATTGTATTTAGCATTTTGGGGGGGGAGGAGTCCACTCGTGGATCTGAACTCTGGGCCTGGGAGCTGTCCCTCAGATCTTCAGCTCAAAGCTAGCACTCTACCACTTGAGCCACAGTGCCACTTCTGGCTTTTTTTCCCTACTTATGTGGTGCTGAGGAATTGAACCCAGGACCTCATGCATGCAAGGCAAGTGCTCTACCAGTGAGCCACCTTCCCAGCCCCTATTTAGTATTATTATACACATACTAATATAGGACTGAGTTCCGGGAAGATGGTGGAAGAGAAGCTGGGGGTTAAACAAGCTCTCCCATAGAAAGCAGTTTCAGTGCTTCAATGAACAATCCTAAGCCAGAGAATCACACAAAGTGTTCCATCACAGTAAAGAGTATTAGGCTAGAGAGGGAAAATCCAGGCAATGAGATGGATCTGAGCACTTGCTAACAGCTGTGACTGTGGTGGTGGCGGCAGTGGCAGTGGCAGCAGTGGCAGTTGCAATGGCAGCACCTTTGGTGGCAGCCATAGACTCTATACCTGCAACACAGAGAGTCCAGGACAAAGACGCCAGACGCGGCCAGTGAGCGGGTTCTACTCAACACCAGCAAGAACTGACAAGGAGCACATATCGTCATCCTGCAGTTCACAGACCAGAGATGACCCAGGAACGAAGACTCCGGCTTGAGTAGAAGTCTGACATCCTCTCAGGGATCAGAGGAGGGAAGACCACCCCTCTGCCCACTATGGGAAATCTCCATCTTTGATAATGGCAAAGGCCTGGTTGAGCAGCTAGCTCCAACTCAGGCCTTGGAAGAAAACAAAAGAGTCATTAAGCAGGTCACAGGAACCTAACCTGACCTGCTAGGCTCTGCTCAACCCAGGTAAAAGTCACCTAGCCTGGGTTGCCAGCCCCAGGAGTGTCTTTCTTCACTGGATAAACAGAAACAGAGGCTTCCCCTCTCTACAGCAGTCTTGACAATCAATTGAAATTCATTATACATAAACCCTGAAAATGGCTCCAGGTAGGGCTCTGTGAGTGTCTCAGAAGCTAGACCCCCCGGGGAAAAGCAAACGTTTGCTGAAAGGCCTCAACTCTATCCAGAACCTAGCCTCCTCACAGCATCTCCAAACTAGAGAAAACAGCCACTCCTTCTTCTGTGATACTCAAAGCAGATCTCCCTCCCATTGAACTAGCCTGGGAGGAGGATCATAAAATCCTGGGTAAAGCAGAGCATTTTTCTGCTTGCTCAAACAAACTGACATAAGAAACCAATCAAGCCACAGGAATATCAAACACCACAAACAGACGAGAGACTCCAACTAGAGACTGGTTAAGGACACAAGGGAGATACAGGATCTTCCCATTTCCAAAAAAACTCAAAGAACTCTTTTTTTGTACCATTTATAAAGAAATCTTTTCTAAAACTGCTTTTAATTTTTTTCATTTTGAACTTTAAAAAATTTGTTTTCTATTAACTTTTTTCTTCCTCATAATTTTTATTTTAGGGGTATATGTATGTGCTTTTTTTCTTTTTCTTTTAAAAATTTTTTTATGTTTAGCTTTATTGACCTTTTGATTCGTTTTTTTCTTTCCTTCTCATTCTTTTCACCTTTTTCTTCTCTTTCATTCTTCTTTGTGTTATTTAATTGATGTTCTGCTCTTCCTCAGATATACCCATAGTCTATTATTAGACCTTATCCCCCATTGTGTACACATTTAATCCAAAAATTTCTTACTCAATTCCAAACCTCTTAGACTTAAATTCCATAATAGCAGTACTATCTCTTTACACTTATGTAATATTTTAAGCATGTTTATTTTTAAGTTTTTCACATCTCCTTTTATCCCTACCCTTCTCTTATCCTATCCATATTCTCTGAATATTGTGTTTTTAGTTTGCATAATTTTTAAGTATTTAAGTGTTTCATGTTTTAACTTTTAAATTTTGTTTTTCTATTTTTTCTTGTCTCTTTTTTCTCTTTCTCTTTCTTCTTTTTTTTTCTGTCTCTATTATCATTCTATCCAACCTACTTCCCACTTAGAAATTAGGACTTCGTTAAATTAACCTTCCCTCTGCCTGTCCACATCCTTCTATTCCTATT
Organism: Dipodomys merriami; assembly: GCF_024711535.1. Classification (NCBI taxonomy): domain Eukaryota; kingdom Metazoa; phylum Chordata; class Mammalia; order Rodentia; family Heteromyidae; genus Dipodomys; species Dipodomys merriami. The sequence continues at coordinate 1,738,287 of NW_027203015.1, forward strand.
TTTACCCACATCTCTCCCTAAACCTAATAATGTCTGGTTTGCCAAACTATTCTTTGCGGTTCATAACCCATTAATACATAGGTGTTGGATGTTGAATAGATATATCTGTTGAATTAGATCGTATCTGCAGGCTTTGATTTTGAAACTACAGATTTTAGTTGATGCTTGCCTTAAGATAGTGTTCTAGCACAAAACTGGTGTTACTTTCATCCCAAATAGGCAGGGCTAAGAACAATCAAAGAGAAATACAGGAAATGCGTGAAGGGGAGGAAGCTAATCAAAGAGTAATACAGGAATTGAGAGCGCAGGATAAGAATACACAAAGATCGCTAAAGGCATTCATGGAATCCATTAACAAAGACTGAAGGAAGTCAGGGAGACCACAAAGGGAATGCTGAGTGGAACCCAACAGAAGGAATGAGAGTCCAAGGAAACCATAACCAATCAACTAAGTGATTTGAGAATAAACACTGAACACCAAATTAAGGAAGTAAAGCAGCTCATACAAGATCTAAAACAAAGATCCAACAAAGAATTTGAAGCAATCAAAGCCAACCAACATGAAGGAAAAGAAATTAAAAGCAAAGTAGAAAGTCTTGATAGTAGGTTAGACTATGCAGAAAATTGATTTTCGGAGATTGAAGACAGCCTAGATATTATAGAGAAAGAACGTACAACCATCTAAGATAAATCCAAGAAAGGGGATAGATCTACTCAACACTTGGAAGACACCATAAGAAGGCATAATCAGAGGATAATTGGTGTAGAGGAGCACCTAGAGACAGAAGTTAATGGTCTGGGAAATTTAACAGGATCCTAGCAAAGAATTTCCGAAACATGTAAAAAAAAATAGGCCTATTCAGATAGAAGAAGCTTTTATAACTCCAATTACACCAGACCAGAACAGAACAACCCAGCATCACATTATAATCTTCACAGGATCAATTGATACCAAGGAAAATATCCTTAAAGCTGTCAAGGAGAATAGATAAATCACTTAGAAAGGGAAAACAATTAGAATCACCTCAGATTATTCAGCAGAGACAATTAAAGCAAGAAGAGCCTGGAATGATGTACGCCATACCGTAAAGACAAACAACTATCAACCATGTTTATTGTACCCAGCTAAACTCTCCTTCATAACCAAAGGTCAAATAAAAATTTTCCATAGCAAAGAAAAAATTGAAACAATTTATCTCCATCAAACTAGCCCTACAAATGATTCTTAAAGTTATCTTACACATAGAAAACCAACAAGACCACAAAAAGGCAAAGAAACCGCAGCCAAACTGAGAATCCAAGAACCATAGAAAAAACCCAGTTGCCACAGCCCCCAAGAAGGTGGATAAAATAGCAGGAACTCTCAAATAATTCTCAGTTCTATCTCTCATCATTAACAGAATTAACTCTCCAATTAACTGACATAGACTGTTGGATTAAAAAGCAAGATCCTTCTATCTGCTGCCTTCAGGAGTCACACTTTGCCCAAAAAACAAAGACATTTTCAGTGTTAAAGGCTGGAACAAAATCTACCAAGCAAACAGCTCCCATAAACAGGTGGGAGTTGCAATCCTAATATCAGATAAAATAGATTTCAAATTGAAATTCGTGAGAAGAGATAAAGAAGGTCGCTATATACTAATAAAGGGATCTCTCCTTCAGGAAGATATTACAATTCTAAATATCTATTCGGAAAAAAATGGAGCACCCAAATTTATCCAAGAAACACTACTTTCCCTAAAATCCCATATAGATCCAAAGACATTAATTGTTGGGGACTTTAACACGCCACTTTCCGCACTAGATAGTTTAACTTGGCAAAAACTCAAGGGAGAAACCGCAGATCTAAACACCTGCATAGATCAAATAGATTTAATAGATATCTACCAAATATTTCACCTAGCAGCATCAGAATACACGTTTTTCTCAGCAGCAAATGGAACATTTTACAAAATAGACCACATTTTAGGCCACAAAGCAAACTTGTCCAAATTCAGAAACATTGAAGTTATTCCTTGTATTCTCTCAGACCACAAGGGAATAAAATTAGAACTCAACACCAAATCAAAAATTCCTGTAACACATGGAGGTTAAAAAACACACTTCTGAATCACGAGTGGGTCATGGAAAAGATTAGAAAAGAAATTCAAATGTTCATGCTATTCAACAAAAATGAGCACACAAATTACCAGCTCCTCAACATATGGGGCTCGATCTCACTGCCTGGGAACTGTCTAGGAGTTGAATTGGCTAGTGGCTGCTGCACTGAAAATCACCCATTCATGAAATTCTAGGCCTTGAGTTTAGATCTCAGCACTGCCAAAAATGTAATCTTGGAGTGAGAAGCTGAGCATGACAGTTTTCTTTCTCTTTGAAAGTGGTCTGTGAAATTGGGTGGGGGGAGGGGGGAGGCTGGGAAGGGAGGTGAAGGGTAAACAAAGGAGGAGGCTGCAATGCTTGGTAAGAAATGTATGCATTATCCTGCCCATGTAATTGTAGCCCCTCTGTACAGTATGTTCTCAAATAAAATAAAATTAAATAAAAAAAAAAAAAAGAAAAAGAAAGTGGTCGGTGACAGGTAAGATGTATAATTCAGGTGCAAATCTATATGCTATGTAATAGGATGTCATAGGTGTAATAATTGTCACTACAATAAATAATGAAGGGTTTAATTAGTGTATAATTTTAAATAATATTAGATGAAATAATTCTAGGATATGTATTAAGTTTTATTAATATTTTATTAACCATTAACACAATAAAAATTCCATGGAGAAGTTCCAGGAAGATGGCGGAGGAGAAGCTGGAATCTAAACAAGCTCTCACAGAGAAAGCAGTTTTAGAGTTCCAGTGAACAGTCCCAAGCCAGAGAATAACACCAAGTGTGCCATCACAGGACAGAGAGTCAGGCCAGAGAGGGAAAATCCAGGCAAGGAGACACATCTGAGCTCTTGCCAGCAGCCGCCACTGCAACAGCTGCAGTGGCAGTGGCGGCCGCGGCCATACCTGAGGCACAGAGAGTCCAGTATGAAGGAGCCAGACACAGCGGACAAGCTGATTCTACTCAACACCAGCAAGAACCGACAAGAAGCAGACATCGTCATCCTCCAGTTCGCAGACCAGAGACGACCCAGGAAGCAAGACTCAGCGTGAGTAGAAGCCTGACGTCCTCAATCCTTCTCAGGAAGCAGAGGAGGGAAGGCCACTCCTCCCCCCCCAGTACCGGAGATCTCCATCTTGCATACCGACAAAGCTTGGCAGAGCTGCTAGCTCCAACTCAAGCCTTGGAATAAAACGAGTCATTTAGCAGATCACAAGAACTTAACGGCGGCATGACCTGCCAGACTCAGATCCAGGGAAAAGTCACCCAGCTCGAGCACCAGTGCTAGGAGTGGCTTTCTTCACTGGGTAATCAGAGCCAGAGGCTTCCCCTCCCTCTAGCAGCCTCGACAATCAATTGAAGTTCAGTAACAGAAACCCTGAGAGTGGCTCCAGGCTGGGGTCTGTGAGTTTTTCACAAACTAGCCACCAGGAAAAGCTACTGTCTGTTTAAAGGCCTCAACTCTACCCAGAACCTAGCCTCATCACTGCATCCCCCTCTTTTGTGATACTCAAAGCATATCTGCCTCCCAATGAACTAGCCTGGGAGGAGGATGGAAAACAATTTTTTTTCAAAAAAGGCAAAAATCCTGGGTAAAGCAGAACATTTTTCTACCTGTTTGAACAAACTGACTTAAGAAACCAACCAAGCCACAGGACCAAAAGCAGACCAGAGACTCCAACAAGAGGCTGGTTAAGGACACAAGGGAGAAACAGGATTTTTCCCACCCCTCCCAAAAAAATCAAAGAACTTCTTTCTTCTTCTTCTTCTTCTTCTTCTTCTTCTTCTTCTTCTTCTTCTTCTTCTTCTTCTTCTTCTTCTTCTTCTTCTTCTTCTTCTTCTTCTTCTTCTTCTTCTTCTTCTTCTTCTTCTTCTTCTTCTTCTTCTTCTTCTTCTTCTTCTTCTTCTTCTTCTTCTTCTTCTTCTTCTTCTTCTTCTTCTTCTTCTTCTTCTTCTTCTTCTTCTTCTTCTTCTTCTTCTTCTTCTTCTTCTTCTTCTTCTTCTTCTTCTTCTTCTTCTTCTTCTTCTTCTTCTTCTTCTTTCTTCTTCTTCTTCTTTGTTGGAACAGGCACCCAAAAAGCCTCACTCCTGTACAGCTGTGAAACAGACAATTCATCCGGGGGCAATTGGTGAGGATGAATGTGGGTGGGCTCTGAAGTCAAGGAGAAAAAGGCCTCTTTGTAACCCAAGCTCTGTCTGTCCCAGTGCTCTGTTTTGACAGGAAGCCTTCATTTGTGCCACCTCCAGTGGCAGGCCAAGTTCCCTGCACTTATCCTGTTTTTGTTAAACTATGTCCCAGTGTTGAAACAAGTTGCTACAATTAATTCAAGAGACCTTCTGGCAGAAAAGTTAGGGAGCCGAACCTAATGAAATGATTCATTATCGGCAACAGTGCACCCCTCGGTTTCCAGAAGCTTGCTAAATCTAAGTACATATGTAATATCACAATGTTTCTGGTCATCTAGTGCTGGTGAAGCTCATCAGGTTTTGAAACCTTTGACCTCTCCTAGTTGGGCCTTGGGTGGCTAGGTTTTGCGGTTGAACACAGGGCCAGGGTGCTGATCATAAGCTCAGAGCAGAAGCACTTTGCTTTACCATTTGGTGTCACAGCTTTACTTCTGGTATCTTCGTGTGTGTGTGTGTGTGTGTGTGTGTGTGTGTGTGTGTGTGTGTGTGTGCGCGCGCGCGCATACACCAGTTCTAGAGATTGAACTCAGGAGCTGAGCACTATACCTGAGTTTCTCCTGTATGAAGATAACACTTTCCCACTTGAACCACAGAGACACTTCAGGCTTTTTTTCTAGGGATGTGTTACTGAGGATTCAAACCCAGGGTTTCGTATATGCAAAGCACTCTACCCCTAAGACACATTTTCAGCAATCCACTTCAGGTTTCTTGCTTTCTTTGCTTGTAAGTTGGAGGACTTGAAGTCTGGGCCTGGGTGCTGTCTCTGAGCACTTCAACTCAACTCTAGCACTCTACCACTTGAGCTACAGCACCCGCTCAGGCTTTCTGGTGACTCACTGGAGATAACCATCTCAAGGAATTTCCTCTCCAGGCTGGTTTGGACCCTGATCCTCAGCTCTCTGCCTTCTGAGCAGCTAGGATGACAGACGTGATTCTGTGGCACCTGGCTTCCATTTCAAATTGCTAAATGGTGAGTAGGAGGTAATAGTCTCATGGGACCTTTTGTGTCCGGGATAGTTTGAACCCAGATTATCAGATCTCAGCTTCCTGAGTAGGCATGATGACAGACCTCAGCTATATATGCCTAGGGTCCTTGACTCCATGTGATAAGGCACTAGCCATGAACTCAACAGGGAAAGGTCAGTGTCCTGAGTTCAACCTTTACGACCAAGAAAAATAAACCAAAACAATTGTCTGCAGGAGGCAACTCATTAGAGTTCAGTACATACATAATTTTGGCCCTGACATGGGGACATATCTGAGCCTCAACTTTCTCATGTGCACAATCATCTTACTTGTGGAACTTTACAAGGACCAGCAGGTGGATGAACGTGTGATGCACTCTGTGTGTGTGCATGTGTGCGTGTGTGTGTGTGTGTGTGTGTGTGTGTGTGCATGTGTGTATGTGTGTGTGTGTGTTTCAGGGAAGGCTTTCAGGAGAAGTGATACCTCTCTGAAGAATGAGCAGATACCAGGTTAAGGTGAAAGACTCAGCACACAACACCTCATGAAGGACTCATCACATAGCTATATCCCACAAGCTGTCATTAGAATTAGGGTGTTTTCATCAGTATCACCAATTTTTCAGAAACACTTCACAAACTGCACAAAGTTCACATCTAATGGCTTAAAGGGGTGGGGTTGTTTTAAGGGGGAGTTAGCCATGGGCATTGCACTCAAAGTTTGGGGCTACTGTCCTAAGACGTTTAGCTCAAGGCTAGAGCTCTAACACTTTGAGCCACAGCTCAGAGTTTCGCAGACTTCCTGCCAGGGCTGGGATTTAAATCCACCAGTGTCAGATCTCAGCCCTGGACTATCTTGGATGATAGGGGTGAGTGAGCCAGCAGCATCTGGTTCCGTGGAGCTGGGTTGCAGCAGTTTACCTCTGGTTAAGTCAGATTAGATAGCAGCTGTCAGCACCAGACTCCCAGCTTGCTATGTGATATTTGCAGTCCTATCCTTATATCATTGCAATCACAACCTTCTTTTATTTTTTTATTTTTGGTGCCAGTCTTGGGTCTTAAGTAAGGGTCTAAACACAGTCCCTAATCTTTTATGCTCAAAGCTAGTGCTTACTGCTTGAGCGACAACACAACTTCCAGATTTTTCTGTGCATGTGGTAGCAAGGAATTGAACCCAGGGCTTCGTATGTACTAGAGGAGCACTCTACCACTGAGCTCCAGGAGTGACAAGTATATAAACAGATGAATGTGTAGATTGGTAGATAGATAGGTGTATATGTATAAACTAAGAGAGATGTCTGTATTATGAATTTGCATATACCATATTACTACTAATTATTGGCAACTAAATTATTCCTTCCTTTTTTAATCATCATGATTGAATACATAATAAAGTATTAATTGAAAATTATTCAATGTAGTATAATTGTGTAAAATTTTATAATATAAAAAATACACTACTAATTTAATTGTTACTTTTATAACATTCCATTTGTATGGATATATCATCAGAATGGGTTTCTCAGAACCTCCCACCATTCATTAGTGGCAGTCCCGGGATTAAACCTCCAGGGCAAAGTTGCTGGTTTTGGCTATGGCTTCCCTAATAGCCCACCAAACATCAGCAATGCAAGGTCATGTGCACTTTCTGGGCCTTGTCATTTAGACTCAGGATGGTCACAATACAAAGCAAAAAAATTAATATCACCTTCTTGAACTTATCAGTTTTATACTTCTCCTTCTTTTTTTTGCCAGCCCCGATATTTGAACTTGGGTCCTAGAATCCCAGGTTTGGTTGTGGCAGAGGTGCAAAGACCTAAGTTCAAGCCTTGTGCTTGGCCAAAAAAAAATAATCATAATAATAATAAGGCCCTGGCTTGGAATTTGCAATATTATTCTAGCAGGCATGGGATTTGAACTTGGGACCTAGTTAAATCTGTGACATTGAGGGTGAAGTGGAAGCTCACCGTCCTTGTAGACAAGAAATTCAGACCAGTTCCCTAGGGCCTGAATTCAAGCATCAGCACTGGAAAAAATAATATTCGTATATGAGATCTATTTACATACATCGGTTTACTGTGTATGATGTTTATTACCATTATTTATGTAGTATTATTACACATATAACACTTCATTTATTACATCATATCACCTAGATTATATTTGCATATAGATTATACATCGTACTGAGACCTAGGACTTTCACAGAGAAGGAAAAAAATGTGTCAAAATTGGCTTCTTACTCCACAAATAAATTTTTGGCCATGCTGGGATTTCAACTCACTGCCTACAATGCCCAATCCATAAATTGGGTCACAGTCTTAACACAACAGCCTCCAGGAAACTGAGCTGCCAGAAAATTCTGAGGACCTTTGATCAAGGCACCGTAGTGCCCAATATATACATTGATAGATATGTATATATGTATGTGTGTATATATATATATATATGTATATATATATATATATATATATATATATATAAAGAGAGAGAGAGAGAGAGAGAGAGGGAATGTGAGGATATTAAATGATATATATATATACATTATTACCAATTATTAGTTATTACATTATTCCACCATTTTATAAATATCATGATTGAATACTTATAAAAGCATTCATTAAAAATTAGTTAAAATCTGTCCATTAGGGGAATCAAACCATGGTGCTAAAATAGAAGATATAAATCCAATAATATTTGTGTGGCATTATGAAATAGAATCATGAATCAACTGCAAATTTAATTATTACTTTTATAGCATTGCATTAGCATTCATACGAATAGGAATGAGTTTGTCAGAATCTCCCTCCATTTGTGGGTGGCAGTCCTAGCATTCGAACTCCAAGGCTGGGTAGTTTACTTCGAATGCAAACCATTGGAATGACACCGTGAAGATTTCAGATTGTCACAACTGAAAAAAGAAAAACAAGAAGAAAAGAAATCCAGGTGTCAATGGCTCTTGCCTATAATCTTAGCTCCTCAGGAGGCTGAGAATGTAGAGAATGCCATTTTGAATTCAGCAAGGGCAGGAAAGTCGGTGACACTCTTATTTCTAACAGATCACCGGAAAAATAAAAATAAATAAAAATAAAAAAATGAGTGAAATTGTGGCTCAAGTTTCACAGTGCTACCCTGGAGCAAAAGGAGCTCAGAGACAGTGCCTAGGCTCATGGTACAAACACAGAACTGCCCCCTACAAAAGGAGGCAATCACTCCATGTCTCTGTGTATGGATGGATGATGTATGGATAATGGGCATTCAGCAGGTTGCCCATGCTCAGCCCACCCAACTTGGGCAACCCGGGACAAGCCCTCAGATTTCCTAGGCTGTAGGAGTGGTTGAAGGTTCTGGATACATATTATCTATCCCTATGTAGAATGTGAGCCTAGACATCTAGGGCCTGGTGGCTCTCACTCATTCATCATTCCTCATTGCAGAGTCACAGACTGGTCCAAAATGTCGGCAAAGTTATGAAATATTCAGCGATTTCTATGCCAAAAGGGGTAAGCCAATAAATCCCACCCTCATAACTCTGGTTACAAGTCAGCCTTGGGCTGTGTATGTGGATTAGCGGTAGAGAGGTTACCAAGCATGCACGAAGCCCTGGGTTTGAATCTTCAGTAATACAGAAACAGAAAAAGCCAAAAGTGGCACTGTGGCTAGCCTTGAGCAAAAGAAGCTAAGGAACATACCCAGACCCTGAGTTCAAGCCCGATGAACAGCAAAAAAAGAAAAAAGTGAGCCTGGTGAGACATATTCTTCTGTGTCTCAGGAGGGTCGAGGTGCGAGGTAAGAGGTAGAGAGCAGCTGCTGGTGGCTCACCCCTGTAATTTCAGCTATTCAGGAAGTTGAGATCTGAGGATCACAAGTACAAGCAGGAAGGTCTACATGAGACACTTTTCTCCAATTAAACATCCAAATAGCCAGAAGTAGAGCTGTGGTTCAAGTAGTAGACTGCTAACCTTGAGCAGAAAAGCTAACGGATAGCGTCCAGGCCATGAATTCAAACCCCAGAATGTGAAGACTCCGGGTCTATGTTGAGGGGTAAGAATGATGCAGGCTCCAGCCTCAGGATTATCTGAGGACTGTGTTTGGGATTAGGAAAGCTCTTGGAATGCCAGGCTAGAGAGGGAAAATGTTCTCTCTCCCTATCTCAAAACACATGTCACAGACTCCTGGGCTAGAGAGGGAAAATGTTCTCTCTCCCTATCTCAAAACACATGTCACAGACTCCTGGGAGCTGAGGAAGTGGCTCTTCTGCTTGCTTAAGCATAGATGAACAACTGGTCAAGCATTTTCCTGAGATTGGAGAAGTAGTTTTAGCTTTCTCTAAAATAGTTTAGATAATAATATACCTACACATTGTCTTATAGGTTAAGTAAAAATGTATCTGTTGAAATTTTTGTGTGAATGTCTTCTGATCAAATCTTGGCAAAGATTATGCTTGCTTGTCTTTAAATACCCACTAACAATAAAGCACAGCATGCAGTGGCAATTGTTTGCACGCTGCATCCCCTGTGTCCTGGTGATATTGTGACCCTTATCCAGGGACCCCAATACACTAGACGTTGACACCAGAACTGACACACACACACACACACACACACACACACACACACACACACACACACACACACACACACACACACACACCAAGATAGAGCATTTGCCAGTAAGTCTGCACAATTCTACATTTAGAGAGAGATAGGAAGGAAAGATTTGCTCCAGAAGGTGATATAACCAGTGCCAAAATTCCACAGGAGTTCTAAGGCTTGGAACAGGACAGAGAGCCTCAGGCAGAAGGTACAGAGTGGGCAAAGGTCCTGCGGTGTGGTGTAGAGCAGGTGGTGTGTGTGGAATGAAGGTTCTGTGGCTTCAGACAAGTTTGGCAGGACATTCAAGGCTGGGTCAAGGTTTGTACTTCAGGCACAGGTATGAAAGAGTGTGGAGTCCCAGAGTGGGGCTCAGGGGGAAGATTAGATCTTTTTCACCATGGACCCTAGTCATTTCCTGTGGCTGGAAGCCTATTTTTCACAGCTCCTGACCCTTAGGCCTCCTTTGCATCTGTCATGGGCACAGTGTGGATCTGAGCAGTAAATCAACTTCTCAGAGCACAGTTTGGGGCAAGGAGGTCCAAAAGCTGCAAGATGGCATGGCAGGTAACATCTGCTCATGCAGTATCACAAGAGTGCAAATCTGTCAGGCACACCCTGAGTGGGTGTTGAGTTGGGCTCATGAAAGACTTTTGGGCTCACCAATCCACAGCCAGCTGGCTGCTGCTTGTAGCAGTTGCTATCCCAGGAGTCCCAGGGCTCAGAGCCCTGCTTTCCTCACCAGTGCTCGGGGGCAGATGAAAGTCTGCAATCGTTGGCCTACTACAAAGGAGCATCCATAGTGTCGTTTCCCTTGGCTCTGTGTCCCCGTGCATGGATGGAGGGGCAGGTTCCATCGAACTTACTGCCATGGTGCAGACCCCTCAGCCCAAGTACTTAGGGAGAAACACTTGAACTGGCTAAAGAGTTTACTACTACTATTCCTCAGGACTTCCCCCAGTTCTGGCTCAGGTCATCATTACCACCTTTCTATGTGTGGGCGCATCTTAGAATTAGGGCTTGAACTCAGGGCCGGGGATCTGTCCCTCAGTTTTTTTTCATTCAAAGCTAGCACTCTACCACTTGAGCCACAGTTTTTCTTTCAGCTTTTGGGTGGTTATTGAGAGAGGAGAGTCTCACACACTTTTCTAGCTGGGCTGCCTCTGAATCGCAATGCTCAAATCTCAGCTACTCAGATCTCTGAGTAGCTAGGAATATGAGAGCATGACCTAATAGCACCTGGCCACACTCTCCTTCTTGGCTAATGACAGAGGACCTCTCTCCCAGCCTAGCACCAACGTACAGTTACCCCTCCTACCCCACTCCTATTCCTCCAGGCTTCACATGAATCATACCCTCCCCTGAGGTCAAAGAAATAAGATCAGGTTTGAGCTTTTTGTTCTCCAGAGAGTCAGTAGCTGCAGAGAGCTGATATGTACTGTAGTTCAAGTGGTAGAGCACCAACCTTGTGCAAACCAGCTAAAGGATACCACCTAGGATCTGAGTTCCAGCCGGCAAACTCACACAAACATGCAAACACACACGCACACACACACACACACACACACACACACACACACACACACACACACACACACACACACACACACATCCTTAGCAGGGTCCAATGGCTCATACCAGCAATCCTAGCTAAAGAAGCTGAGCTCTTAGGATGGCAGCTTGAAGCCATCCCAGGCAGTAAAATCCGTGAGACTCTTCTTTCCACTAAGCTACTAAAAAAATGAAAGTTGGGCTCTGGTTGAAGTGATAGAGTGTCAGCTTTGAGCAAAAGAAGCTCAGAGACTGTGCCTAGACCTTGAGTTCCAGCTCTAAGATTTTTTAAGACACCCTTTACCCCCACTCCACATCCAATCAAGCCATAAATCCAGATTTTGGTCACCCTGTATCTCACTTCCATTCCTGCCGCTTCACAACACTGCCATAAGTGGCCGGTGTGGGGCCAGCAATGTATTAAGAAGTGAACATACAACAAGGGGGGCATAGCTAGGTCAAGGCTAATGTCCCATAACATTGAAGTATTGGCCATACTAGTCTCTAATCCCCCCAGATTCCTGGACCTAGAATTTAAAGTGTGTGCATCTGTATTCTGGGCATCCAGAATTGTCTAGAAGGACATGAGAGGCCAAGCTCAGGTGGGAAGATAGACTTTGCTGCAACAAGATATGTTTACATTTCCTACACACCAATGGATACTTCCAAGCCACCTTGACCTCAAATCCCATGTAACCCTGAATCCTCGTTTCTTGGGCAGCCTTCAGTCAGCTATCAAGCTCAAGTTGGCCAGAGCCACCACAAACCCCCCTTCCCCCACTCCACTGCCAGCATGCAGGGAGGGACGTGAATCAGAGGCCCAGATTGGGAAAAGGACAGGACATCACATGACTAACGCCCGCCCAGAGGCAGGGGAGAACTTATGCAAGCCGGCCCTGCTGACCCAGAATCCTCTGGAGGTGCCCCAAGATTTGGACAGGCCTCACTTGAGCCCCAAAGAAAATCTGGAATCCAGGCCTCTGGCAATTTAGGACTCATTGTTGACCCTGATAGGGGGCTAAAGGGAAGATCAGTGTGGAGAAGGGGCACCATCCGAGATCAGAAAGAGGCAGCTCAGGAAGTGGACAGAGGAAGATGAGGGAAACACACGCACACACACACACACACACACACACACACACACACACACACACACACACACACACACACACACACGCACATGCACACAGGAAGCCCAAGGCCTCAGCAGTCCCTGAGGACCCTGACCAACCCCACCCCCAAGAAGATGGCACTACTATCCTCAGACCAATTATAGACAAAACTAAGGGCCTCTGACAAGTCTGAAATGGCTCATAACAGCTTGGCATTTCCTAAATGTACACACCGCTATGCAGAAATCTCAGCTACCTTATTTTTGGTTGTCGGTCATGGGATTTGAACTCTGGGCCTGTGTGCAGTCCCTCAGCTCTTCAGCTAAAGGTGAGTGCTCTACCACTGGAGCCACGGTTCCACTTCTGGATTTCTGGTGTTTCACCGGAGATAATGTCTCACAGATTTTCCTGCCCAAGTTGGCTTTGAACCACCATCCTCAGATATCAGCCTCTACCATCCCACACCTGCTACCATTCATCCAGTCCCTGCCTGCCACAGGCAACGACCTCTGGAGTTCTTGGTAAGGCATTGCCCACTGTGCTGTGGCTTCACACTGGGGCAAACCTGGGGAGTTCTTAGAAATGTCTGTACAGTGAGGCCAGCACCTGTTCTCCCAACCAGAGCACCCCTACTACTTCACCATCTCTTACGTTTTTTCTTTCTTTCTTTCTTTCTTTCTTTCTTTCTTTCTTTCTTTCTTTCTTTCTTTCTTTCTTTCTTTCTTTCTTTCTTTCTTTCTTTCTTTCTTTCTTTCTTTCTTTCTTTCTTTCTTTCTCTCTCTCTCTTTCTTTCTCTCTCTCTCTCTCTCTTTCTTTCTCTCTCTCTCTTTCTCTCTCTCTCTTTCTTTCTCTCTCTCTCTTTCTTTCTCTCTCTCTCTTTCTTTCTTTCTTTCTTTCTTTCTTTCTTTCTTTCTTTCTTTCTTTCTTTCTTTCTTTCTTTCTTTCTTTCTTTCTTTCTTTCTTTCTTTCGGGTTGAGGGACTTGAACTCAGGGCTTGGGTACTGTCTCTAATGTCTCTTTTTCCTCAAGGCCAGTACTTTACCACTTGAACCACAGCTCCACTTCCAGTTGGATTGGAGATGAGGCTCTCATGGTACTTTCCTGCCTGGGCTGGGAAATGAGATCCTCTGGATCTCAGCCTCCTGAGTGTGCAGGATGATAGGCGTGGGATGACAGGCATGAGCCACTGGCACACAGCTTATGGTATCTCGTCCTTCAGAATTTCCACCTAGTCCTCCTCTAGATGCTACTACCTAGACACTCCTCTACCTCCCTCATGGACAGCAAAGGGAGGCTGAGAATTTGTGTAGGGCCATAGGCTTTAAAGGGCCCCCTCCACATCACTAGCCCTCTCTAAATTCCCATCTGCTTCCTCTGATGGACTGGTCGTCCAGGGAAGATCAGACCCACTAAGAGTTCTGGGGCCTGCCTTTTATCTCCCCGCACCACCACCCAACAGATACCTGCAGATTTCTGGGGTCCGCTGCTCCATGACCTGGTGGAAGACATTGGGAGGGTTGCTGATAACTGGGTCCAGGGGTGCTCAGGACAGAAGAGTTTCCAGCTAGCCTCTATCAAAGAGGGAGACACAAAGCATGGATGGGTCTACTAAAAGCTTCAGGGCATAGCCATCCTCATGTCACCAAGGTCCCTTGGAGAACTGTATCGGACAGTCTCGCACATCTATACCAAGACTCACACGACTATACCGAGTCTCTCACCTGCAGCCCTGGTTGGAAATGAACACGCTCTGCTATGCTGTCCATCATCTGCAGCACCTTTGCTCTCTGTGTTTCCTGTCAGATCCTCCTTCTTAAGCAGGACCAACTTTTCAAGTGCTGCCTGCAAGAAGCCCGTTCCAATCACCTTGGCACAGCTGGAGCCTCTCGGCTCTGCGGGCTGCGGGCATTTTCACACTCTGCCTTCTGGCCAGTGTGTGTTGAGAATGCACAAAGGGGCAGGCCTGGGTTCCACCACTGGATTTCTGAAGGCCCTGGTACACCATCCAGGGACAGGTGTTTTATCACACTCCAAGAGAGGGTACTCAAAACCTAGGCAGTTTGTAGTCATAAAACAGGGCCATTTCTTGGTGTGGGCTTGAACAGGGGATCCAGGAGAAGAATCTCTGAGTTTTATTGCTCAAGGCTGGTGCTCTACCTCTTGAGCCACAGCTCCATTTCTGGCTTTTTGGTGGTTCCATGGAGAGTAGAGTCTCAGGGGCTTTTCAGCTTATGGCTGACTTCAAATAGTGATCCTCAGATGTCAGCCTCCTGAGTAGCCAGTATGACATGGATGAGCCTTAGCCCCAGATGAATGGCACCAAATGCTTTTTTTTGCTCCGGTTTATCTCCAGTCAACTAGCAAGCCCAAGTTAAAATAATCAGTTACTGGGGATCAAAATCCTCTCCTAGGTCAGTTAATCCAAAGAGATAAAGTGTCTTTGGAAAAGGCTAGTCTGAGTTGGCTAGGGGTATTTGTGTGTGTGTGTGTGTGTGTGTGTGTGTGTGTGTGTGTGTGTGTGTGTGTGTGTGTAAGTGTCAGGGATACCTACCCGTATCTCTGTGGTGCCTCATCCTCCCAGCAGGGAGTGCATCCAGGATACTGACCCCATGGAAGGTGGATGGGCGAGGGTATTTTAAGTCATATCCAGGGGGATGATCCGAATTCTGTCCTGCAACCAAAGCCTTGACAGATAATGGAGAGAAGGAGAGGTATAGGGGGACATCAAGGGAAGCCCCTTACCTTTGGCTAGAAGTGCCAGCCAGCTAGAAGACTGAATCCATCTTTCTTGGTAGTCAGATAAAAGGTGTACACTGTTCATTTATTTTATGATGATTGTGTGAGCCTTAAGGCTTGGATTTAGGGCCTGGGTGTTATCCTTGAGCTTCTTTTGTTGAAGGCTGAGGCTCTACTACTTGAGCTACACCACCACATCTGGCTTTTTTGTGTGTGGGTTTGTGGGGAGGGAGAGGTGGTTTATGAGTGATAAGAATCTCAAGGACTTTTCTGCCCGGGCTGGCTTTGAGTCACGACCATCAGCCCTCAGACTCCTGAATAGCCAGGATGATGGGTGGGAGCCACAAGCTCCTGACTGCCACCATCCGTTTATAATCTCTTTGGCCCAGGGCTGTGCCACCCACACTGCACCTCCTTGTTGGGAATGGGAAGCAGACATGAGTGGGTTTGATACTTCAACAGCTTACCTATCTTTGAGCATTGTTCCAGGTCAGTCTGATGGCGGATTCCTCCTTATCCACAGCAATGACTGGGCTCTGTCACAAGAACAAATGTCCCCCGGGAGGTGCCAGGTCTGAGGTCTTTCCTCTGAACCCTGGCCCCTAACCGAAATGAGGGTCTTTCATGCATAAGCTGGCTTTGAGTTGAATCGTGATCTTCAGATTTCCACTCCTGATTACTTAGGATGATAGCCATGAGACACTGGCACCTGGCCAAAGATACTTTTCCAAGCCTGTCATTCTATCCACTCAGGAGACTGAGCTCTGAGGACTGCATTTGGATGCACCCTTTTCAGCAAAGTCCATGAGAACTCTTATCTCTAACTAAACACCCAAACAAGTTGGAAGTGGAGTTGTGGCTCAAATGGCAGAGTGCTAGCTTTGAGCATAACACAAGGGATGGGACCCAGGCCCTATTTATAAACTTCTTCTAGCATAGACCCACCCAAGAAAGGGAAGCAGGTGGGCACACGGGAGCTCAAAGCTCACACATAATACTCAAGACTCACAGAATAGACCCCATCCTGCTCTGATTCTCTAGATTATATGTCCTAGATTATGGCAGTCTTAGATGGGACTGACCATACACCAAGTCAGGACATTCAAGTACAATCTCATACTGAGTATCCCGTGACCTCATCAAGGACTCAAGATCCTTTGACACTGGGCAGTCAGTTGTGGTCTAGTTATCCAGCCACAAGATATGGGATTGAAAGGATTTCTTGGTCAAGGGATGCAGACTGGAGAGCTGTAGGTCCCTCTCTCCCGGAAAGGAGAAAAGGCCTAACCATCCCAGGAATGTTCCTGGGTTGTGAGTATCCTCAATGAAACAACCCTGCTCAGAGCTCAGTGCCTCTGGTTTTCCCACCAGCCTCTAACCAGCCCTGCTCCACCTCCAGTCGGTCCTCTCTGAATCCCAGATCTGTCATCTAGACTAAAGGTTGAGTCAGCAAAGGGACCCACCTCTATCTCTGAGAATGGCCGTCACAGGGCCCTACAGTCCCCTAGAGGAAGTCTTGGGGCAACACGGGTCTAACTTCCCCCCTCATTCTCTGGATGTGCTGTGCCAGTGGCAGGCTTACCTCTGTCTCTTGTCGAGGAATGAACACTGGGGGTGTCATCTTCAGATTAAGCCAGAAGAAGTCCCAATCCCCAAGGATGTACCACACAGGTATCCAGCAGTGAATGACAGCAAGCTGGTCAATAGTGAACACAAAGTGTCAGGACTTTTAACAGCCATGTGGCTGGGTCGAAGTCTCTATCACTGATGGTCTAAGTTGTTAGGTGAGGTCATGGCTCCAATGGCCTGACACACCTAACCTGGGATCATCCTCCCTCTTCATCTTCTTGCTTATCCCTTGCCACCTCCCTCTTGACACTCCCTCAGCCTATACCTCCCTATCCCTTGGATAATTTCTTCTTATCTGACTAGAAAATAAACTCGGTGGGCTAGGAGAGACTGATATTTGGTGACACACCCTGAGCCCTAGGGTTTACCCAAGGCTGTTTCCCTCTGCAGTCGGTGACCACACAGCTCCTGGATGTCATGAAGTTGCTGAGGGTCAGTGGCTTGGTCCTACATACTGGCTTTAGGCTCTGAAACTGTGCCCACAGTGATTATGAATGGTTGGCTCCCTTGATCCAGGGACTCCAAACCAAGGCTTGCATGTTCCGTTCTTCCTTCCTTTTCTCCTTTTCTCCCTCCATCCTTCTCTCCTCTCTTTCTCTTTCCTTTCTTTGTGTCATTCCTGGGCCTTGAACTCAGAGCCTGGGTGCTGTCCCTGAGCCTTTTTTCCTCAAGGCCAACGGTCTACAGCTTGAGCCACTCATCCACTTCTGGAGTTTTCTTTTTGGTAGTTTGTTGTAAATAAGAGTTTTACGGGCTTTTCTTCCTGGGACTTAAGCCTCAGTCCTCCCATCTCAATCTCCTAAGTAGCTAGGATGACAGGTGTGAAGCACCGGCATCCAACTCAAACCAAGATTTCTTCAGGCGCTGTGGAACCTTTCATCTTCTATTACCACCTGGACCTGGCACTCGCTGTAACGGTTTGTTGGATAAATAAATGAGCATCTGTCTATGACAATATTACAGAAAACTCCCATCCAACTCAGGTAAGCATCCTGGGGGTGGAGGGGTTGGTGGTGGAGATGTCGAAGCCTGACATAGCTCTTCCACAGTTCTCCCTCGTCCTTTGTCCTGCCCTCCTGGTGCCACTGCACTTAACTCTTTTGGCTCTGAGGATGTGAGCCACGATGTACTCGCTGGATTCTGGGACCTCTGCGATGCCTCTCTTCTCAAAAATCTTTGTCCAGCGGCTGTCCCACAGTTTGGCACTCAATTCGTCCCTCAGGTGAGAATGAGGCACTTGAGGTGAAAGCCTGGCTCAAGGGGCCTCCTCTCCTCCCCCTGGGGCCAGACAGGATGGTCCACCACATCCGGCCCCCAAGTTTCATGTTGCAGAGAAAGGATCCTTGAGGCATTCCGGTTCTCTGAATCTCCCAGATTCCAGTGCAGGTGCTGGGAATCGTCTCTGCTCACAGCTGGCAGGCTGGGGATGGCGAGGTCACCATCTCTGTTCCCCATGATGTACTTGACTGTGGTGGTCACCCTAGAGAAAACCATAGGAGAATCAGCAGCTGCTAGAGGAAGGCAGTTAAAGCAGGATGTCTCGATCTGGCTTGGGAACTCTACCTGTGCCACTTTGAACATCATTGTTTGGCAGCTGAAATCGTCCATCTAATTTGACCCATAATCCCAGTCATTAGTAGTAATTGCCAGCTTAAAGAAAAAATCCTGGAAAAGCTGGCATTTCAGTTGTCCCAATCAAACTTAAAGGCTTCCAAAGTCAGTGGTCCCCTTTTCCTTCCAGACAGCCTACAGCAGGTTACAGAAACTGGCATTCCGCCAGCCCTAGCTAACTGCCATGGCCTGATACCATGCAAGCTTCTGCAGGGGGAATGCATTTGCCTACCACTGCCCAGCTGGAAACGGCCCAGGCAGGACACAGATTGGAGTCTACAGGACTCCAGGGAGGGAGGACTGCCCACCGGTGTAATGCCCTAGGAGGGAATCAATGCCACAAGTGGGGGCCTGGAGACCCCTGCCCAGATGCCCATGGTCACCACCAAAGCCCTGGATAAGTTTCCCCTCTCATCCTTGCTTGTGGTTAACCATGTGCCAGGTCACACCATTCGCCACCCACCAGACCCTCTTAACTTCACATCTTCTGCCCTACTCCCCCCATCTCATTCCCTAATTATGATTGGCAGACACATTCCCAACCCTTGAATTAGCTCCAACTCTACACACCAGAGCAGGGTGTCTGGCTGTATGAGTGTGGCTGTGGTCACCGGGAGCACCAGCAGATTCTGGCAGAGCTGGGAAATGTGATCACCCTGTGAGAACTGATGACGGCTGGAGTCGGGAGAATAGGCTGGGTGTGTGTGGGAGGGGGTATGTTCCTCCCAGATATTCATCTTTTCTCTGACACCCAGTGCACTCCCCTCCTTAGTGTGCTCTTCTGGGACCTTCCTCGGGTGAAAGGGTGACCAAGCATAGAGGACAAGGGCTCACACAGGAAGGGGGTCTATCTTCTGCATCCAACACCTCCAACCCCAGAAAAAAGGAAAAGACCTGAGAAGGCAAGTTTGGAGATGCTGCTCCCCATCTCTGACTAAAGCCACCAGGTTCCCACCAAGGTGAGGAAGGGTGCAGATGGGTGGCTGTGTGGCTCCATTACTCCAGGCCAGGAGCTCTATGGCGCCCCCTCCTCACCCAACCCTGCATCTTCCCGTTTCCTGGGACACTGGCCACTAGGGACATGAGAGGGATCCTGGGGTTGCCACACACCCTACCCCCACTCCTGGGGTGCATTTGAAGCAGAACCAGGGTGTACTGTGGGATGCAGGAGAGGCACAGGTGGGACAGGAGAGGGGAGGTGGGAGGCACTGGTCCAGGTCTGCAGAATGGGGGAAGCGGTGAGGGGGGGCCGAGGGGTTCGCTGGGCATTGGGGTTCTCAGAGTGTGGGCCAGCAGGGTGGCCACTCACGTGTGCTACTGGGAGAAGCTGTAGGCAGCACTCCAGGTATGGCAGGCCCGGAGTCTGAGGATGAGGGACCTGGACCAGGTCCTGAGACAAGCCAGCCAGGGGTGCGTTATCTCAGCCTGGCAACTGAGAGAGGCTCCCTGGGTCTAGGATGGCAGCGCCATTTTTGAAACGCAGCACCTTGGGAAGGGCCGGGGTCTGAGGGCACATGGTAGGGCGAGTTCGGCCTCTCTTCCCCCTCAGCTGCAGACAACTCAGCTCTCGCCTAATCCTCAGCCAGACCTGTTTCTGCCGATGCCGCTATCACCTCTGCCACTGCTGCCGCCAAGGCTGCCTCTTCAGCTGCCTCCTCCTCAGTGGCCTCCTCCTCTGTGGCGACTGCCAACACCATGAAAATTGGAACCTTGGACTTGGGACAGCTCATGGCCACCACGCCACCGAGGGGCTGCTTGAGGTGATGTGTCTGCTGTAATAGCTCCACATGCTTTGCACTCCCAGTCAGGACCGTCACTTCAATTGAGGCCTCAGCCAGCCAGTCAATAGAGTGGAAGAAAGACAACCTCTTCAGTAAATGGTGCTGGCAAAATTGGTTAACTACATGTAGAAAACTTAAGCTAGATCCTTATATATCACCCTGCACCAGAATCAACTCCAAATTGATCAAAGACCTTGAACTCAAAGCAGACACTCTGAAAACATTAGAGGATGGAATAGGAGAAACCCTAGGTCTCCTTGGCTCAGGCCGAAATTTTCTGAATAGAGATCAGGAAACACAACAATCAAAGAAAGGTTGGACAAATGGGATTGCATAAAGTTGCAGAGCTTCTGCAGGGCAAATGACATAGCTAGCAAGATCAATAGAAAGCCCACGGATTGGGAGAAGATCTTTACTAGCCATAAAACGGACAAGGGTCTCATATCTAAAATATACTTGGAACTCAAAAAATTAAACCACCCAACAACAAATCCTCAAAGAAACAACTGCCCAATAAATAAGTGGGCGAAAGACTTAAAGAGAAACTTCTCTGAAGAAGAAAGAAGGATGGCCAATAGACACATGAAGAAATGTTCAACATCCCTAGCCATAAAAGAAATGCAAATCAAAACAACATTGAGATATCACCTCACTCCAGTTAGAACGGCAAAAATCAAGAACTCTAACAACAACAGATGTTGGAGGGGATGTGGACAGAAAGGAACCTTACTTCATTGTTGGTGGGAATGTAAACTTGTTCAACCACTTTGGAAAGCAGTATGGAGGTTCCTCAAAAGACTTCACATAGAACTCCCCTATGACCCAGCAATCCCACTTTTGGGCATTTACCCAAATGTTTACAAACAAGACCACACTAAAGCTACCAGCACAACTATGTTTATTGCAGCATTATTTACCATAACTAAGATATGGAACCAACCCAGATGCCCCTCAGTAGATGAATGGATCAAGAAAATGTGGTATATATGAAGCTATTTCCTCTTATGCATGTACTTACTCCTCTCTGCTCTCTCTTTCTCTGCCTCCACTTCTCTTGCGGGCCACTTCGACCCCTCTGCGCATGCATGCCTGCCACAGAGAGCCCCTGGCCACTGCTACCACCACATTAAGCCCCCGGGCCCTGCCTCCTCTTCCCCTCAGTCCCACCCTTTCCTCTCCTCAGCCCTGCCACCGATTCCCCTCAGCCCCGCCCCCACCCTTGCCTAAAAGAGCAGCCCTGACTGGGCCCTAAGGCTTCCAGGCCATGGGAATTGCCTCACCTCAGCTCAGCACTTCCCGCCAACCCTAACACTTGCCCAGGGAATCAAATCTCCCCTCAGCCCCACCACTGGAGGAGACTCTTCTCCATTCCTCTCCACTCCACACATCAAGCAGGTACACAATGACCTCTGTGTGTATGTATGTAGGTGTGTGACTGTGTGTGTGTGTGTGTGAGAGAGAGAGAGAGAGAGAGAGAGAGAGAGAGAGAGAGAGAGAGAGAGAGAGAGAGAGAGAGAGAGAGAGAGAGAGAGATTGTTGGGGATAACTACCTCAGAACCTAGCACCCCTTGGGATGACTCAACACATCGAACATTTCAAAAAACAGCACAAAGCAACCTGTGTGAAGGACTCAGCACAGTGCTCCATTTGAAGGACTTAGCATATAGTAACCTTTGGGATGACTCAACATGCAGCTCCCTTTGAAAGAGGAAGTCCATAACACGCAGTGTATAGGACTCAGTTCATGGCACACTTTGAAAAACACAGCCCGTAGCACTCTTTCCCAGGACCCAGCACATTGCACCCTGTGTTAAGGCTCCACACACACCACTCTTTGAAGGGCTGAGTATGTAGCACCCTGTGTAAAACATTCAGTGGACAGCACCCTTTAAAACACTCAGCACATAGCAGTGTTTTGAAGGACTCAGCACATACCACCCTGTGGAAACACCATTTGAAGGACAGTACAGAGCACCCTGTATAAAGGACTCGGCACACAGCACTCGAAAAACTCACCTCATCTCACTCTTCTCAAGGATGCAGCACATTGCACCCATTGGGATGACTCAGCTTACAGCCCCCTTTGAAGGCGTCAGCTAAAGTACCCTGTGTAAAGGACTCGGCCCACAGCACCCATTGAAAAATTCACCTGTCCCTCCCTTCTCAAGGGCTCAGCACATAGCATCCTTTGGGATGAATTAGCACACTGCACCTTTTGAAGGACTCAGCATAAATACATTGTGTAATGGTCTCAGCACACAGCAACCTTTGAAAAACCCAGCACTGCCCACTCTTCTCAAGGACTCATAATGTAGCACCCTTTGTGATGACTCAGCACACAAAATGCTTTTTGAGGACTCAGCAAAAAACCCCCATGTAGGAAGGACTCAGAAAACTGCACCCTTGAAGGACTCAGCATAGAGCTGTATGTCACAAGATCAGCTGTCATTAGAATTAGGGTGCTTTCTTCTGTATCACCATTCTTCAGAAACACTTCACAAATCCTACTAGTTCACCTTTAACTAACCTATGTTTTGTGGAGGAGGGTCAGCTGGGGGTCTTGAACTCACAGCGTGGGGGCCCAGTCTCTGAGCTCTTTGGTTCAATGTTAGAGCTCTACCACTTTGAGACATGGCTCCAATTTTGTTTTTGTGTGGGAGGGGATTGTTCTTTGACAGGCCTTACAGTAATCAGGAAGGCCAAGTTGGAGTGTCCATGGCCAAAGGCTCTTAGCTTGGCCTGGAGCTGACCTCTCCCTTCCTTGTTCTCCTGGAAGCCGGGCCTCCTGGAACTCTCTTGGCCTAGGGTGAAACAGATCTGCTCTGGAATCAACATTCACAGTGGGCAAAAGTCAGCTTGGGCCTGGTCACTTCCCCCAATTGAACTCTAGATGACAATAGTCCCCCACGATGGCACGTGGCCGCATGTCCTACATCTGGCTACAAGGGGGCAAGAGTCACCCACCATAGGGATTGTACCTGCGAGTTGTGTTTACTCTTGCTTCCCTGGGGCCCCCATCATGCTTTGAAGCCACCCTGGATGGGAATGTACTTGAGAGACTTACCTACAATTAACCATCAAAAAGCAAGTGGGGCTGTGGCTCAAGTAGAAGAGCACTAGCCTTGAGCAAGAAAACTCAGGGATAGAGCCTAGGCCCTGAGTTCACACACACACACACACACACACACACACACACACACACACACACACACGAATGCAAAAGCAGATTTCTACACTGCAATCTTTGAGTATTTTTTTATTTGGGGGAACAGAATGGCTAGAACATCAGCTTTCCCCCATCACAGCTCCTTGACTGGGTCAAGGTCTATCCTGGTCCTTTGGGGCTCCTTTTACAGAATCGCCAAGATGCCTTCAAAAGGTGTCACATGCTAGGCACTGGTGGCACATGCCTGTCATTCTAGCTACTCTGGAAGTTGAGATTAGAGGACCACAGTTCAAAGCCATTTTGGGCAGGAAAGTATGTGAGACTCTTATCTTTGATGAACCATCAGAAAACAAGAAGTGGCACTATGGTTCAAGTCGTGGAGTGTTAGCCATGAGAAAAAGTCGTGGAGTGTTAGCCATGAGAAAAAGAGCTCAGGGACAGTGGCCAGGCCCTGAGTTCAAGCCCCAGGACTGGAAGAACAAATCTTTGTTGGAGGCTTGTTTTCCCTTTGAAAACAATTCATTCTTTGTGATAAGCATAATATGGGCCTCTTCCCTGGCCACCAATGGTCCATTAGATGTCCCTTGAATATTGTCCACCTCCCAGCAGCCTCTGCCCTACCCGACCCGCAGTTTACTCTTCCCATCACCTGGCAGATGGAGTCCTGAGAGAAGGCCACCTGGCCACCTACTTGTGGTGGCTCCTGAGGCTTTTGAGAGTCAGTATGTCACATAGAGTCATCATCTGCATCAGTCTACAGAAGAAAGGGAGGGAACACTCCTTGCCTGAGCCTGTGAGCTGTGGGTGATCTGCATGTGTGGCTTCTGCAGCAGGATGTGCTCCATGGGGGAGTCCTATATGGGGTAGGGAACCCCGACCTGTCCTTTGGCAGTTTCCACACTGCTTTGAAGTGGCAATTCTTCAAAACCTTTCTGCTCCTCCCTCATGTTGACCACCCCAGAGCCTGAGGTGTCTGAAGCAGTGGTGGTGGCGGGGGACTCAGTCTGTGCTGGCATTTGGTGCCTGCTGTCCATGCCTTCCCCTGAGAGGAACCACAGGGGCTCCCAAAACTCTCTCCTCTTCATCTTCTCCTGGGACAGCCAGCACATGTGCTCAGCTTTCTCCTGACCCAGCTCATCCAGGATGAATATCTGCTCTTTACACGCCACGAGGGAGTTCTCGATGGTGCAGATGTGTGCCAACATCTGGCTGCATCGATGGTGGAGCTCATCCACTGGACTCCCGAAGTCCACCACAATAGGCAGGTCATGGACAAAGCAGATTTTCTTCTCAGATGCCCACGTGTCCTGCTTCCCATCTCCACATATGTTGTGGTGTCAGCTCACAGGGTGGGGTGCCAGTGGCTCCAGTTTTCTCTGGGACTAAGCTGCCAGGTGGACTGGGCACCCGCAGTGGGACTGCCACTCTTGGTGCAGGAGTTTCTTTCTCCCTGTGGATTTCAGCCAGGAGAGGGCCCCCTCTCGGTTTGGGGGATGTCTCCATCCTCTATGATGGTCACATCTGGGGGAGTTGCCTCCTCAACTTTTGCTTCTCCAGGGCTCTCAACTTTCCCTTCCCCAGGTAAAGCCAGGAAGCTCAGCTGGGCCTGAAGGCTCTCCTCCTCTGGTCTGGTCACTTCCAGGCACTTGAGGGTATCCTGCCACTTTGAGACTACCACCTGGTCCCACAGTTGGTAGGCCTACACTTGCTTCAGCTGCTCCAGCAGCTGGGTCTGCCTCTCTAGGTGCTGCCTATCTAGGGCCTCCTTGTCAGAGCTCAGCTACTCATTGGAGGTGTTGTGCAGCTCACAGGTGTCTCTGAGCTCCTGCAGCTGAGCCAGGGACTGCTCCTGCAAATCCTGCAGCTCCCAATCTGCTTGGCTCTCTCTCTCAGCCACCTCTTTCCATTCCTCTATCTTCTCCTCTGTGTGGTCCAGCTCTTTCCACAGATGTTCCTTCATCTGCTGCTCTGAGTCCAAGATGCTGCCTAGCTTCTCCTCACTGATCACCATGTGTAGAGTGTCCCACAGCAGGGCCAGCTCTTCTTCCATCTGTCTGTTGCACACATGCACATCATGGGATCTTGCAGATCTCCTGCTGATCCTTGGCCTTCTCCTCCAGTCTCCACAGTTGCTTCTGCTGCTCAGTGTTCTGGAAATGGAGCATTTGGTTTTCCTGGACTTGGATGTGAAATTGTTCCTCCAGGTTTTTCAACTCCATCTGGGTGCAGTAGGCCTGGGCCTGCATCTGCTGCTTGGCCGGAGATGGTCCCAAAGGGGGCCATGTCTCTGCCAGCTTCCTTCTCAATTCCCCCAGCTCCTTCTTTAGGTCAAAAACCTGCCTTGCCCCTTGATTATTCACCATGTCAATTGGTGTGCCCACTGGGTCAGCCTCCGGGCCTCTTCCTTCTGCACGTACCTCTCAATGCTCAGGTCTTCTGTGAAGATGTCTCTCTCTAGATTCACTTCAGTCACCATCCAGCTCACTTTGGCCAGTAGTCTCTTTAGTACCTCACGCCCCGCCAGAGCTTGTTGGAACTTACAGATTATGCTTTTCATGTTGCTCCACTGTGTCCAGAGTGCTTCCAGCTTCTCCTGCAACTCAGTGTTCACTTGCTCCAAGTCATTGAAGCTTCTGATCTTTTCCTCGAGCTGAAGAGTCACATCATTCAGCTGTTATAAAAACATTTCGGTCTCATTCTGTGAGCAGTGACCAGAGACGTCACTATCTCCAGCTCTGCAATGTGCTTCTCTGCTGTCTGCAGGCAGCTGGTGAGAGCTTGATGCTCCCTTTATCTGTCATCGGTCCCCTGCTGCATGCGGGCTGGTGAACATTGTAAATCACTTTCTGCCCAAACCAACCTCTGTATGGGTGCCTTGTGGATCTCTAGCTCCCTTTTCATTGCTGTGTGCAGTTGGGCTATCTTCTCTCTTACTCCCGTTCATCCTGCAGGTCAGTCTTTCCTGCTTCAGTGGTTGGATCTTGGCACAGAGCACCTCTTTTTTTCTTTTGCTGGGATCCAGGGTGGGCACCACATGTCTGTACACCTCTGCAGATCCTTGGTGTTATCGGGACCATTGACACTCTGGACCCTGGTGGTTGCGGCTGTGTCCAAAGGCAGGGGAGGCCCATGGTCAGCATCACATTTGGCTGGACTCTCCTTTCAATCATACTCCACAGTGGCGTTTGTCTTGGGGATCCTTCACTTTTTCATGTTCTTGGTTTTCTTGAATGTTGCAGATCTGTTGGGAGGATTCTTCTGCCAGTGTTCTTGTGGCAATTTCATGCTCACAGCTCTTTCATGGAGTCCTGTTGTTTCAGACATCAGAGCGCTGGGACAGGAAAGATGGGCTGGCCACTTTTCCATGGTATGGGAAATCCTCTATTCAACCACTCACTGTCTAGGACCTCAATTTCCTACTCTACTCCAATGTGGTCTCGAGTATCTTGCTCACCACTCATCCACCTCTACCTTCCTTAACTGCTAGTAGTGGTGTCATCCAACTGAGGGAATCCAGGTGCTACCGGGTAGCAAGGAATATGGGCGTGGCCACCATTTTTGTTTCCCATTGGTCAGAAAGAACCATAAAAGAATAGGGGTGTGGACGGAATCCTGTGATGCAGGCAGAATGGGCAGAGTCAAGATAACAGCACCCATTTCACATGAAATTCTGTCCAATCCAGTTGGGGACATGAGGGTGACCTGCTTTAGCTGGATGGCTGCACAGATTGTTGTGTTTGTCTGTTTGTTGCCAGTCCCTGACCTTGAATTCAGGATCTGGGCACAGTCCTTGAGCTGCTTTTGCACAAGGCTAGCTCTCAACTAGTGAAGACACATGGCTCTACTTCTGGCTTTGTTGGCACAGAAGTTGGACAGGGGTCTCAATGACTTTCCTGCCTAGGGTGACTTTGACCATGATCCTCCTGTCACAGCTTTGCAAGTATCAAGGAGGACTGCTGAGAGCCATTGGTGCCTGCCTAATCATTGGTCTTGCTGATGTTCTTGGACAAACTGGTAATTTCCTTATCCACGGGTTAAAGAGGTGAGAGCTGCAGCCCATATCCTGGTCCTGCCACCTCCAAATGGCAGGTGATCCTAAAAAACTCAATCCTATCCATATGAATACCAATGGCATGTGATATATGTGATTAAATGGGCAGCTCATGAATCGTTCTAGGATAAAATTATACACAATTATATTATAGGACACTGATCAATTTTAATTAATACTTTATGAAGCATTTAAACAATCACATTCATTAAATGGGGGCAGAATGAAATACCTAAGAATTGGATATCACATAGTATACAGCTGCCATTTTTTCTGTCAGGACTTGGATCAGAACTCATGGTCTGGGTAACTCTTTTGCACTGTGTGGAAAGGGGAAGCTCACCTCTTTGAAGTCATGAAATTCAAGTCTGTTCCTTAGACCTGAAATCAATCCCCAGCACTAGAAAACATGATTTATATGATTTATATTTATATATATGATTTATATGATTTATATTTATATGATTTATATGATTTATATTTATATACATAGGTTGACTTCATATAGCGCTCAGTGTATTCATTGTTAATTTTTGTTTTATTCATGTGTTTGCCATATATTTTATTGACTGTTATGGCACATAGAACATTGATTCCATAGGATATAGGTCTGCATATATGTTCCACTTCATACCTGACTGCCAGGACTTTCACAAAAAAGGAAAAAGTTTGTCACTATCAGCTTCTTACTCCATGATTCATTTTTTGGGAGTGCTGGCATCTGAACTCACGGCCTACAAGGCCAAATTCATGAATGGGTGAGTGTCACACGCCATCCTGGGGAAAATTGAACTGACAGGCTGTTCCTAGGACCTTAGATCAAGCCCCAAGGTTTGACAAAATAAGAACAGCGTGACACCCAGATGGTATTATGCTAATAAATACATATCTTTATAGAGTGCCAGACATGTCTACACATTATTCAGTTATGTAGGCTACATTCCTACCAATTCTTGTGTATTTATTATGCCTCCTTGTAATTCATGTTATTGTTTTCATCCTTACTAAACTATTAATTAAATCAGTGTCCTGAAATTATTGCATCTCTGTAAGAAATAGTATTCTTTTAATGCTTCATATTAAATAAAATCAGTCTACTGAAATCATGATGTCTAATTTTATACGAGTAGTATTCACGATCAGCTCATTCAACCGTGCCATTGATAGCATTCAATCATTATTACTATGGATGGGAACCAGTCTCTTAGGATCTCCAACATCTGTAAGTAGCATTACTGGGATTTACCTCTAGGCCTACATTGCTGTGCGAGACTATGGCTTCCCCAATAGCCCTCCATCCTTCAGCAATGCAAGGTGAAGCACCCTTTAGAGCCATGTCATTCAGACCCAAATGGTCACAGTGCAAAGGAATAAAATGTAAAAACGCAATCCTGCTACTTTTTTCTTTTGGGGGGGGGGGTCGGTCATAGGGCTTGAACTCTGGGCCTGGGCGCTGGGCCTATGGTCTTCAGTTAAAGGCAAGCACTTTACCACTTGAGTCACAGCACCACTTCCAGTTTTGTAGTTTCTTGGAGATAAGTGTATCACGGATTTCCTTGCTTTGAACCGAGATACTCAGATCTCAGCCTCTTTAGTAGTTAGGATTACAGGTGTGAGCCACCGGCGCCTGGCTCTGCCACTTTTTTTCTGTGCATAGGTTTTCCCAGAACAAGGCCTGGAGGTCTAGAATCCCAGGATCAGCTGTGGCTCCGTGGCTGCACTGCAGCCTAGGGTGATAGAAGCTGAGGCAGAGTGCCATGATCTGAGTTCAAGACCTTGCTTCACAAAAAAAACACAACCCCCCCCTACACACACAAAAAAAAAATTTAGCTCACTGACTTGCAATTCTCACTATTTTTTCTACTTTGGATTTGAACTCAGGGTCTTCGTAACTCTGCAGCACTGTGGATGAAGGGGAAGCTCACCATGTTTGAAGACAAGAAAGTTGGGCCTCATCCCTAGGCCTGAATTCAATCCCCAGCCCTGGAAAATATACTGTTTATATACATTATAAAGATAGGATTTGTACTTACCTATAGATGTTTAGGCCATATTGTGGTTATTGATTGCATTTTTGTTTCATTCATTTATTTACCATTTATTGACTGTGATGACACACATTCCATTTATTATATTGATGACATCCAATCACATAGTATCTAAATTTGTAGACATGTTCTCCATCGTGTCTGACACCCAGGACTCTCAGAGAATAGGAAAACAGGTGTCACAATCGGCTTCTTACTCCATGATCCAATTGTTTGCAGTGCTGGCATCTGAACTCAGGGCCTAGGAGACCCAGTTCATGAATGGGTGTGCCAACACGGCAACCTCTAGCCAAGGAAGCTGCCAGTCAGTTCCCAGACCCTGAGATTGAACCACAGGGGTGAACAAAATAGCCACACATGGGTAGGCAGGTGGTATATATCAATAAATATATATTTGTATAGAATTCCAGAGACATCTACCTAGGATTCAACATCAACTACGTTCCTACCAACTCTTGGGTATTTATTATGCCTCCATTGAAGGAATAGTATTGTTTTCATGCTTAATAAACCAGGCATTAAGATCAATCAACACCCTAGGATCATTGCATCTAATTTTAGACTAGAACTTTTCCCCCCAGAAACTTCTTATTCAATCATGAGTTTGCTAACATTCCATCATTATTCCCATGCATAGGAATGAGTCTCGTGGGAAGTCCCCCCATTGGTAGGTATCAGGACCAGTATTCAAAATCAGGGTCTATGATGACATATGGGCCTGTGGCTTCCTCGATAGTCTGCTAGCCGTGGCCAATGCAAAGTGAAGTACCTTTGTAGCCTTGTAATTTGGACCCAGGTTGGTCACCATGCAAAGGAAGAAATTGTAAAAAATCCATCCTGTGGCTATTTTTCTGTGTGTGGTTTGTTTTTGACTCCTGCAAGGCTTCAGGGCCTAGGATCACAGGGTTGACTATGGGCCTGTGGCAGCCCACCAGGCTAAAGTGATCGAAGCTGAGGCACGGTTGCCATGAAGTGAGTTCAAATCCTTTGGTTAGCCAAAAACAAAAAACAAAAAACAACAAAATTCTAAAAACTAGTAAAGCACCCTAGTTCAGAATTCACACCATTTTTCTGCCACAGCTCAGATTCCAACTCAGGTCTAGGTAACACTATAGCACTGTGGGGGAAGTGGAAGCTTACCATCCTTGAAGACTACAAGGTCAGGCCTGCTCCCAGGGCCTAAATTGAAGCCCCAGCACTGGCAAAAATCATATGCCCATCTATTTTAAACATAGGATCTCTATTCACATAAATTTGTTCAGTACAATTATTCTTTTTATTGTGTATCTTAGTCACGGATGCAATTTGTTTATTGAGCATGATGACAGATATAACTGTGCTAGCATGGATGACAATCTATTCCCATGTCTATAGAGTTGCTTAAGCGTTCTCCATCCTAGCTGAAACCCAGAACTTTCACAGGACAGGAAACAGGTGGATGGATTGGATTCTCACACCTGCATTCCTCTTTTGGCAATGTTGGGATTTGATCTCAGAGCCTAGCAGGGCCAATTGGAGAAAAGGTCAAGGTGAAGACACCATGATGTGAGCATCTAAGGAACTAGGCTGTTCCCAGGACCTGAGATTGAGTCCTGGGGATAGGGCAGGTGGAGAGCACAATAGTCATCCATTCATAAGCTGAAGATACTATGCATATTTGTTTAGAATAGGAGAGATGGCGACCTGTGATGGAATCCAATCTACCTTGTAACTACTGATTCTTGGATCTTTCCCGATGCCTCCATTTCATGACTGTGATGATTATGGTCACGCTTCATCAATTCTCCATTAAAAATAATTGATACCCCAGGAATCTTGCCTATCAGTTCCTGCTCACATCCTGCAGGAACTACTCATTCAAGGATGAGATTGATCACATTCCATGACTCTTCCTAGGTCCAGAAACAAGTATCTCAGGATCTCACGCCAATCCCTCAATGTAGGGGGGCTGATTGGGATTCGACCTCTGGGCCTCTTTGCCTGGATGGCCTGCGGCTTCCCCAACAGCTGCAGGCCTTCAGTCACTCCAGGTAACCTTCACTCTGTAGGTCTCCGGTTTCAGACACACCATGGTCACTGTACAAAGGAAAATGAACATAAAAGCACCAGGTGGAACTTACCACTGCTTTTTTTCCACTCACAGCTTTCTTTTTTTCTGCAAGCTCTGGAGTCCTAGGATTCGAGGATGGGCTGTAGGTCCAGAGGCCACAGCATAGGATGATAGAAGCTGAGGCAGAGTTGCCACTACTTGAGTTCGAGCACTGGGTCTGTGAAAAAAAAAAAAAGAATATATATATATATATAAATATATAAATATATAAATATATATATATATATATATATATATATATACACACACACATATATGAATGAAGCATCTTAGTGCAGAATTCGAGCCATTTTACTGCCAGAGCTGAGATTTGAACTCAGGTCTGGGTATCTCTGTTGCACCGTTGGGGAAGGGGAAGCGAACCATCTTTGAAGACTACAAGGTCAGGCCTGTTGCCAGGGCCTAAATTGAAGCCCAACACTGCCAAAAATCATATGCCCAACTATTTAACACATAGGGTCTCTGTTTACATACATATGTGGAATGCATCATGCTTTCAGTGTAGTTATTCTTTTTATTGTGTGTCTTAGCCAGGGATGCATTTTGTATTTTATTGAATATGATGACAGATATAACTGTGCTTAAATGGATGACAACCTATACCCATGTCCATGGACTTGCCTATGTCTTCATGCTAGCTGAGACAAAGGACATTCACAGGACAGGAATACAGGTCGACCTATGGGTTCTCACATCAGGATTCTGCTTTTGGCAATGTTGGGATTTGAACTGAGTGCCTAGCATGACGAATTGCTGAAAGACTCAAGGTGAGGACACCAGCATGTGAGCAACTGAGGAGCTAGGCCATTCCCAGGACCTGACAATGAACCCCAGGGAGGGCCAGGATAGGCATAAATTCATACTTCAAACATAGGATCTGTATTGACATATATGTGTGGGCAGCATCTTGCACTCCGTGCATTTCTTCTCCTTAATTTGTGTCTAATAAATGGAGGTATTTTGTATTTTACTGAGTATGGTGACAGATATAGCTGTCCTGACATGGATGATGA
This sequence comes from Dipodomys merriami, assembly GCF_024711535.1. Lineage (NCBI taxonomy): Eukaryota > Metazoa > Chordata > Mammalia > Rodentia > Heteromyidae > Dipodomys > Dipodomys merriami. Next base: position 1,770,937 of record NW_027203015.1, read on the forward strand.
CCTGTTCCCATGGTTATAGGGTTGCCTATGCATTCATTCTCCATCCTAGCTGAGACCCAGGACTTCCACATTAGAGGAAATCAGGCACAATGACTGGCTTCTGACATCAGGATGAATTTTTTGTCAGGCCTGGAATTTGAACTCAGGTCTGGGTAACCCCGTTGCACTGTGGGGGAAGGGGAAGCTCATAATCCCTGAAGACTAGAATGTCAGGCCTGTTCTTGGGCCTGATTTGAAGCCCCAGCAGTGGACAAAGCTTACCTTTTTTAAACATGTAAACATATTTACATACAGGTGTGGTATGCATTTTGCTTGCAATGTAGTTATTTTTAAATTTTGAGTCTTATTCATGGATGTATTGTGTATTTTATTGAGAATGGTAACAGGTATATCTGTGCTGCCATGGATGACAACCTATTCCCATGGCTATAGAGTTGCCTATATAGCATTCTTCATCCTCGATGAGGCCCAAGACCTTCACAGGACAGGAAATCATGTGAACCATTGGTTTCTCACATGAGGATGAATCTTTTGGCTGTGCTGCGCTTTGAAGTCAGAGCTTAGCAGGCAGACTTGGGGAATGGATCAAGGTGAGCACACCAGCCTGTGAGCCACTAAGGTGCTAGGCCATTCACAGGACATGAGCTAGTGCCCCATGGGGGTCAATATACTCATGAAATCATAATTTAAAGACAGGAGCTATATTTCCATACATGAGTGGGAGGCATCTTGCTTTCAGTGTACTCATTCTCTTGATTTCGTGTCTTATTCATGGATGCAATATGTATTTTAATGAGTGTGATAACAACATGGCTGGCAACCAATTCCCATGAGTATAGAGTTGCCTATATAGCATACTCCCATTCACAGCATAGGAAAACTGGTGCAACCATTGGCTTTTCATATCAGGATGAATCTTTTGGTAGTGCTGGGATTTGAACTCAAGGGCTAGCTGGCTCAAGTGATGGATGAGTCATGGTGAGCACACCAGCACGTGAGCCACTAAACATCTAGGTCTTTCCTGGGACCTGAAATCAAGCCCCGGTGGGCGTTATAGTAGTCATAAATTCAGAATTTAAACAGAGGATCTCTATTTCCATACATGGGTGGGCAGCATCTTGGGTTCGGTGTAGTTATTGTCTTTATCTGGTGTCTTACTCATTGATGTATTGTGTATTTTCTTGAGCATAGGATGACAGATATAACTGTGGTGACCTGGATGACAAGCTATTCCCATGAGTATAGAGTTGCCTATGCATTTTCCATCCTAGCTGCAACCCAGAAGTTGTACAGCACAGAAGAACAGGTGCAACGAATGGTTTCTCACATCAGGGTGAATTTTTGGAAGTGCTGTGATTCGAACTCGGGTCCTAGGAGGCCCAACTGCCCAATGGGTCCACATGAGCAAACCAGCCTGTGAACCACTAAGGAACTGGGCTGTTCCCAGGAGCTGAGATCAAGCCCCAAGGAGGCCATAAGAGTCCTCCATTGCGGCGAATGCCTTCTCGACCAGCGAGAAAGAACGACCACCACACCAGGAGTCTTCTCAGATCACACTTTACTGGAGAGCCTTCTTACATGTAGGAGAGCTTGAGCGCGAGAGAGAGCGCACAAAAAAAATGGCCGCTTATATAGGGAATAGGGACACGTGTCATTCTACTATTGGTCGTCTGCCTTTCACCGTCACCAAGTGCCACGGGATTGGCTGGGGACTCTACGTGGCTTGCGCATGCGCAAAGCCCAGGACCCACCATCCCACCAAGCACTGCCTAATATGGAGTTGTTTACCTCAAAGCTGCAAGGGAGTGGGCGGTGTCTAATTGCGTTCGCACTGGCTCCCCGCAGTTCCCCCTTTTTGTTTTTTGGCAACAGGTAAGAGTAGAGGTTGGGCCTCTGTCTAAAACATTAATGAGAGGACCTTGCACTGGCCTTCGCCTGAGGGGCGCCTTCCCCAGTGATGACCAGGCCCGTCCGATGCCTTTTTTGCAGAGGTGGGATCTTGGGCATTAACCCACTTGCAACCCAACATGCTCTTCTTGAGGAGATGGTCCTCCTCAATTGCAGTGCACTTGCCTCGCACCCTGTCCCAAATTGCAAGTTGCATACCTGTCCCGGTCCAATGGGATCCCCTGATCCCTCGGGGTGCTAAGGCTATGCAGAATGGTAAGGCTTAATTGCCTCTCAGGGCCGACAGCCAGATCTGGGGTGAGGATCCACTCTCCAAAGCGGCTAATGCTTGCGAGATAACAACCTTGTCCCTTCTGGTTTGGGCTCGAAGGCAACAGACCAACCATAGGCAGACCACGCATCCTCCCAGGCAGCAGGCTAAAAACATTCCGACTCCCACCCACTCTTTAAACCAGGAGACTGCAGAGGAGATCCAAGACTGGAGTCCCTCCACGAATCCAGGGTCCACTCGCATTGAATTCACGGTCATGATGGCAATCCGCAGCTGATCCAGCATTTCATCAAACTCACCAGTCCAGTTACCTAGAAGATAACTCGACAACTGTTTAGATAAGTTTGCAGCTCGGGTAAAGTTATCATACTGAATGCTTGTCACACATAACCCCTCATACTTCCACTGACAGCCAAGCTGAGCAATTTGCCAAAGGGTGTCCACTTGTTCCTGGACGAGATCAATCCTTTGGTTGACCACCATTAACCCTCCTCGCAATTGAGAATTAATGCCCCTCTGTAAATCCAGGGCATGGGCTACATTGGCAGAAAGATTATTTAAGGTTTGTGCCGTTTGTACCGTATGGCTCATTGCAACAGCTGCTGTGGCAGCTCCTACAGCCGCCAAGGAAATAGCTGTAACTATAGCAGCAGAAATGCCAAAATCTCTCTTTTGTCTAAACAAGGTCAACGCATTGGAAGCATTAACGGGCACAGGCACCCAGCGAGGCATACGGGTTATCACAGCATATTCATATTTAGAAGCATTCCAACATTGAGCATAGGAGCAAGATTTATCAGTACAATTAGCAGGATCTATGTTGCTAACAACAAACACAAATGGGGGATACACACAAACTGGGGTAGGACCATATGTGATGTTATTATATGGCTTAACTCCGTCGTCATAACAGCCTGTATCGGTCCTCCACTTGAATGGTTTGGCTGCGCCTGCTGAGATTGTGGTTAATTTTTCCTGTGGGTCCCAGGAAGCCCATGGTTTGGAGGAACTCCACCCAAACTGGCTTAACCCGATCTTTCCCCCACCAATCATAACCAGGGGTTCCAAGTTCAGACAACTCCCATCCACACCACACAACAACCAATTGTCAAAGGGGTTAGAAACATATGCCTGATTGGGATTTTGATCAGTATAATTCCGTCCCTTATACGTCTGATTAAACGCCGTGCTTACACCAGGGGAGAAGTAAAAGGTCTTGTCTTTAGTAACCCAAGTCCCAATACGGGACTGACAACCTGTCCAGGGCCAGGCATTTCCCGAATGTCGACCAGCACAGAAGGGAGCCCACTTTGGAAAGCTAGTCAGGTCGCCTTCCTCCCTCCTTGCTGGCCACCACCCACTGACCCAGGAGGCATTGGCCTGATAACAAAGTGGCCCTCGAGGAATGTCAAACCAGCCTGCTGTCTGTGATGTAAGCAAAATGCATGAGGAATAAGAAGAAAGGGACGTATTTCGGACAAGTTGAAAGCACAGGCTTCCCTGCTAATCAAGAGACCTGTTGTCCCCCAGTGGGGCTTCCTCTGCATCTAGCAAAATATATGGGATATCCATGGTCCTGTTGGTCCCAAATAACCGTGGGAACAGTCTGGCATCATGTTTGACTGGCATCGGCCTCGGGAATACCGACAGGATTCCCCATCGAAGTTCCCCCTGGCTGGGGCAGATCTTGACCATCAGTAATATTGTCACACTCAACACTTTCAAGATCATCTTCCTCCTTGTCCTGGTTTTCTTTGACAGGTCTCGTTAGCCGACTTGGGACCCAATGTGGTGTTTCTTGATCCTGTGGAAAAACACAAACAACTCCTCTGGATCTCGTTATTAACGGATCCGGTCCATACCATTTATTATTAATAACATCCTTCCACATAACCATATCTTTAGTATCCATGGAGTCTCTTGTCATATGCCGATCTGCGGCAGACTGATCATTGTCATTTAGAATTAAAAAATTAAGGGTAAAAAGCACAAGAGAAAGCCTTTCCCTGGGGGACGCTGACTCAGCAATTCCCCCGTTTTGTTTTTGAAGCATTTCTTTTATGCTTCTATTAGCTCTTTCCACTATACCTTTCCTTGAGGATTGTAGGGCAATCTGGTGGTGTGGGCAACCTGCATTTGTGCACAAAAGGTGCGAAAACCATGGGAGGTATAAGAAGGGCCATTATCGGTCTTAAGTCTAAGGGGTTTTCCCCAAGCTGCCCAAGCTTCTAAGCAGTGTATTTTGACATGAGACACCTTTTCTCCTGCCAGAGGTGTGGCATGAATGACACCGGAAAAGGTATCGACAGACACATGTAAATATTTTAATTTACCAAATTCTGTTAAATGAGTCACATCCATTTGCCACAGGGCGTTTGGCCTCAACCCTCTGGGGTTGATCCCCACGTGGGGAGAGGGAAGAAAAGTAACACAAAATTTACATGTTTTAACAATATCTCTCGCCACATGTCTGGGTAAGTTATATCTTTTCCTAAGGGTATTAGCAGGTACATGATACAATTTATGAAAGTCCTTTGCCAATTCTATGGGATTAGCAGCAACCAGAGCCACAGCCCGAGTTGCCTGGTCCACCAGGGCATTACACCTTGCCATCGGGCCCGGCAGCATAGAGTGGGCGCGAATATGTCCAATATAAAAAGGGTGTTTTCTGTTTAAGATAAGGGATTGAATCTGTAACAAAACATTAGAAATTGTACTGGCCTGCTTAATTGAAGCAGCAACTTCAAGGGAAACAACAGCATTTACAACATATAATGAATCAGAAAATAAATTAAAAGGTTGATCAAATCTTTTAAAAACTTCAAGCACAATTAAACTTTCAACAGCCTGTGGGACATTCGGCCGAAAATTAAAGACCACCGGCTGTTTGTGTCCTTGAACAAAAAAGGCACCTTGTCCAGATTTTGAACCATCCGTAAAGATGGTCAGGGCACCAACTAGGGGCTCCTTTGAAGTAACGACAGGAAAATACACTAAGTTTTTACTAACAATGGCAAGCAGGGGATGCTTAGGATAATGATTATCAATTACATTGGGAAACGAGCAAACAAGAATTGCCCACATATCCACTGTAGCGGCCAAAATCTCAACTTGTTCACGGGTATATGGAATGATTAATTTATCTGGGATCTTTGCAAAGTGCATCAAACAATACTTTATGCCCAAAAGTGCTTGCTTAGCCACTAATTCAGGAAAATGTTGAACTGTTCTTGCTCCCACAGAATTGCCATGAAGCCACCACAAGGGGCCATTTTGCCAAAGAACCTCCGTGGGATAATTTTTTGTTTTTAATATACATAAATCGATAGGTAATTTTAAATCAACCCGTGAAAGTTGAGCCCTAGACAAAGCTGCCTCAACCTTTTGTAGGGAATTTAGTGCTAAAGGTGTCAGGGACCTAGAGGAGGTGACTTCAGGGTCATCCTCCAAAATGGCAAGCAAAGGTAACAACTCTGACTGAGGGAGATTAAGAAACCCCCTTATCCAATTAATATCTCCGGCCAATTGTTGAAAATCATTAAGTGTTCTAAGATGACCAGTTCGAATGGAAAGTTTTTGTGGTTTAATCTCAGTAGGAGAAACAATGGTTCCCAGAAATTGAACAACACTAGTCTGTTGAACCTTTTCAAGGGCAATAATCAATCCTTTATCAGCTAAGGTCTCCGTTATCCGCCCAAACACTTTATGAAGAGTCTCTACCGAGGGAGCAGCCAACAAGATATTATCCATATAATGGATAATCCGTACTTTTGGAAAATTTTTCCTAACAGGGGTCAATACAGCTCCCACGAACAATTGACAAATTGTTGGACTATTAGCCATCCCTTGGGGGAGAACTTTCCACTGATAGCGAGCATCCGGGGTTTCATGATTAACAGAGGGCAAAGTAAAGGCAAAGCGCTCCCTATCCTTTTCATAAAGAGGTATGGAAAAAAAGCAATCCTTAATATATAAAGCTAAAATGGGCCACTCTCGAGGTAACGCAGAGAGCAATGGAAGTCCCCTTTGGATGGGCCCCATAATTTGCATCTGGGCATTTACTGCTCTAAGGTCATGTAATAAGCTCCATTTTCCGGAGGCCTTTTTGATCACAAAAATTGGGGTATTCCAAGATGACACTGAAAGCTCAACATGCCCCAGCTGTAGCTGTTCCTGAACAAGAGTTTGAGCTGCTTCCAATTTTTCTTGAGAGAGGGGCCACTGGGGAACCCACACAGCCCTCTGTGTTAACCAAGGTATGGGCACCGCACCTTCAGTGGAAGCCTTGTTTTCAGAGGCCCCTACGAAAAACCCAAACCCTTTCTATCCTGTTTAGAAAGTGGCTCTATCGGCTACTTGCGTCCTTGGAGACATCGACCAAGCCCCAAGGCCGGAACATATCCTTGCTGTCTCATTATATTCTGACTGACCTCAGAATAATCATTGGTTAAAGTTAACTTCAGCTGTTGCTTCACGTCTCTTCCCTAAAGATTGACAGGGACGTCTACCACAAATGGCTGCATTTTTCCAACCTGGCCTTCGTCCGTTCTCCAAGTCAATTCTTTTGCACTTAACTGTGGGGCATCAGCATAGCCCAGCCCTTGCAAGGTCTGGGAGGATTTATGAGTTGGCCATTGCTTTGGCCACTCCCCTCTTTGGATGATGCTTCGATCTGCCCCTGTATCCACCAGTCCCTCAAATCTTCTCCCTTCCACTTGGAGAGTTAGCATGGGTCTTTGGTCTAGAGTTATGGACAGGCATGTAAGGTCGACTCCTGTGGAGCCTAGCCCTTTATCTCCTCTCTCTATCTCCTTAGCAGGGAAGTTGCCATGAAGAGAAGGCAAAAGCAGGAGCTGTGCGATTCTATCCCCGGGAGAAATGGACACCACTCCATGGGGGACATGGCAGAGGACCTTGATAGTCCCCGTATAGTCAGGGTCAATCACTCCCGGGAAAATTATTAATCCTCTCATTGTGGAGGAGGAGCGTCCTAAAACTATTCCTACAGTGCCTTCATCTAAGGGTCCTGTCATTTCCGTCTCCACAATCTGGACTCCCATCTGCTGTGTTAATACCAGTCCGGAGGTGGCACAGAGGTCCAACCCTGCGGTGCCTGAGGTTGCTCTTTTTGGCTGGGGGGTTGTTGTGGGTGCTGTCCGGGAGCCGGAGTCTGAAATGCCCCATAAATTTTCGGGCCCTGGGGACGAGGGCCCTTCTTCCCCTTTTTTGGCTCTGGTTCAGAATCAGTGTTTGGAATAATTTGGGGGATAAGATGTCCATTGATGTCTCTAACTGACCTGCATTCGTTGGCCCAATGCTTCCCCTTTTTACAAAGAGGACACACCCCTGGAGTCCTTGGCGGCCTGGGCGTGTTTCGCGCAGGACCACCATTTTGTGGGCACTGCCGTTTAAAATGTCCCAACTGACCACACCGAAAACATCATTTTCCTTTATTATCTTTTGCGGCCCTGGCAGCTGACAAGATAGCAGCTGCCAGCCCCGCATTGGTCAGGGGGCCACCCACTTCTCTGCAGGTCCTTAACCAAGCTTCTAGGCTTTGAGTTCTTACTGGGGTAATTGCCCTCTGACATTCCTTGGTGCTTTGTTCAAAAATGATTTGTTGTACAAATGGCATGGCTGTTTCCAGATTTCCTAACACCCGCTCAGCTGTCTCTAGCATACGGGCAACAAAATCAGAAAATGGCTCATCAGGGGCCTGAGTGATTTTTGTTAGATTGCCGGCCGTCTCTCCCTTATTTGGGAGGGCTCGCCAGGGTTTGTAAAAAAGAGTATTCACTTGTCGATACACTTCAAAGGGATATCCTATTTGATCTACAGCAAAGGGTCCCTGCCCGAGAAGCATATCTACGGTCCAGTCCGGGTGCCCGTCATGGACATTTTGTCTGTATTGGGCTTGAGCCTTGTCCTGAACAATAGACTGGAAATCGAGGAATTGCCCATGATTAAGACAGGTACGGGCTACCTCAAACCAGTCAGTGGGCGTCATAGCATTAACGGTCAGTCTTCGGAGCAGGGCAGTGGTATAATTAGCCGTCACTCCATAAGTCCGGACTGCCTCAACTAAATCCTTAAGCTGGGAGTAGGAAACTGGCTCAAAACTCCTCTCATTAGTAATTGGATTTTCAAAAACCGGGAAGGCGGCTGCCAGCCGCGACCATGTGCTTCCTGTTATAAAGTGACTCCTCCCTGCCAGCGGGTATGGTGGGGGGGGGGGGCTGACGGGCGAAAGCCAGCTCCGTTTCCTCTTCCTTGCTGCTGCGGTACTCCCACCCCTAGGGGACGCCACCCCCCATATCTCTTTGCCTCATACTCAGCCTCAGCCTTTTCTAAGTCCTCACATTAAGCTGGATCGAGCTGCTCTCCCTCCTCCTCTAACATTTCCTCCTCAGAGTCACCCACAGGGTCACTGTTTTCTTGGTCCTGCCCTTCCACGTGTAGGGCTGAGAACCGGTTTGAAAATTCCTCCAAAGAAGGATACAGAGGTCCCCTCGAGACCTCTTTGCGGTCGTCCCTAAGACACTTTTCCTTTTCCTTTTCCTTTTGTGAGGGCTGCAGTCCCTCCTGTTTTAACTCTTTAGGATCCTTTTGTCTTTTTTCCTTTTTCCTTTTTGGCCTATTTTCCTCCCCTTTACTTGATGCTGACTCCGATACACTATCCTGATGCTGCATTAATGCCTTGCATCCCTCCTGAATTAAATCGGACCCTCCCTCCTCGAGGCAGGCGCGCACCATCCGCCAAAGGGGGAGGGTTGCACCAGTTACTTAACCCTCCTCCTGGGCCCTAGTTAGGTCCTTACCCAACTTGTCCCAGCAAGGAAGAGTGAGGTCCCCGGAAACCGCGAACCAGGGCACATGTTCATGGAAATCGCCCAGAACCCTTTTAACGGTGCCTTTGGACACTCTTAGCCCTCGCTGCCTTAACAAAGTCTGTAAGGGAGTGTAAAAATCCGCTGGTCCACAAACGGTCCCCTGACTATTGCCCATGGTGTGCCCCTTAAGGCGTGAGGCTATTAAGAGCGGCACACCTTCCCAGGCTCCCCACAACGTAGGCAAGCACAGAGAACCACCAGAAAGACAAACCACAAGGGAAGAAGCAATGCAAGCAACCAGTAATCTATAGTAAACAACATACCGGGGTATACTTACCGACGTCTCCTCTCCGTGTGTTGAGTTCTGGCTCCTGTTCAGCCTCTCGCGTGGGTCCCGGGTTTCGGCACCACTTGCGGCGAATACCTTCTCAACCAGCGAGGAAGAACGACCACCACACCAGGAGTCTTCTCAGATCACACTTTACTGGAGAGCCTTCTTACATGTAGGAGAGCTTGAGCGCGAGAGAGAGCGCACAAAAAAATGGCCGCTTATATAGGGAATAGGGACACGTGTCGTTCTACTATTGGTCGTCTGCCTTTCACCATCACCAAGTGCCACGGATTGGCTGGGGACTCTACGTGGCTCGCGCATGCGCAAAGCCCAGGACCCACCATCCCGCCAAGCACTGCCTAATATGGAGTTGTTTACCTCAAAGCTGCAAAGGAGTGGGCAGAGTCTAATTGCGTTTGCCCAGCTCCCCGCACTCCATGCATCATTGAAACTTTGGATGTATATTCACATCTGTGTGTGGACTGCCTCATGCATTGAGCGTAGTTATCCTCTCTATTTGGTATGCTATTCATGGATGTATTATGTATGTTCTTGAGTATATATGACAGGTATATCTGTGTTGCCATGGATGACAACATATTCCAATGGCTATAGAGTTGCCTATATAGCATTCTCCATCCTCGATGAGGCCCAGGGTTTCACAGGACAGGAAAACAGCTGTAAGGATTGGTTTCTCACATCAGGATGAACCTTTTGGCATTGCTGGGAGTTGAACTCTGGGCCTAGCAGGGCCAACTTTCTAAAGGGTCCATATGAGCACAACAGCTTTTGAGCTACTAAAGATCTAGGCCCTACCCAGGACCTGAGATTGAGCTCCGGGGTGGGGTTTGTGAGCCATATTCATCCCTTCAAAAGCTGAAGCTAGTATGCTAATAAGTACCTATTTGTATAGAGAAGATGTGGCAAGCTATGTTGGAATCCTATCTACCATGTGACTACCAATTCTTGGATCTTTCCCAATTCCTCGATTTACCGATTGTAATTATTATTGTCACATTTCGTGAAAATCTTAATTAAAAATAATTGTTGTGCCAGAGGTCTTGCCTATCATTTCCTATGTGAATCATGCATGAACTTCTCAACTCTTCCCTAGGCCTGAATTCAAGCACCAGACCACAAAATATAACATTTATAGACATTTTAAATATGTGATTTATATTTACATCTATATATTCAGTCTGTATCGTGTTTGTTGGAGTGATTCATTATATATTATTACTGATTGATTGAATTAACATTTATTTTATGGACTGTGAGTGCACCTATATCATTTATTACATTTCTTCTAATCTATTCCATAGCATGTAGTTTTGCACACATATTATGTACATCATACCTGACACCCAGCATTTGCACAGAAATGGAAAACAGGTGTCTCACTTGGAATCTTACTCCGAGATGAAATTTTTGGCACCTGAACTGAGGGCCTAGAAGTCCCAATTCATGAATGGGTGAGTGTCAGCATGGCGTCTCTAGCCCATTCAGCTGCCAAGTGGATCCCAGGACCTGGGATGGAGCCACAGGTTTGGCCAAAATAGCAGTACCTTTCTATTCAGACGATGGTATACAGATAAATATATATTTAGATATTTTGATACTGTCAATGATGTCTATGTGGAATTAAATGACATATACTACGTTCGTACAGATTCTCAGGTCATTACTGAATAGTATTCTTTTAATGCATAATAAAGTATGCATGAAAATCAATGTATGTTCTGTGATTATTGGGTCTAAATTTATACTATACTGATTGATGAACTACTCATCCAACCATGACATTGATCACATTTCTCTGACGTTCCTATGGACAAGCAATAGTTTCCTAGGCTCTCCAGCCCTTTGTAAGTAGCATGACTGGGATTCAAACTCAGGGCTTACGTGTCCAGGTTGGCCTATGGCTTCGCTGACAGCCCGTCAGCCTTCAGCAATGTCAGGTGACCTACAAGTTGCAGCAGTGTTTTTTGGACCCGGGATCGTCACCATGAAAGGAAGGAAAACCAAGAAACTGCGATCCGTAGGTGGTTCCTGGCTTCTTTTTGGTGCCGTTTTCATTTTGTTTTCCTGTCAGCCCCTGAGTCCTAGGATCCCAGGATGGGCTGTGGGTCCAGAGGCTGCACCATCCCAGCCTAGGTTGATGTTAGCTGAGGCAGAGTTGCCACGATATGAGTTCAAGCCCCATGCTGGGCAAAAAAAAAAACATTAAAAATAAATAAATAATTTAAAAATATTAAAAATAGCCTGGCACTGGCTATGGTTCACGCCTGTAATCTTAGCTACTCAGGACGCTGAGATCTGAACATCACAGTTCAAAGCCAGCCAGGGCAGGAAAGACTTTGAGACACTTATCTCCAATAAACCACTAGAAAACCAGAAGTGGTGCTGTGGCTTAAGCATTATAGCGCTCATCTTGAGCTGAAGAGCACAAGGAGAGCTCCCAAGGCCAGGCCAGAATTCAAGTCCCATGATATATTTATATATACATACATATATACATACATACATACATACATACATACATACATACATACATACATACATACATACATACATACTTACATACAATACTAATGAAGCTCCCTGGCTTGGAATTCATGCCTTTTTTTTCTGCCAGGCCTGGGAATAGAACTCAGAGTCTGGGTAACACTAATTCACTGGGGGATGGGGAAACTCATTCTCTTAGAAGACAAACAATTCAGGCCTGTTCCCTAGGCCTGAATTCAATCCCCAGCCCTGTTAATGCAATATTCATTCACATTTGAAATAATGATTAATATCTACATACTTATGTTTATTGCAATTTGCTTTGAGTGTATTTATTTTATTTTTGTATTATTCATTCATTATTTTATTGACTATTATTACACTTATAACATGTATTAAATTGATTACATCTTATGAGAACTATACAGATTTGCATATGTATTATATATCTTACTTCAGACCCAGGACATTCATTGAAATTCTATAGTAGATCATTCCATGCTTAGAAAAACAGAAAGAACACATCAACCAAATTAATTTATCCCTACACACCCCAGTGGCTCACATCTGTAATCCCAGCTACTCAGGAGGTGAGAACTGGAAGATGAAGTTTCAAAGCCAATCCAGGCAGCAAAGCCTGAGATATATCACCTCCAATTAACTGGCAAAAAGCCAGTCAACAGGTATTGCTGAAGTGTTAGAAAATCAGCTCCGAACAACCAAGCAAAGAAAGAGCAAGCTGAGTTCAATTGCAGGGAGAGGGGGGTAGGGGAATAAAGGGGAGAGAAATCCCCCAAAATCAGAGAACAAAATAACAATACACAAATCCCACCTAATTTGTGGCACCAAAAAACTGAAAAAAAATCAAGCTTGTGCATTTGTATAATTTTACATGAGCACATATATTCTTAGGTACACTCCAAAGCTATGTTTTTAATAATATGTGTGTATATAAATTAATAATGTATATATATAAATAAACTAAGAAACCAGCCAAAGAAAAAATACTTCTGAATTAGTGCCTTAACTATGGCATTATAAATTATTTGTAAAAAAAACTTTGTTCGAGGTTTCTTTCTTTAGAATCAATCTTAAAATATTTGTTCATGAACCAGGCATCATTGGCTCACACAAATAATCCTAGTTACTCTGGATGCTGAGATCTGAGGATGTCGGTTCAAGGCAAGTCCGGGCAGGAAAGTCCGGGAGACTCTTACTTCCAATAAACCACTAGAAAACCATAAGTGGCGATGTGGCTCAAGCTGTAGAGTGCTTGCAAAGAGGTGAAGAGTGCAGGGATAATGCCCAATCCCAGAGTACAAGCCCCACCACAGACCAAAAAAAAGGAAGGAAATAAGTTTGTTCAGACAAAATTCTAAAATTCTGAGCTTTAGGAAACTTTTCTTCCAGTGTCTTATGCTCTTTAGGCAACTACTCCACTACTGAGCTACATCTTAGTACCAATATTTTTGTTTTTCATTTTACAATCCAGTTTAGTCCCAAAATGCTTACAAGTACCTACTGTCCTCACAGAAGTGAGTGTTTATTCAGAAACTCAACCTTTGGTGGTATGAGGACTCCCCTAGTCTATTTCGTGGTAGGCACTGAGGAAAACTCACAGGACACAATTGCAGACATTTTATAATTACAAGAATAACTCTAAATAGAAATAACATCAACTGCCAGGCACGGGTGGCTCATGCCTATAATCCTAGCTATGCAGGAGGCTGAGATTTGAGGAAGGCGACTCAAGGCCAGCCAGGAAAGAAAGTCTGTGGGACTCTTATCTTCAATAAACCTCTAGAAAACTGGAAGTGGTGCTGTGGCTTAAGTGCTTCAGCGTTTCCCTTGAACTGAAGAGCACAGGGACAGCACCGAAGCCCAGAGTTCAAGCCCCACGACCAACAAAAAAAAAAAAAAAAGAAGAAAGAAAAAATAAGAAATAACATCAACTGTCCCAACCTTCTAGGGAGAAATAATATCCTCATTTTCATTCTCACTCTTCATGGCAGATGGTCAAAAACACCAATGTGCTATGCTGAAATGTAAAAGTTTAAACCCCTTTTTTGAAAAACTCTCATGTTATAAAATCAAAATGTTTCAAATAAAGGCAAAGTGAACTATAAAATAATATTAAAAAAGCTAATGAAACTCCTTGGCTTGGAATGTGCGATTTTTTGTAGGCAAGGCCTGGGATTCAAACTTAGAAACTGGTTAACTGTGTTGCACTGTGGGGGAAGGGGAAGGTCACTGTGCTTGAAGACCAGAAATTCAGGCCTGTTCCCTAGGCCTGAATTCATGCCCCAGTCATACTCCTTATATATATTTTAAAGATAGGATTGAACTTCCATATAGATATTCAGTCTATATCATGTTTAGTGTGGTTATTCATTGTATTTGCTGTTTTATTCATTTATTTACCATTTATTTTACCGACAGTGAGGACACCTAAACATGTTTGACATTGTTTACATGCTATCACATTGCATCTAGATTTGTAGACTTGTTCTTCATTATACCTGACACCCAGCACTCTCCCAGAAAAGGAAAACAGGTGTCACACTTGGCTTCTTACTCGAGGATGAAATTCTTGGCAGGTGCTGAGATCAAGCCCCAGAGGTGGCCAAAATAGCCATACATGGATAGGTAGTATGCCAATAAATGCATATTAGTAGAGATTGCCAGAGCCGTGCATCTAGTATTCAATGATATCTATTATGTCCCTACGAAGTCTTAGGCATTTAGGCAGCCTAGATATTATAGAGAAAGAACATACAACCATCCCAGAAAAGTCCAAGAAATATGATAGATCTATTCAACATTTGGAAGACACCATCAGAAGGACTAATCTGAGGATAATGGGTGTAGAGGAGCACCTAGAAACCGAAGTTAATGGTCTAGGAAATTTGTTTAACAGGATCTTAGCAGAGAACTACCCAAACATGCAAAAAGATAGGCGTATTCAGATACAAGAAGCTTTTAGAACTTCAAATAGACCAGACCAGAACAGGACAACCCAGCATCACAATATAATCCTCACAGGATCAATTCAGACCAAGGAAAAGAATCTTAAAGCTGTCAAGGAGAAAAGATAAATCACCTACAAAGGGAAACCAGTTAGAATCACCCCAGATTTCTCAGGAGTGACAATCAAAGCAAGAAGAGGCTGAAATGATGTATGCCATACTGTAAAGACAAACAACAATCACCCAGGAAAACTGTACTCAGCTAAACTCTCCTTCATAAAGGAAGGTCAAACAAAAAGCTTCCACAGCAAAGAAAAATTGAAACAATACATCTCCACCAAACCAGCCCTACAAATGATTCTTAAAGATGTCCTACACATAGAAAACCAACAAGACCACAAAAAAGTCCAAGAAACAACAGCCAAACTGAGAATCCAAGAACCATAGAAAGAACCCAGTTGCCACAGCCCCCAAGATGAAGAAAATGGCAGGAACTCCCAAATACTTGTCAGTTCTATCTCGCAACATTAACAGACTTACCTCTCCAATTAATTGACATAGACTGTCTAGATGGATTAAAAAGCAAGATCCTTCTATCTGCTGCCTTCAGTAGTCACATTTTGCCCATAAAAACAAACACATTTTCAATATGAATGGCTGGAGCAAAATCTACCAAGCAAACGGCCCCCCTAAACAGGCATGAGTTGCAATCCTAATATCAGGTAAAATAGACTTCAATTGAAAATTAGTGTGAAGAGATAAAGAAGGTTGCTACATACTAATTAATGTATCTCTCCTTCAGGAGGATATTACACTTTTAAATATCTATTCACCAAACAACGGAGCACGAAAATTTATCCAAGAAACCCAACTTTCCCTCAAATCCCACATAGATCCAAAGACATTAATTGTGGGAGACTTTAACACACCACTATCCCCGTTAGATAGATCAACTTGGCAAAAACACAACAAAGAACCTGCATATCTAAACAACGGCATAGATCAACAAGATTTTAAAGACATCTACAGAAGATTTCACCCAGCAGCATCAGAATAGACATTTTTCTCAGCAGCATATGGAACATTTTCAAAAAATAGACCACATTTTAGGCAACAAAGCAAACTTGTCCAAATTCAGATATATTGAAATTATACCTTGCATTCTCTCAGACCACAAAGGATTAAAAGTAGGACTCAGCACAAAAAGCCACTAAAGAAAGTCCTGTAACACATGGAGGTTGAACAAAACACTGCTGAATCATGAGTGGGTCATGGAAGAAATTAGAAATGAAATTCAAATTTCATGGTATTCAACAAAAATGAGCACATAAATTACCAACTCCTCTGGGACACAGCAAAGTCAATACTCAGAGGCAAGTTTATACTCTGAGTTCCTACATCAACATATTGGAGAGATCTGAAACCAACAATTTAATGACACATCTGAGCCTCCTTGAAAAAGAGCAGCAGGATAAACCCCAACCCAATGAGCAGAAAGAAAGAATTAAAATTAAATCAGAATTAAATGAATTAGAATACAAAAAAGCCATAGAAATAATCAGCAAAACAAAGAGTTTGTTCTTCGAAAAAAATAACAAAATTGACAGACCATTATCAAATCTTATCAGAAAAATAAAAGAACACACCCAAATAAATAAACTCAGAGATGAGAATGGAAACATCACCAGAGAAACAACAAAGATTCAGAACATTATAAGGAAATACTACTCAATAATTTATACTAATAAGATTGAAAAATTGGCAGAAAAGGACCTTTTCCTAACAAATACTGACATTCGAAAACTAAACCAAGATGAGTTAAATCACCTTAACAGGCCCATATCAAGCATTGAAATATAAAAAGTAATAAGAGATCTCTCATCTAAGAAAAGCCCAGGTCCAGATGGTTTCACAGTGTAATTTTACAAGGTCTTCAAAGCAGATCTCACACTAATACCCCTCCAACTCTTCAATGAAATTGAAAGAGAAAGTTCACTACGGAACTCATTCTATGAAGCCATCATAACCCTCATCCCCAAACCAGGCAGGGTCTTCTCAAAGAAAGAGAACCATAGACCCATTACTTGGATGAACATTCATGAAAAACTTCTCAACAAAATTTTGGCCAATTGAGTTCAACAATTCATCAAAAAAAATCATACACAACGATCAAACAGGATTCATTTCAGGGATGCAAAGCTGGTTCAATATACAGAAATCAATTAGTATAATTCATCATATCAACAGGATCAGGGATAAGAACCACATGGTTATCTCAATAGATGCAGAAAAAGCATTTGACAAGATCCAACACACCTTTATGATGATGGTTCTGGAAAAATTAGAAATCCATGGAACATTCCTCAATACAGTAAAGACTGTATATGACAAACCAACTGCCAGCATTCCATTTAATGGTGAAAAACTAAAGCTATTTCCTCTTAATTCAGGAACGAGACAAGGACATCTACTATCTCCAATTCTCTTCAATCTAGTATTAGAATGCTTAGCTACAAATAAGATTAGATGAAAACATACAGGGGATCCCAATAGGGAAATAAGAAGTAAAACTCTCCCTCTTTGCAGATGACATGATTTTGTATTTAAAGAATCCCACAGACCCCACTCCCAAATTACTCAAGCTGATTCAAAACTTTGGCAAAGTAGCAGGGTATAAAATTAACACTCAAAAATCAATGGCCTTTCTGTATGCCAACAATAAAAAAAGTGAGGCTGAAATTCGGACAGCAACTCCATTCGTAATAGCCCCACAAAAAATAAAATACCTAGGAATTAACTTAACCAAAGAAGTGAAGGACATCTATGATGAAAACTTTGAAAACCTGAAAAAGTAAATCAAAACAGAACTTAGAAAGTGGCAAAACCTCCCATGCTCCTGGTTTGGAAAGACTAACTTCGTGAAAATGGCCATTCTTCCGAAGGCTATCTCCAAATTCAATGCAATACCTATTAATATTCCACCCTCATTCTTCAAAGGAATTAGAAGAGGAAATCCAAAAATACATATGGTACAGTAAAAGACCCCGAATAGCAAAAACAATCCTCAACAGAAAGAACAGGGCTGGAGGAATATCAATACCAAATTTCAAACACTACTACAAAGCCATAGTAATCAAAACAGCATTGTACTGGCACAAGAACAGACCTCAGGACCAATGGAACAGAATTAAAAACCCAGAAATGAACACACAGACCTATAGCCAACTAATCTTTGATAACGGAGCTCAAAAAATAGAATGGAAGAAAGACAACCTCTTTAATATATGGTGCTGACAAAATTGGTTAACTACTTGTACAAAATGAAAGCTAGATTCTTATATATCATTCTGCACCAGAATCAACTCCAAATGGATCAAAGACCTCAGAGTCAAAGCAGACAATCTGAAAACATTACAGGATGGAATAGGAGAAACCCTAGGTCTCCTTGGCACAGGGTGAAATTTTCTTAATAGAGACCCAGAAACACAACAAATCAAAGAAAGGTTGAACAAATGGGATTGCACAAAATTGCAGAGTTTCTGCATGGCCAAGCACATAGCTAGCAAGATCAATAGAGAGCCCACAGATTGGCAGAAGATCTTCACTAGCCATACAATGGACAAGGGCCTCATATCTAAAATATACCCTGGAACTCAAAAAATTAAATCCCCCAATAACAAATCTCCAAAGAAACAACTGCCCAATAAATTAGTGGGCTAAATACTTTCAGAGAAACTTCTCTCAAGAGGAAAGAAGAATTGCCAATAGACACATGAAGAAATGCTCAACCTCTCTAGCCATAAAAAATTGCAAATCAAAACAACATAGAGATACAACCTCACCCCAGTTAGAATGGCAATAATCAAGAACTCTAATAACAACAGATGCTTGAGGGGATGCGGAGAGAAGTGAACATTACTACATTGTTGGTGGGAGTGTAAAATTGTTCAATCACTTTGGAAAGCAATATGGAGGTTCCTCAAAAGACTCCACATAGAGTTCCCGTATTTCCCAGCAATCCCACTTTTGGGCATTTACCCAAATGATCACAAACAAGACCACACTAAAGCTACCAGCACGACTTTGTTTATTATTGCAGCATTATTTACCATAAGTAACATATGGAACCAACCCAGATGCCTCTCAGTAGTTGAATGGATCAAGAAAATGTGGTATATATACACAATGGAATTCTATGCCTCCATCAGAAGTAATGACATTGCTACATTTGTTAGGAAATGGAAAGGCTTGGAAAAAATTATATTAAATGTACTTATTAGATTGGTAGTTAAATAAATGATATTATTTTTAGTATTAATTTTAATGCAATTTCTGGGAACTCTCCTGTCTCTGACCTCCTAACACTTGTATTTTGGGATTTGTATCTGGACATCAAGGATTTAGCAGGACTCAAAATAAACGAAGATCTTGCCCATGTAGTTTTAACTCCTTTGTGTGGTATTCTCACAATTAAGAAAAAATAAGCCAAGAGTATTTGAATTCTACTATTAATGTTTAATGGTAGATATCTACTTATCTTTCTCTTAAGTGTGTTGGAGAAACCAAAACTGAAATTAACTTGGACTTTTGTGGTGGATGTAAAGGTCTTAACTACCATCTCTGGTAGAAGGTACCATTAAATTTCAATTAGCCATCAGAGGCTCAAGCCTGTAATCCTAGCTACTCAAGAGGCTGAGATCTGAGGATCATTATTCAAAGCTAGCTCAGATAGGAAAATTCATGAGACTCTTACTCCAATTGATTGCCAAAAAGACTAGAGGTGGAGATGTGTCTCATGTGGTAGAGTGCTAGCCTTGAGGGACTAAGCCCAGCTTCTGAGTTCAAGCCTAGATACTGACCATCAATTAACAAATTCAGAGGTTCCACTGTGAGTGCTATATTCTTTTAGAGACTGAAGTATTTTTTTTCGCATAGTCTTTCAAACATCAGTATCTCTAATGGAGAATAATTCTAGATCCTTCTTTTCCACTTGAATAATTGTTGTTCTCCAAGAGTAGAGTGACAAAGAGGCTTGCAGATCAAGAGCTCAGACATTAAATTGGCTAAAAAGAGATCAAATTGAAATTTATTCTTTGGTTGCAAATACCACATTTTTGGTATGTGTTTGCTAGCCTTGCCTGGCACTTCAACTGAGGGCCTGGGTGCTGTTCCTGAGATTTTGTGTCCAAGACTATTGCTCTACCACTTGAACCACAACTCTACTTTGGGCTAATTGGTGGTTAATTGGAGATAAAATTCTCACAGACATTCTGGACCTGGGTGGCTTCAAACTAGAATGCTGAGTAGCCAGGATTACAGGTATATGCCACCATCATCTGTCTCAAATACCACATATAATGTTAAAAGTCAAGGATATCTGTTAACGTCTATCTCTGACAGATGTGCAATGTTTTACTCCTCACTGAATGAATGTTCCTTTGAACAGTATTGCATCAAATGGAGTTGACTCAAGTTAGGTCTTGAACACCAACAATCTGGTTTGGTGGAAATGGCCTTGTTTTTCTACACTCTATTTGGCCATAGGTGTGAATTGTAGAAAAAAAGACAATTCAGTAAAAACAAATTCAAATAGTCTCAGACACTTACACAAGTTCTGGACATCACTTCCTCATGGGCTGCTGTTGTGCAGGCCCAATATTTAATCTGAAGAGAAACTTGGAATTACAAAAGTTAAAACCCAAAGTCTAGTAACTTCTAAAAGGCCTGTGTAACTCCTTGATCCTCATACCTGATACTGTGACTTAGTAGGAAAGGCAAAATGCAGATTTCTAGCTATTGCAGACTTCTCCCTTAGTGAACAATAAGTTACCACCTTCAGTCCTGGTTGCAGCACAGACTTGGCTCAGGTCTGTGAACCTGAGTGTAGACGTTTGAATCTCCATAGTGTGAATGGAAATTTAACCTCTTACAAAGATAGCAGTTTGAGCGACTTGGATAGCTGTGGGCAAGTCTCTTTTTAATAGCCTGAACTTTGTGCACATTTGGTTTAGATGCAGGGTTACAAAGCTAAATAGTTGCAGTAGTCACCCCAAGGTAGAGCAAGAGAGACAGATTAGAGGGACAGTGATCAAGCTCACGTCATCTGCCATTTTATGCTGCTTTAATTGACATGTTCTTCATGTATTTTAGTAATTCAAGAATAAAAATTAACATTACATATAGATTTTTAATTGCATCTTTGTTCCTAACAAAAATTAAAAGTAAATATGAATTTAAATAGAAAGGCAGTATGGTAAGAGCAGGGAAAAGGAATGGAGCAATGATCATGGACAGCTCCTGAAGTCCAGTCCGGAGGTTTTATTTACCAACATTGGGGAATAAAATGAAACTATGTAACAAGACAGGCCTGCCTCTTTTTCTCAGCAACAAGGCAGCTCTGTCTGCTTTCCTTAGCAACACAACAGCCCTGCCTGTCTTCCCTCATTTATGCCAGAGTCAAAGGGGTCAATAGACCATGACTAAGGGAGGAAATTAGAGCTGTCATTGAAAGATGAAAAAGAACAAGCCCTGGATATGTCTGGAAACCTATAAAGCATTTGAAGCCTTAAACACTTAGGCCTGAGACGAGTCTTTCACAGAAACTAAATATTCAGAGAGAAAGCCAAGATGTGCTCTGAGGTCTGTAGATAACCTTACTCAGAGAACAACAAATTAAAAGGGTTAAAAGGACACATCTAAAACCACCTTTCTAGCAAATATACTTCCTCCAAATGTAAGAGATGAGCTAAGTACCTACCGATGGTCAGGCCTATAATCCTAACTCAGGAAGGTGAATTGTGAGGGTGGTGGCTCAAAGACACCCTGGAACTTGTCCCCTCAGGAGGAACTTGTAGGACACAGCTGTCCTTGAGAAGGGCGGAGTCCTTTGTGCAGTGCTATTGCTGGAAAAAGACATTGGATAAGGTGGCCATCAAGAATGGAGGCTATTAGCTAGTGTCTCCAGAGAAGAAATTTATAAGATTCAGTAGTGCTCCAGAAAATCAGAGGATTTTAACCACTCTCCTAGTGGTTTCAGATAGAAATGCCACGAGAACAACAAGAGAAACCTCATGGATTCCTTAGCAACAGTCTTTGAGGTCTAAGAGCTAGAGTGTCAATGCTGGCAGGCTGTGATTGGTCCACTATTTCTCTGACCTCACTGGACCAGACTCTGATTGGTCCATTTCTTCTATGACATCACTATGCCTGGTTGTGATTGCTCCATTGTGTGAGGTCATGAAAGATATATAGGAAGCCACTGTGCTCCAACCTATATCAGTTAACAGAGCTTGGAGCTCTTGCTTGATGACCCGCTACACTGAATCAAAGTTAAATGATTTTTTGTTAGTGGGGACGGGGTGTTATTTGGATTTAGTTATTTCTTTTACTCTTTCTGGGTTTTCCTTTACTTTATTTAATTTATTTAGGTAGACTTGCTACCTGCCATTGTAGCAGAACGATGGAAGTACAGAAAGAATCACTCTCAAGCTCCTTGAAGGAGGAGATCATCAAACAATACCAGAAGAAAGAGCTCTTAGACACAGGTACCTATGGAAAAGTGAAGCTGACCCATTCCCACCTCACAGACAAGGACGTGGTATTTAAAATACTCTGGAAGTGAGAGTCCTCATCATTGGATAAAGAAAATGTGGACATTTTTAAGAAGGTATGGCACAAACACATCGGCAGGTTGTACCAGGTAAAGGAGAAGGAAGAGAATGTGTATCTCATCATGGAACTGGCCACTAGGGGATACTTCCTGTGGTGGATCTGAAAATTCTGCCGCCTATATGAGGATGAAACCAGGAGGCTTGTCACACATGTAAGTGCTGTTCACTACTTACAACAAAACAAAATCATACACGAAGACCTTAACTCCAACAATATTCTTTTGGACACCAAAGACAATATCAAGGTCAGTGGATTTGGTCTGAGCATCTGGCTCACCAGGGGCAGTTGCTAATAAATGTATGTGGTGCTGTGCTATTCCATCCCCCTGAAATGTTCTTGGAAGAAATGATGGCCTGGTGCAGATGTCTCAAGCCTGTAATCCTAGGTATTTAGGAGACTGAGATCTGAGGATCATGGTTCAAAGCCAGGCCAGGCTGGCTCTACCCTCTGAGCAGACTCAAACTGATACCAAAGACTAATTTGAATAGGAAATGGCAGAGGATAGAGGTGGCTAGCAAAATAGCTACCATTCTTCTCAGAACAAGCTGCTAAATGTGGGCCCAGATGAATAAGTTTATAAAATGAGGTGTGCATAAATTATAACTCATCCACAAAAGGCTGCAATTAATATATGTCTGTCATGGATGGACACAAAATAATCAATTTATGTAAAATAAATGGACTAAAGAATTTCTTAAGGGAAATAGGGAAGATTAAAAGTTTCTGGGGCTGGGCGAGGGTGGCTCACACCTGTAATCCCAAATACTCAGGAGGCTGAGATCTGAGGATCACAGTTGAAAGCCAGCCCGGGCAGGAAATTCTGTGAGACTATTATCTCCAATAAAACACTAGAAAACCGGAAGTGGTCTTGTAGCTCCAGCGGTAGAGAACTCGCCTTGAGCTGAAGAGCACAGAGACAGTGCCCAATTCAAAGGTCAAGCCCCATGACCGACCAAAAACCAAACAAAACAAAAGTTTCTGGTGCAGGTCATTGTGTGGATTCCATTAGTATTGAAAGGAAAGTTAACAAGCAGAGGTAATGGTTAAAAAGTAGTGTGCATATAATTAATGTCACTGAATTTTATACCTAGCAAACATGAGGCCCTGTGTTCAATCCCCTATACTTCCAAAAAAATGCTAAATCTTCCTTCTGTTACCTACATTAAGTGGTAGGTGCTCTTCTACTGTTATGATAGTATTGCTCAGAGGTTCTCTGGTGGATGTTATTTAAATATTGATGTTGAGCTTTAAAATGTAATTTGTGTATTAAAAAAAAGAGCAAAGCCTGTATTTCTAACTCAAGAGTCTAAAGCAGGAAGATCCCTATTCAATCAAGGCTGCATAGAGAGGTCCTACATAAATCCCCATGCTAGTGCTGAAACTGGAGGGACAATTGTTTATAAGCAATTACAAGTGAGAGATACGTTTCTGATCATATTAGATTTTGGTCATGACAGTTTGGATTTAATATTTACATGAATTTTAAAATTTTTCTTTTTCCCCTTACTCTCAGTATGTCATTTTGAAACATTGTAGTATGTTCTTGTTTGCTGAACTTAAAAAAAAAAGTTTTCCTTTGTGTCATATTAAACATGATATTTTCTGTATTACAATTTATTATTTATTTTTGAAATTTTTATGTTTTTTTCTCCATCTAGGGACTGGCCACTGTCTCAGAGATTTTGCTCAGTTCTGCCAATTGAGCCACAGCTCAACTTCCAGCTGCTTTCTTTTTGAAGAGTCTCATGCGAACCCCAATACTACTAAGGAGGCTGAAATCAATTATATTCAGTGAAGTAAGCCAGGCCTAAAGAAACATAGGTCACATGGATTCCTGGAATTTCTTGACTCGGTTTGCCTTTACACTCGATCTTATATTTTAGCTTCTTGCTTTTCTAGAATTACAGACATGAGCCAACAGTCCAAGGTTCTCTACTTCCAATCATTTATTTCTCTTATTGTGATCCTGAGGCTGGATCTCTGAGCCAGGGCACTGTTTATCATAGGTTTTTTTCCTCAGGGCTGGTACTTTCCAAATACAACCACATCCTCATTTCTGGATTTTTTTGCTGATTAGTTGGAGACTTAGGCACTTCCCTGCCCAGGTTGGCTATGAACAACAACCTTTAGATTTCAGCCTTCTGAATCACTAGGACAAAACACATCAAGCAAAAATTCAGGGATAATTTTTAAACTTTAATTGGATTTTCTCCCACCTTTTTTTTCTTTTTTGTTCCTGGCCTTGAGGCTTGAAATCAGGGCTTGGGCACTGTTCTTGAGCTTCTTTTACTGAAGTTGAGGACTCTATTACTTGAGCCACAGTGCCGTTTCCAGGCTTTTCTATTTATGAGGTACTGAGGAAACAGACCCAGGAATTCAAACATGCTAGGCAAGCACGCTATCACTAAGCTATATTCTCTGCCATACTTACACCTTTTTATTTGTATTTTTATTTCCTTGTATATGCTGGTCCTGGGTCCACAAATCAGCCCAGGTGCTATCCCCGAGGTGTTTATTCAAGACTAGCAAATTAACAAATGAGCCACCACACAACTTGTGGCTATTTGTTGATATTGTTAGGTTTTAAATAGCTACTTAGAGTTGAATATATGAATTCTCCTATCTGGTCTGGCTTTCAACTGTGATCCTCAGATTTGAGCCTCCTGAGTAGCTACCATCACAGGTGTGTGCCCACTACGCTTGGCTCATTTTAAACTCTAAAATTGACTCTTTCTTCTCCCACCCTCCTCCACATTTATTTTATTCTTTGTATGTATGTTGGCCCTGAAGTTAATATCAAGGTCTGGGTGCTGTTTCAGAAATTATTTTCTCATTTCTGCCATTGGAGCCACAGCTCAATCGCTAGGTTTTATTTGTCTTCCTTTTGGAGATTAGTCTCATGTAAAGCCCAGCAAGACTCAGGAGGCTGAAATCTGAGTATCATAGTTTGAAGCCAGCCTGAGCAGGAAAGTTCATGAGATTGTTTTCATCAACTGCCAAGATGCTGGGAGTGGTAGAGCTCATACATAAATTCAACCCCTAGGTTGACAAACAGAAAAAACAAAGCCCCATGCCTTTCCTGTTTGGACTGACCTTTAAATACTATCTTCAAACTTCAGCCTCCTGAAAACTAAAATTATAAGCATGAACCACCAGCGCCAGGCTTATTTTTTAAATCTCAAATGGTCATTTCTTCTCTTCTTTCAGTTTTGTTTTTGGTCGACTTTGGGATGAATTCTGGACCAGGAAACTACTTCCAGCGTTTCACCGAATTTCAGTACTTTACAACTACTATCACACCTTCATTTCCAGCTTTTGCTGGGTAGTTGAAGATAAGAATTTCAATCACTTTCCTAGCCAGGCTGGCTTTGAGTTGTGATCCTCATATTTCAACTTCCTCAGTATACACAAATAAACCAACAACCCATGGCTCATTTTGAAATGATAATTTTCTCTCTCTCTCATCTTTCATAATTTGTGCT
Source organism: Dipodomys merriami (assembly GCF_024711535.1). Taxonomy (NCBI): domain Eukaryota; kingdom Metazoa; phylum Chordata; class Mammalia; order Rodentia; family Heteromyidae; genus Dipodomys; species Dipodomys merriami. The sequence continues at coordinate 1,796,901 of NW_027203015.1, forward strand.
CTTTTTTCTTTGTTTTTGTATGTTTTTGTGCTGGGACCTCAGCACCAGGGCCTGTGTGCTGTACCAGAGCTTTCTATATAAGACTAGGAATATACCACATGAAACAGAGCACAGCTAGTGTCATATTTTTGGTGACAAATGAGACATAAGGGTCTCATGGATTCTCCTACCTGGGCTTGCCCTCAATGGTGATCCTCAGATTTCATCCTCCTGAATAGCTGATAGAACATTGGTGAGCTACGAATGCTTGATTTATTGAAACGTCTGTCATTGGATCTTCCTTCTGCACTTATAGCCTCTCTTTCTTTAATCCTCCTGTGATTGTCCTGGGGCATGAACTCAGGGTCTGGTTGCTGTCCCAGAAACTGATTGCCCAATCCTGCCACTTGAGCCATAACTCAATTCCCAGGCTTTTTTTCTTTTTGACAATTAATTGGAGAAAAGAATCTGAAGAAATCGTACATGAATCAAGCCAGGCTGAGAAGGAAAGTCGATTAGACCATGACCTCCAATTAACCACTGCAAATATTGGAGTGGTAGAGCTCTGTCCTTGAACAAACCAGCACAAGTTCAAGGAGGCACACACAAGCTTCAAGATGGCACACATGCACACATACACAGAACGTCTCATGGATTTTCTTGCATGCATTAACTTTAAATCGTGGATCCTCAGATTTCAGTCTCTCTTCATCTGCTCTCCTTTGTATTGATTTTGTTATTTGTAATTTTTAGTCGTCCTGCAGCTTGACCTCTGCCTCTGGGGACTTTTTCTTAGCTATTTAACTGAAGGGTGTTGCTTTACCACCTCAGCTCCAGCTCAGGGCTTTGTGTTAGGTAGCTGGGATAAGCATCTCAAGCACATTCTTACCCAGGCTTACTTGATACCACAATCCTCAGATGTCAGGCTCTTGTGTAGTTAGGATTATACACAGGACCAACAACCGTTGTGTCATTTTAAAACGTTAATATGTGCTTGCCACTTCCTTCTTTTGTTTACTTTTTCTTTTTTTTTTTTTTTTTTTTAATTGTATTTTATTTTATTTGAGAACATACTGTACAGAGGGGCAACAATTACATGGGCAGGATAATGCATACATTTCTTACCAAGCATTGCAGCCTCCTCCTTTGTTTACCCTTCACTTCCCTTCCCCGCCTCCCCCCTCCCCCCACCCAATTTTACCCCCCTCCCCCCACCCAATTATACCCCCCTCCCCCCCCACACCGAAATTGTAAAGCTGGTTTTGACATGACATTTTGTACTTCTCATTGTTGCAACAGGTCCACCTGAATCGCATTTGTGTGTGCTGATCCTGGGTCAACAAATTGGGGCTCATATTCTGTCCTAGAAGATTTTTTTCAAGCATATCCTCTATTACATGAGATGATCATAATTATTTGGCACTTTTTTGAGGGTTGATTAATTAGAGACAAAAGTCATGGACTCTCCTGCCTAGGCTGGCCATGAACCATCATCCTCAATTTTCAGGCTCTTGAATCGCTAGTAAAACATGTATGAGCCACTGATGCTTGATTGATTTAAGCCTTTGTCACTCGCTCTTCCTTGGTTACTTCGACTCCTCTTTATTTCTTCTGTGTATGTCCTGGGGCTTGAACTCAGGGTCTGCATGCAGTTCCAGAAAATATTTTCCCAGTTCTGCCACTTAAGCCACTGCTCAAATTCCAGCTAAATAAAGTAGCTGAAATCTGAGGACAATGTTTCAAAGCCAGTCTGGGCAGGAAAGTCGATGACACTCTTATCTCCAATTCACCACACAAAAGCTGAGAATGCTAGGGTACTAGGCAAAGGATACTACAGAAGCACACATATCACAAATAGAAACACACACACACACACACACACACACACACACACACACAAACACACACACACACACACACACAAACATTCACACATACACACACATATACACACAAAATCTCCTGATCTTTGCTTTTTGGGTTGGCCTTTAAACTTGATCCGAAGATTTTTGTAGCCAGGGATCAACTACAGCCATTACCAACAAACCCCAGACTTATATTTAAATTTACAATTGGTCTTTTTTCACTCTCCTACAATTTTTTAGCACTAAGAATTGAACTCTGGGTCAGCAGTTTTTAAATTAGCTTTTGCACCAAATACAGTGCTTTACATCTACTATCATATCTGCACATCCAGCTTTTGGTTGGGTAGTTGGGGTTTACTGCCCAGTCTAGCTTTGAACCTAGAATGGATAGGAATACACACATGAACCAAAAAACATGGCTCATTTTTAAACCTTAGTTTTCTCTTTTTCCCATCATTTTTTAATTCATGGGATATTTTTGTTTGTTTGTTTGTTTTGAAATGTATGTCTAGGACTTCAAATCAGGGCCTAGGTTTTGTCCCAAAGTTTCTATTTGAGACTAGCACTCAACCGAATGAGCCGAAGTACAAATTATAGCTTATTTTTTTGGTGGCAAATTAGATATATGAGTCTCATGGACTCTCCTGCCTGGGCTGACCATGAACCGTGAATCTTAGATTTAATCCTCCTGAGTCCCTAGTACAACATGTGTGAGAAACCAATGTTTGGTTCATTTCAACCTCTGTCACTGACTCTTCCTTTTGTACTTCTATCCTCTTTTTATTTCTTCTGAGTTTGTCCTCCAGCTTGAACTCAGCGTCTGGGTGCTGTCCCAGAAATTTTCCCACTTCTGCCAGTTGAACCACAGCTAAACTCCAGGATTTTTTTTTCTGTTTCGGTGTTTAATTAGAAATGAATATAATGTAGAGCCAGACCAGATTTATGAGGCTGAAATCTGAGAATCAAAGTTTGGCAGCCTGGGCAGCAAAGTACATGGTATCTCCAATTATAACCACTAAAAAGCTGAGATTAGTAGAGCTTTGAACAAAACAGTACAAGTTCCAGCAACAGGACTCACACAGACATACTTACACACACACAAATCTTACGGACTTTCCTACTCGGTCTGGCCTTTAAATAATATCCACACAGTTTAGCCTCCTGAGTAACTAGAATTACAGTTATGAGCCACCAGTGATGGGCTGATTGACTCATTGCAGCCTCAGTTATTGGTTCTTCTTTCTCTTCTAGTCTTCTTTGCGTGTATTCATTTCATTTTTTGTGAGTGTGCTGGTGCTGGAGCCAGAACTCATGCAAGACCTGGCTTGTTTCAGGAGGCTGAAATCGGACCTTCATGCTTCAAAGCCAGGCTGAGCAGGAAAGTCTAAAATCCTTACCTCCAATTAACTGCCAAAAATCTGGGAGTACTACAGTTCTTGCCCCAGGATGGCCCACAAACAACTGTCTTCTGGACTTTCCTGCTTGGGTTGGCCTTTACACTGGATACCCATATTTCTGCCTCCTGGAGTTCTAGAATTACAGGCATGAGTCACCAGCTCCAGGTTCTCTTCTTATTTACATTTTTGTGATCCTGAAGCTAGATCTCTGAGCCAGGGCACTGTTTCATAGCTTTCTCACTCAAGCCTGGTGCTTTACAACTCCATCACAGATTCACTACTGTTTTCTTGTTTATTTGTTTTGCTTGTGATTTCAAGATGAGAGACGATAGCCCTCAGATTTAATCTATATTAGTATTTAGGATTACACACAAAAGGAAATGGCACTGTAGCTAAAGTGGTAGAGCACTATCCTTGAACTGAAGAGCTGAGGGACAGCCTTCAGGCCCAGAGTTCAAGCCTTACAACCGACCAAAAAAGAGGATTACACATAAAAACCAAAAACTCATGACTCATTTTGAAAATTTAATTGGATTTTCTTATACATTTTTTAATTTCTACTTTTTATTTCCATATATATTTTGGGCTAGGAACTATAAAGCAGAGCCTAGGTATTGTCCCAGTTTCTATTTTTTTTTTTTTTTGCCTGTCATGGAGTCTGAACTCTGGGCCTGGGTGCTGTCCCTCAGTTCTTCAGCTTGAGGCTAGAGCCGTACCACTTGTGTTACTGTGCCACTTCTGGCTTTTTCTGCTTATGTGTTGGTGAGGAATTGAACCCAGGGCTTCTTGCATGCAAAGCAAGTACTCTCCCACTGAGTCACCTTCCCAGCCCCGTCCCAGTATATTTTTAATACTAGCCACAGCACATTTGGAGCTTTAAAAAAAACTGTAGTTGGCTAATTAGAGTTGAGTACATGGACACCCCTGCCTTGGCTGGCCTTGAACACTGATCCTCAGATGTGAGACCCTTGAGTAAGTACAGTAACAAGTGTAAGCTCACTCAGTTTTGCTCATTTTAAACTCTGAAATCGGCTCCCATTTTCTTCTTCCACCTTTCTTTTCATTTATTTATTTTATTCTTGTGTGTGCTGATCCTGGAGCTTGATCTCAAGGTGTAGGTGCTGTCCAGAAATCATTGTCTTATTTCTGTCATTGGAACCACAGCTCAACACCAGGTGTTTTTTTTTTCTTCTTTTTGGTGGTTCATTGGAGATAAGAGTCTCATGTAAAGCACAGAATGTCTCAAGAAGCTGAAATCTGATTATCAGTTTGAAGTCAGCCTGCACAGTAAATTCAATGAGACTCTTTACCTCCAATTAGCTGATAGTGATCCCACCAATTAGCTGAGAGTAATAGAACACCAGCCTTGAGTAAAGTAGAACAAATTCAACCCCCATGACTGGCACACACAGCAAAATGTCCCATGTAATTTCCTGCATGGGCTTGCCTTTAAATGTTATTTTCTGATGAGTTCTGGGAAGATGGCAGAGGAGAAGCTGGAGACTAAAGAAGCTCTCGCATAGAAAGCAATTTTAGTGTTCCAATGAATAGTCGTAAGCCAGAGAATTACACCAAGTGTGCCATCACAGGACAGAGAGTTAGGCCAGAGAGGGAAAATCCAGGCAAGGAGACAGATAAGAGCACTTGCTAGTTGCCATGGATGCGGCGGCAGCGGTGGCAGCCATAGCCGCCATACCTGCAACACAGAGAGTCCGGGACTTAGGCACCAGACGCGGCAAGCGAGCAGTTTCTACTCAACACCAGCAAGAACTGACAAGAGGCACACATCTTCATCCTGAAGTTCACAGACCAAAGATGACCCAGGAACCAAGACTCTGGCTTGAGTAGAAGCCTGACATCCTCACGCCTTCTCAGGGAGCAGAGGAAGGAAGGCCAACACTCCCCTCTGATTACTGGAGATCTCCATCTTCGATACTGACAAAGCCTGGCTGTGCAGCTAGCGCCAACTCAGGCCTTGGAAGAAAACAAGCATCATTTAGCAGGTCACAGGAACTTAACCTGACCTGCTAGGCTCAGCTCCTCCTTGGGAAAAGTCATCCAGTTTGGGCCCCCAGCCCCAGGAGTGTCTTTCTTCACTGGGTAAACAGAGCCACAGGCTGCCCCTCCCTACAGTAGCCTTGACAATGAATTGAAATTCAGTAAACATAAAACCTGAGAATGGCTCCAGGATGGGCTCTGTGAGTCTCACAAGCTATCTCCTCAGGGGAAAGCTACTGTTGGCTAAAAGGCCTCAATTCTACCCAGAACCTATCCTCATCACAGCATCTCCAAACTAGAGGAAACAGTCATCTCCCTCTTTTGTGAAACTCAAAGTAGATCTCTGTCCTATTGAACTAGCCTGGGAGGAAGATCACAAAATCCTTGGTAAAGCAGAGCATTTTTCTGCCTGCTCAAACAAATTTACTTAAGAAACTATCCAAGCCACAGGAAAATCAAACACCACAAGCAGGCCAGATACTCCAAAAAGTGACAGGTTATGGACACAAGGGAGATACAGGATCATCCCATCCCCTCAAAAAAATCAAAGATCTCTTTTCTTTTAACTTTTATAATTTTTTTCTAAACATTTTTTTTAATTTTTAATTTTTAACTAAAAATTTTTGTTTTCTATTAACTTTTTTTTCTTGCTCTTATAATTTTTATTTTGGGGTTATATGTGTGTATTTTTTCTGTTTTTCTTTTAAAATAAATGTGCTGTGTTTACCTCTAGAGACCATTTAATCCTTTTTTTTCTTTCCTTCTCCTTCTTTTCACGTTTTCTTCTCTTTCATTCTTTGCATGACTTAATTACTTTTCTCATCCTCACATATACCCGTAGTTGATTATTTGACTTTAGCCCCATTGTGTACACACTTAATCCAGAAATTTATTACTTAATTTAAAACTACTTAGACTTAACTTCCTTAATAGCAGTACTGCCTCTTAATACCTATATAATATTTTAAGGATTTTTATTTTTAAGTTTTCCACATCTCCTTTCTATCCCTCCTGTTCTCTTATTCTATCCACGTTCTTCTCCAAATATTATGTTTTCAAATTTGCATGATTTTTAAGTGTTATACTTCTTAATTTTTAATGTTTGTTTTTCTATTTTTTCTTGCCTTTTTTTCTTTCAGTTTCTTCTTTTTTCTCTGACTACTATCATTTAATCCTAGCGATTTCCCGCTTTGAATTTAGTATTTATGTAAGTTAACTCTCCCACTGCATTTTCACATCCCTTTATGCCTACTTTTACCCATATCTCTCCCTAAACCTAATAATTTCTGTCTGCCAAATTCTTCTTTGCAGTTCGTAGCCCATTAATACTTAGTTGTTTGATATTGAATAGATATATCTATTGAACTATATTGTATCTGTAGACTTTTGACTGTGCAACTACACACTTTGGTTGATGCTTGCCTTAAAATAGTGTGCAAGCACAAAACTGGTTTATTTTCATCCCAAATGGGCAGAGCAATCCGGAAAAATCAAGAAAAATGGCAAGGCCAGGTATATCAACTCCCACTCATAATAATCCGGGGACAAATAAGATGGCAAATAATCCATAAGAGAGTTCTCAAAAACCTCTACAAATACTACTGGTAAACTAGGTAAATGAAAAGAATGAAAACCTGCAAAGGACTCTGTATGAGCATGATAGGGAGAGAGAGGAGGCAAAATAAAGAATATCATGAGTGTGAGGAAGCTACTCAAAGATTGATACAGGAATTGCGAGAGTAGCTTGAGCACACTTAAAGAGAAATAAAGGAATTGTGTGAACAGGCTGGGATCAGTCAAAGAGAAAGTCATGAATGGCTTGAGCAGGCTGAAAACACTCAAAGAGAACTACAGGAACTGTGTGAATGTGAAGAAGCTAATAAAAGAGTAATAGAGGAATTGAGAGAGTGTGATGAGAATACAGAAAGATCACTAAAGGCATTCAAGGAATTCATGAACAGAGAGCTCAAACAAGTCAGGGAGACCACAAAAGGGAATGCTGAACGGAACCCAACAGAAGGAATGTGCGTCCAAGGAAACCATAACCAATCAACTAAGTGATTTGAGAACACCACTGAACACCAAATTAAGGAAGTAAAGAAGTCCATACAAGATCAAAAACAAAACTCCAACAAAGATTCTGAAGCCATCAAAGCCGAGCAACTAGAAGGAAAAGAAATAAAAAACAAAGTTGAAAGACTTGATAGTAGGTTAGACCATGCTGAAGATCGAATTTCAGGGATTGAAGATAGCCTAGATATTATAGGGAAAGAACATACAACCATCCAAGACAAATCCAAGAAATATGATAGAGCTATTAAACATTTGGAAGACAACATCAGAAGGCCTAATCTGAGGCTAATGGGTGTAGAGGAGCACCTAGAGACAGAAGTTAATGGTCTAGTAAATTTGTTTAACAGGATCCTAGCAGAGAACTTCCCAAATACACAAAACGATAAGTCTATTCAGATACAAGAGACTTTTAGAACAACAAATAGACCAGATCAGGATAGGACATGCCACAGTCACATTATAATCCACACAGGGTCAATTCAGACTGAGGAAAAGTTCCTTAAAGCTGTCAAGGAGAATAGATCAATTACCTATAAAGTGAAACCAATTAGAATCACCTGAGATTTCTCAGCAGAGACAACTAATGCTAGAAGAGCCTGAAATGATCTATGCCATGCCCTAAAGACAACTATCAAGCAAGAATACTGTAACCAGATAAACTATCCTTCATAACCGAAGGTCAAATAAAAACATTCCGTAGCAAAGAAAAATTGAAACAATACATCTCCACCAAACCAGATCTACGAAAAATTCTTAAAAATGTGCTACACATAGAAAACCAACTAGATCACAATAAAGGCCAAGCAACCGCACCCAAACAGAATCCAAAAACCATAGGAAGAACCAAGTAACCACAGCCATCAAGAATATGGATAAAACGGCAGCAACTCCCAAATACTTCAGTCCTAAATCTCAACATTAACAGACTTAACTCTCCAATTAAATGACATAGACTGTCTACTTGGAGCAAAAAGCAACATCCTTCTATCTGCTCCTTTCAGGAGTCACATCTTGCCCGTAAAAATAACACATTTTCAATGTGAAAGGTTGAAACAAACTCTGCCAAGAAAATGGCCCTCATAACCAGGCATGGGTTGCAATCCTAATATTAGATAAAATAGACTTCAAATTAAAATTAGTGAGAAAAAATTAAAAGGTCGCTACATACTAATTAAGGGATCTCTCCTTCAGCAGGATATTACAATTCTAAATATCTATTCACCATACAACGGAGCACCCAAATTTCTCCAAGAAACACTACATTCCCTCAAATCAGACATAGATCCAAAGACGCAGGCCGAAATTTTCTTAATAGAGACCCAGACACACAACAAATCTAAGAAGGTTTGGACAAATGGGATTCCATGAAATAGCATAGTTTCTGCATGGCAAAGGACATAGCTAGCAAGATCAATAGAAAGCCAATGGATTGGGAGTAGGTCTTCACTAGCCATACAACAGACAAGGGTCTCTTATCTGAAATATATCTGCAACTCAAAAAAAAATAAACTCCCCAACAACAAACCTTCAAAGAAAAAACTTCCCAATAAATAAGTGAGCTAAAGACTTAAAGAGAAACTTCCCTGAAGAGGAAAGAAGGATGGCCAATAGACACATGAAGAAATGCTCAACCTCTGTAGCCCTAAAAGAAATGCAAATCAAAACAGCATTGAGATACCACCTCACCCCAGTTAGAATGGCTATAATCAAGAACGCTAATAACAACAGAAGCAGTATGGAGTTTCCTCAAACGACTCCACATAAAGCTCCCCTATGACCCAGAAATCCCACTTTTGTTCATTTACCCAAAGGATCACAAACAAGACCATACTAAAACTACCAGCACAACTATGTTTATTGCAGCCTTATTTATCATAGCTAAGATATGGAATCCACCCAGATGCCCCTCAGCAGATGAATGGATCAAGAAAATGTAGTATATATACACAATGGAATTCTATGCCTCCATCAGAAAGAATGACATTGCCCCATTTGTTTGGAAATGGAAAGACTTGGGAAAAATTGTATTAAGTAAAGTCTAGGCCCAAAGAAACATAGGTCTCATGGTTTCCCCTATTTGTAATAACTAGTATATATCTGAGTCAAGCAGAAAAGGTCAGATAAGTTGATATTAGGGAAATGAACCCTAAGATATTTATTGAAATGTTTTTTTCTTTCATGCAATTTTTTCTAACACATTTATAAGATTATTTCTTTGTTGCTTTGTATGTGCCTCCCCCACTGTATAACACCTGCTTTCACTGTATTTGAGGTTGTTATCATTTGGGGAGGGGAAGGGAAAAAACAAATCGTTCAAATAGTCATATAGGTGGACTCATTGCAACGAGACATACATTATGTCAAAATCGAACTTTACAAATTTGGTGGGGTGGGGAGGAGGGTTGGGTGGTAGGACGGGGAAAGGATGAGATGGGAAGGGGAAACAAAGAAGGAGGCTACAATGCTTTATGAGAAATGTACTCATTGTCTTGCCCATGTAATTGTAACCCGTCTCTACAGTATTTTCACAATTAAAAAAAGTGCTCTATTTAGGAAAATGTTCCATGTAGTGGTGAGAAAAAAGTGAATTCTGAGGCTGCTGGGCGAAATATTCAGTAGTTGGCTGTTAAATCTAGTTGATTTAGGCAGTTCTTTAGATCTGCAGTTTCTCTGTTGAGTTTTTGGTCTACTTAATCTTAGTGTGGAAAGTGGTCTGTTAAAGGCCCCAACAATTCTTTTCTTTAAATTTTTATTTTATTTTTTTTATTTATTTTTGTGAACACACTGTACAGAGGGGTTACAATTACATGGACAGGATAATGCATGCATTTCTTAACAAGCATTGCAGCCTCTTCCTTTGTTTACCCTTCACATCCCTTCCCAGCCTCCCCCCCACCCCCTATCCAATCCTCCCTCCTCCCCTCCCCCCCCCCCCCGGCACCACTTGTCTTTGGATCAATTTGAGATTTTGGGGAAAATTGTGTTTGTTGGATAAATTTCGGTGATCCATTATTTGTCGAATAGTATTTATTATTGTAATACCCTCCTGAAAGAAAGAATTATCCCTTAATTGGTATGTAGTGTTCTTCTTTATCTCTTCTCACGAATTTTTATTTGAAGTCTATTTTATCTGATATTAGGATTGCAACTGCCACCTGTTTATGGGGACCATTTGCTTGGTAGATTTTGTTCCAGCCTTTAACATTGAAAATGTTTTTGTTTTTTTTGGGCAAAATTTGACTCTTGAAGGCAGCAGATAGAAAGATGTTGCTTTTTAATCCAACTAGACAGTCTATGTCGCTTAATTGGAGAGTTAAGTCCGTTAATGTTGAGAGAAAGGACTAAGAAGTGTTTGCTAGTTTCTGCAATTTTATCCACCTTCTTGGGGGCTGCAGCAACTTGGTTCTTCCTATGGTTTTTGGATTCTCAGTTTGGGTGTTGTTTCTTTGCCTTTATTGTCATCTTGTAGGTTCTGTCTGTGTAGGACATCTTTAAGTATCTTTTGTAGGACCGGTTTGGTGGAGATATATTTTTTCAGTTTTTCTTTGCTATGGAAGGTTTTTATTTCACCTTTGGTTATGAAGGAGAATTTAGCTGTTTACAGTATTCTTGGTTCATATTTTGTCTTTAGGTCATGGCATGCATCATTCCAGTCTCTTCTTGCTTTAATTTTCTCTGCTGAAAAAATGAAGTTATTCTAATTTGTTTCCCTTCATAGATGATTGATCTTTTCTCCTTGACAGCTTTAAGGATCTTTTCCTTGTTCTGAATTGATCTTGTGAATATTATAATATGACAGTGGGATGTCCTGCTCTCTTCTGGTTTATTTGGGGTTCTAAAAGTTTCTAGTATCTGAATAGGCTTATCTTTTTGCATGTTTGGGAATTTCTTTGCTAGGATCCTGTTAAACAAATTTCCTAGACCATTTTCTTCTGTCTCTAGGTGCTCCTCTACACCCATTATTCTCAGATTATGCCTTCTGATGGTGTATTCCAATTGCTGAATATATCTAAAACTATTTCTGGATTTGTCTTGTATAGTTGTATATTCTTTCTCTATAATATCTAGGCTGTCTTCAGTCACCAAGATTCGATCTTCTGCATGGTCTAATCTACTGTCAAGACTTTCTTCTTTGTTTTTTATTCATTTTCCTCTAATTGTTTGTCTTTGATGACTTCAAATGCTTTGCTGAAGCTTTGTTTTAGATCTCGTATGAGCTTCTTTACTTCCTTAACTTGGTCTTCAGTGCTTATTTTCAAATCACTTAGTTGTTTGGTTATGGTTTCCTTATATTCCCATTCCTTCTGTCAGGTTCCATTCAGCATTCCCTTTGTGGTCTCCCCGAATTTTTTCATGTGTCTGTTTAAGGATTCCATGAATGCCTCTATTGATCTTTGTTTATTCTCGTCCCTCCCTTGCAATTCCTGTATTACTCATTGATTAGATTCCTCATGTTCATGCAATTCCTGTAGTTCTCTTTGACTTTTCTCAGCCTGCTCACTCAATTCCTGACATTCTCTTTGTCTGTTTTCAGCCTGTTCATACAATTCCTGTATTTCTCTTTGAGTGTTCTCAGCCTGTTCATGCATTTCTGTATCAATCTTTGAGTAGCTTCATCATGCTCATGAGATTACTGTATTGATCTTTGGTTTGCTTCCTCTCTCTCCCTATCATGTTCACACCGAGTCCTTTGAAGGTTTTATTCATGTTCATTCACCATGTTTTCCAGTAATATTTATAGAGCTTTTGGGGAACTCTCCTCTGGAATACACATTATCTGTTCTGTCACCTGGTTATCATGAGTGGGAGTTGAGATACCAGGACCTGCATTTTTCTTGTGTTTTTCTGGCTTGTTCTGCCCATTTGATATGAAGTGACACCAGTTTTCTGCTAGAATACATTTTTCAAGGCATGCATCAACCAAAGTCCTGTAGTGGCACAGGCAAAAGTACGCAGATATAATCTAGTTCAACAGATACAATCTATTCAACATCAAACAACTATGGATTAATGGGCTAACAACAGCAAGGATGAATTTGGCAAACCAGAAATTATTATATTTAGGGACAAATGTGAGGAAAAATAGGATTAGAAGAATGTGGAGAGGCAAAAGGAGAGTGAATTTAACCAAGTTCTAATCTCAAAGAGGGAAATGGATTGGACAGATTAGTAGGAGAGAGGATAAAACAGACAAGAAAAATGGGAAAAACGAATATTTAAATTTAAAAAATGAATCTTAAAAATTATCTACGTTTAAGGTGATATTGAGAGAAGAAAAGGATACGATGAGAGGAGGGGAGGGATAGAAAGGATACATGAAAAACTAAAAAATAAAGATTCTCAAAAATTATATAGGTATAAAGAGATAATACTGCTATTACAGAATTTAAGGTTAAGAAGTTTTGAATTGAGTAATACAATTCTTGATTAAGTGTGTATACAATGGGGGTAAGGTATTGAAAAATTAAAAATTGATGATTACCATTACTAACTTGCTAACTGCTGATTGTGCTTCTGTAAACTTGCTTACGCTAGCACTGACCCTTCCTTCCCAGAAATGAGTTAAGAAGTTTCAGAGACCAGATGCCGGCCCCAGGACAAGGTCAGTGGTCATAGATAAAGAACAGACAGTACGTGTTCCTCAGTTCCCATTTAGAAATACCCCAGACAGGACCTTGAGATAACGACCACCTGGCAAGACCCCAAGCTAAGCCAAATGTCAACCAATCATAGACCTGTAACCATGTAAACCCCCCTTAAACCAACCATGAGCCAATTGTTTTACAAAGAGTGTTACAAAATTTCCCGCTTGGCAAAGTGATTGTTGGCGTATATGGTGACCTTTAAATGGACCAATCATGGGATACTTTGTGTTAAGCATTAATCTTGTGGGTTTTTGCCTTTAAAAAGGCTTGTAACCGCTGCTCGGGGCTCTCTGACTGACCGGGGCAGAGAGTCCATTTGCGCAAACGTCAAATAAACTCCTCTTGCTTATTGCATCTCCCAGCCTGGATTCTGAGTTTCTGGGGTGCCCTCCCATTGATGAAAGTATCCTAGGGGATTAGGGTCTTTTATTTGGTGCATTGGCCAGGAACCAGGCGCCCCCAAACCCCAGATTCCAGGACCGGCAAGAGGTAAGATAGAGCTCTTGTCTTGTGTGTTTGTCACTTTCGTTTTGCGTTCTGGGATCCAAATCTGTATTTGGACTAGGGGGAAAAGCAGACGTGCCCAGTACCCTAGTCCCGCCCTGAAGCCCTGCTCCAGGGTCCTCTGAATCTGTATTTGGGCCAGAGGGAAAAGCAGACGTGCCCAGTGCCCTGGTCCTGCCCTGGAGTGCTGCTCCAGGGTCGTCTCGATGAAGGAAGAGATCCGAGTGTCTCTCTGTTCTGGGGAGTTAAGGCACGGCTGGCCACTCCCATCTGTAATTTCCTTCCTCATCTGTATTCACTTGGTTGCCGCGCGGCATCTGGTTCTGTCTGTCTCTGTTTAGTGTTAATCGTTTTTAATGTGTGTTTTGTATTCTCTATAGAGATGGGACAACAAGTGAGTCCCCTCCTAGGACACCCCGAGACCCTGTCCTAGTTCGTTTGAAAACAAAAACTGCTGGTTCTGCTTTTGTAACTTGCTTGTTTGTCAATTATGAAGCTGCTACTGACCACCTGCAAGTGGCCCAAGTTAGATCTCAGCCTTGGGCCTTGGCTCAGGGGGGTCTGAGCGTGGGGGAGAACCTGTCAGTCTGAGGGGACGGCTGCTAGGGGTTTTACTTTTCCTTTGCCCCAAGATGACTGGGAATTCTCCTCTGCCTTGGAAGGCCCCTCAGTCAACGTCTGCAGGATTCTAAAAGAAAAATCCTCCGGAGGGGAGTAGGGGGTGTTGAGTCCCCTGGTAAGCGAATGGTGGTGAGATGTAGCCCCATTCACTGAGTCTTGATTTTGTCTTTGTGGCAACTTGTTTGTCTTGTTTACTTTAGTGTGTGTGTTTGTTTTATGTTTTCTGGGGTAGGGAAGTTCTGGGTGAGTGTGGCAGGCTCACTCAGCAGACTCTGGATTCAGCTTGCTAAGTGGGAGCAGCACAGGGTTCCGGTAGGAATGAACTTGGGCCCATTAGTCCCCAACTCAGCCTTCAGTTTTTGTCTATTTCTGTTTTAGAATTGGTACCAGTTTTAAATGTGGATCCTTGTTTTTTGTGTTTATCTGTATTTTTGTTATTTATTTATTTAAACATCTCTGGGAGAATAAAAGTTCCAGCTGGGCTAGTTTGGTTCCCTTCAAGCCTCAGGCTGCATTTTCTCCTTGTGGAGGCTGCCGGCAAGGAGGGTGTAGAAGGCTGTGTGCCTGGTTTGGACTTTTTCAGCTAGTCCTGACAATGTAACAATTTGTGAAGTGCTCTTGTCTAAAATTGGATTAAAAAAATCTGACTAGTTTAGATTTAGGTGACCTCCTCCCCCAGCGCTCCTCCAACAGAAGGGATTCAAGAGACTAATTAGTGAATTGCCTTGCTAGACAAACAAGCTCTGGGAAAATAAAGCCCAACAAAGATACCTAGTTTAAAAGAAATACTGTCTTAAATTTTTGTTTAAAAACTTTAAAAGGTGTACGTATGACTGATTTTGATTTTTTCGCGCTTTAAGATCTGTGTGAGTGTTTTTTGTGTGTCTGTGAACGTGTTCAAAGATAAGAATTGTCAGCATGCTGTAACAATTGGATGAGTTTAAATTTAAAAATTCAAAAGGTTAAACCTGAGAGTGTGTTTCTATTGATATCTGTCTAAAGGCCTGCAAAGATAATTTAGGCATTGTTGGGATCATTAGAGATCACATTCCTAAGCCATCTAGAAAGATGCTTTTGCAAACCAGAGTATGACTGTTTTTTGTGTGTCTGTGAATGTGTTCAAAGATAAGAATTGTCAGCATGCTGTAACAATTGGGTGAGTTTAAATTTAAAAGTTCAAAAGGTTATGAGGTTTGGACATTAACAAAAATGTTTAAAAATTTTTCACATTGTTTTAAATGGCTCTTTAAAGTTTCTTTAACTTGCAAATTAGAAAATCTGGTATTTTAAAAAACTAATGTTTTAAATGCATAAGACTGTTTATACTGTAATCAAGTTATCTGGCTTAACAAAAATGCATTGGCTTTTTGGGATCTAGTTCCCTTGGCTAAAATTTGGGGATAAATATTAAAAATTTAAATATAAAGGTTAGTTTAACACCATCAAAGATATTACTTTTTCTGTCTGTCTAAAAACTGTGTATTTCATTCGAAAACCAAGAGATAAGAAAAGGGGAAAAACTTAGAAGCCAACAGAAGACCTATCTTTAGGGGTGAGGGGTGAACAAGCAGAAGTTCAGTTCAGCTGGACATGCATGGTGGGACAAGCCCTGGGAATAGTCCACGCATGGTGAAAGAGGGCAAGCTGGCACAAACGCAGTTCATCTAAACCTAAAGAGTCAGATTGGGTGTGTGCCCATTCCATAGAAGTGGCTGAGTGGCCCATCTTTGTTCTCTCTTTTCCCTGCAGATAGACACTGAAAACATGATGGTTAAAATGAGTGATGTGATGATCTGATTAGTATTGCTAAAACTTCCCTTGTGTGTGTTAACATTAAAATTAGGAAGGCCTTAAAAAGAGGTTTAAAAAGTTATTTGTATAATGTGGCTTACTTTCAATTATGTTCTGCAATTAGGATGTTTTTAAAAGTTATAAAGGTGTTAAGTCTAGCTTTTTGGTTAGAGTTTAAAAATCTTAATGTGTATCTGTTATAAAACAAGCAGCCAAGAGGTAATGAGTGACACTTGGCCTCAAGATTTCAAGGGACATTTTCAAAATGCAAATAAAAACTGAGGTATACAATATTAAAAAGAAGATTAAAGGAGACTTAAAAAATAGGAAATGGATTTTTGGATATAAAGTTTAAATGTAAAATTGTTCTTAACATTGGCCTCAATGTACACAAAGAAAAAAGATTAGTATTATCAAAACGATTGCTATTCTAGTTTGCTCTTATAGGGTTTTTTTTTTTTTTAATTTTCCAGCAAAGCCCAGAGCAAAGCACAGAGGATTCTTACAAGTTTGTTTGATGTAACTTTGACTCTTAATACGTTTCAGGTAAGAGCATGCTTAAAAGCTACTTCTATGTTGACAGCCTTGTTGCTTTTAATTGGAGTAAGGTGGCCTTTTATAAGACTCATTGATCTGCAAACTGGTTCAAAGCCAGCCCAGGCACAAAAAGGTCCCTGTGAGACTGTCACCTCTACTCAGCCAGCAGAGTGCTGAAAGAGCAAGAAGAGTTGCTTTGGGACTCATAGTGGCAGAGTACTAGCCTTGAACTGTACAGTTGAGGGACAGCACTCAGGCCCCGAGTTCAGGTCCAGAGACCAGCTAAAGGAAAATGCCAATGAGGCATTTATCCCAATGTGGAGAAGACACTCCTAGGACAAAAGCAATGGAGGAACATCTAGAGACAGTAAGCCACTGCTTGGATGGCAGAAATGTCAGATCCTAGAATCATTTCTGTGTGGCCCTTCAAAACTGGTCAGAGCCAGGAGGTCATGGGAGATAGTTTGTAAGCATGCCTAATGTTCATGACTACCTTGTAAGGGACAGGAACTTGCCAGTCCTCTGTGATAGTAAAAAATTAATGTTATAAAGTGTGGGGGATAGTTTAAATCTCAACCCCTTTATGTGCCAAAAGCTCTAATTGGCAGCTCTAATTGAGCTAACACTAGTTACATGAAGTTCATCTGCTCAGGAAAAATTTTGTAAACCTGAGAGTGTATTTCTATTGATATCTGTCTAAAGGCCTGCAAAGATAACTTAGGCATTGTTGGGATCATTAGAGATCACATTCCTAAGCCATCTAGAAAGATGCTTTTGCAAACCAGAGTGCTAAACAAGCTACATTGCTGTAGCCGGAGAAAAGGTCTGTGCAGTTGTCAAAAGTTAAATATTGTTCTTAATGACATCTAACCCTGATAGCCTCTTTGTAAAATAGGCTAAGGTTATAGGTTCCTGGCTAAGTAAGATCAATGCCCCTGAAGTCAGCTTGAAGAAGTTACAGAAGATGGAACTTCGCCCTTCTACCCCCATTTTAAGATCAAGGGTCCATAGTCAGTTTTGAAAAAATGAGGCAAAATAGATAAAATAATTTTTTTTAAAAAGGCATAAAGAATAGTGTTAATAGTTGTCGGTGTGCAAGGTGTGGAAACTGCATCTGTCAGAGATGGTTACAAGACTAAGCCTTCTGAGCCTTCTGTGTCTATTTACAAAAATATCTGGTTAATAAAAAAGTTGAGATTTTGGTAAATTGTCCTGGACTATTGTTTAAAGATCTTAAAAACTAGCAGGATCAAAGTCTGCCAAGCCTATGCAATGTATCCTTAACCAGTCTGTGTAGGAATTTACAGCCCAGCATGAGGTATGACAGTCCCTTTGAGCCACTGAGAGACCCTACTGCTGCTGCTGCTGCTGTTGCATACCCTAATGGGTAAAGTTGGATGACGTCCTGACACCCACCTGGAGAAACTCCTTCCTGATTCCATGACCTGAGTCTGCTTCCTGGTTGACTGCTGCTAAATCTAAGATCTTGTGGGACATTCTTTTGGGTGATATCCAGAAACCCTCTCTTCCCACAGTGGATATTGGGGACAAGGATATCACTGGCTTGCTTGCTTTAGGTACTTCAGTGCATAGTGACTGGAAATCCACTCTATGGTCACAGCCTAGTTTGGCTCTGGTATGGTAATAACCTGAGTGTGTTATCAATGGAAGTAATAGTCTTAGCCTTAAAATCTAGCAAGCTTCTCCAGCCCAGTGGTACCTTGAGGTTGTTCTGAGATAACTTGGTTTCACAAGCCACAGGAAAAATTGGGAAGTTTTAAACTCTAGCCACAAAGAAGCTCAAGGAATTGTAACAAAGAGGAGGGTAGTAAAGAGAGTTTTGAGAAAGGAATTGGGGAAAAATGTCCTCTTTGGAGAAGAAAGGATTTAAAAAGTAAGGATTGTCTTTAAGACAACCTCAGAAAGTTCAAGTATGTAGCAAATGGTAAAGAAAGCCTTGGAAAAGGAATTGGATAAATTTAAAAATTGTCTTTAAGACAAACCTCAGAAAGTTTAAGTATGTAGCAAATGGTAGGAGTGTGTTGCAAATGGTATACTCAACAGATTGGTATCTTTTGTAAAAGAAAAAAAATCAGCACAGTCCATCTATTAGTTCTGAGATCTCAATACCAAGCACTGAGAAAAACTGACACCCCACAAGATAATATAGAGACACCATGAATTTTAAGATTAAAATTAGTCGAGAGAAGAAGGGGGGAATGAAAGATAAAAAATTGCCCATTACCATTACTAACTTGCTAACTGCTGATTGTGCTTCTGTAAACTTGCTTACGCTAGCACTGACCCTTCCCTTCCCAGAAATGAGTTAAGAAGTTTCAGAGACCAGATGCCGGCCCCAGGACAAGGTCAGTGGTCATAGATAAAGAACAGACAGTACGTGTTCCTCAGTTCCCATTTAGAAATTCCCCAGACAGGACCTTGAGATAACGACCACCTGGCAAGACCCCAAGCAAAGCCAAATGTCAACCAATCATAGGCCTGTAACCATGTAAACCCCCCTTAAACCAACCATGAGCCAAATGTTTTACAAAGAGTGTTACAAAATTTCCCGCTTGGCAAAGTGATTTTTGGCGTATATGGTGACCTTTAAATGGACCAATCATGGGATGCTTTGTGTTATGCTTTAATCATTTGTTTTTTTTTTGCCTTTAAAAAGGCTTGTAACCGCTGCTCAGGGCTCTCTGACTGACCATGGCAGAGAGTCCGTTTGCGCAAACGTCAAATAAACTCCACTTGTTTATTGCATCTCCCGGCCTGGAGCCTGAGTTTCTGGGGTGCCCTCCCATTGATGAAAGTATCCTAGGGGACTATGGTCTTTCAGTCTAATATTTGATGACGGCATATATCTGAGGATGAGCAGAACAGCAATTAAGTCACACAAAAAAGAAGGAAACAGAAGAAAAATGAAAAGAATGAAAAAGAAAAAAAAAGGAAAAAAGGACTAAAAGGTCAGTAGAGATTTAAACAAAGCACACACACACACATATACACCTAAAATAAAAAATAGGAGGGGAGAAAAAAAGATTAATAGAAAACAATTTTTAAAAAAAAACAAAAAAACAAAAAAGGTACAACAAAGAGCTCTTTTCTTTGGGGGTGGGCGGGGAGGGATTAGATGGGAAGATCCTGTATCTCCCTGTGTCTGTAACCAGTCTCTTGATGGAGTCTCTAATCTGCTTGTGTTTTTTGTTTTGCCTGTGGCTAGATTGTTTTCTTAAGTCAATTTGTTTGAGCAGGCAGAAAAATGCTCTGCTTTACCCAGGATTTTGTGATCCTCCTCCCAGGCTAGTTCAATGAGAGAGAGATCTGCTTTGAGTTTCACAAAAGAGGGAGATGGCTGTTTCCTCTAGTTTGAAGAAGTTGTGATGAGGCTAGGTTCTGGGTAGAACTGAGGCCTTTCAGCAAATTGTAGCTTTTCCCTGAGGGGTAGCTTCTGAGACACTCACAGAGCCCAGCCTGGAGCCATTCTCAGGGTTTATGTTTACTGAATTTTACTTGATTGTCTAGGCTGCTGTAGGGAGGGGCAGCCTCTGGCTCTGTTTACCCAGTGAAGAACGTCACTCCCCTCATGGCAGAGCTTTGTCTGCTTGGGCTGGGTGACTTTTCCCAGGGAGGAGCTGAGCCTGGCAGGTCAGGTCAGGTACCTGTGACCTCCTAAATGACTCGTTTGTTTTTTTTCCAAGGCCTGAGTTGGAGCTAGCTCCTCAGCTGGGCCTTTTCAATATCAAATATGGAGACCTCCGGGGGTGAGTGCGGGTGAGTATGTCAGGATTCAACTCACCCTGGAGTCTTGGTTCCTGGGTTGTCTCTGGTCTGTGATCTGCAGGAAGAAGATACCTGCTACTTGTCAGCCCTTTCTGGTTTTAAGAAGAATCCTGTCACCTGCTGTTTCTGGCACCATTGTCCCAGAATCTGTGTTGTTCGTTTGGTGGCTAGGCTGCTGTCATTGCTGCCGCCACTGCAGCTGCAGCTAATGGCAAGTGCTCAGATATGTCTCCTTGCCTGTATTTTCCCTCTCTGGCCAAACTCTCTGTACTGTGATGGCACACTTAGTAATTCTCTGGCCTAGGACTCTTCACTGGAACACTACAACTATTTTCTATGTGAGAGCTTGTTTAGCCTCTAGCTCTTTCCTCCTGCAACCTCCCCTAAAGTAATCTGTTGTTGCCTTTTAAAAAACTGGTGCCAGTGGCTCATGCCGGTAATCATAACAACTCAGGTGGCTGAGATCTGATAATCGAGGATTAGTAACAGCCTTGGTAAGAAGGTCTGTGAGTCTATTATCTTATTAACTGGTTACCAAGAAACTAAAAGGGGCACTGTGGGCCAAACTAGTAGAGTGATAGCCTTGAGCACAAGAGAACAGAGATTTCAACCAGGCGCTCAGTTCAAGCTTCACATATTAAAAAAAGTTAAAAACAATTTGCCATCATTTGTAATCTCAGCATCCTCAACTAATGGTTTATTTAAAGCCAAATTGCATCTCAGTGTGCACGTATTTAGGTGGGGGAACTAAACTTTTATTACAGTTAAAAGAAAAACAAATGAGCACAAGTGTACAGGTGGCTCACGCCTGTAATCCTACCTTCTCAGGAGGCTGAGAAATGAGGATGGTGTTTCAAAGCCAGCCCTGGGCAGAAAAGTTACCATGAGACTGCTATTTTCAATTAACCATTAAAAAACAAGAAATGGCACTATGGTTTAAACTTGTATGGTAGAGTGCTAACTTTGAGCAAAGAAGCTCTGGGACAGCACCCATGCCCAGTATTCAAGCCCCATGTCTAAAGGAAAAAATACAGAGTTCAGGGCTGGGAAGGTGGCTAAGTGGTAGAGTGCTTGCCTTGCATGTATGAGCCTTTGGGTTCGATTTCTCAGTACCACATAAGCAGAAAGTCCAGAAGTGGCACTTTGGTCCGAGTGGTATAGTGATATCCTTGAGGTGAAGAGCTAAGGGACAGTGCCCAGGCCCAGAGTTCAGGACCCATGATTGACAAAAGACAAACAAAAAAAGAGTTCAAATAATTAAATGATGTGTACAATAGAATATACACGAAAGATGAAAGATTAAATTAATAAATTAATAATTGAAATTATCAACATTGTTTCAATTTTTTAGGTGGTGAATGTAGCAGAAAAAGTGATAAGACATAATGATTCATTTCTAACAACTCTTCGATTTTTTAAACTCATTTACTACTTTTAAACAAAAGAAGTATGTAAGTATCAATTTACGGAAAAACAAATTTGTACATGTATTTTAGCCTGAATTCCACATTTTATAATTTGCCTTTTAGTAAACAATCAGTATCTTTTCATATAAAATACCTGTAATTAATTAATACTTCATATCTTTCCAATATTTGGTTAAATCAAAATTCCTCCCTTCCGTCTTTTCTTCATTCCATTCCTTCATATCCTTT
Source organism: Dipodomys merriami (assembly GCF_024711535.1). Taxonomy (NCBI): domain Eukaryota; kingdom Metazoa; phylum Chordata; class Mammalia; order Rodentia; family Heteromyidae; genus Dipodomys; species Dipodomys merriami. The sequence goes on from NW_027203015.1 coordinate 1,818,752, forward strand.
CCTCCTTTCAATACTAGCAATTAAACTCAGGGCTTCATGTATTTTAGGTAGGTGCTCTACAAAGTGAGCTATACACCTGCTCTTTTCGCTTTAGTCACTTTTGTTTTTGTTGGTCATGTGACTTGAACTCTGCGCCTGGACACTGTCCCTGCATTCTTCAAATCAAGACGAGTGTTCTACTGTTTGAGCCACAGTGCCACTTCTGGTTTTCTAGTGGTTTATTGAGATAGGAGTCTCACACAATTTCCTGCCTAGATTGGCTTTGAACTGGGATCTTCAGATCTCAGCCTCCTGAGTAGCTAAGATTACAGGCATGAGCCACCTGAGCTCAGCTCTGCTTGAGCCATTTTTATGACAGGGTTTTCTGTTTATGACCAGGCCCGCATGGATCACAATCCCTCAATGACAGGGAGGGTTGTGTGTAGCAAGTCAGATACAGTGGGGAAACAATTTTCTCTGTCCATCACAGGGAGAATTTTGGAGGATTGTATTAGAAATTTCTAGAAGTGGGTTGTGAGCAGCATCCTGCTTCCAGGAGTCTCTTCCCACTTCCCAACATTCTAGTCCTGCCAGAAAGGGTCTATGGTAGAAAGCTCAGGATGGAGAGGGCGGACTCTCATTTTCCTTGTCAACAATTTGCCAACAGCATCGATTGTTCCGTCTTAACTATTTGGATGAACTTCTACCATGATGATTTTTGAGCACAAGAAACTTGACATCCTAAAAAAACTTACAAAGTATGACAAGCTCAACATGCCCTCTTCAGAATTGCTGTCCTGCTTACATATCCTTCTGGACCAGCTGGAGCAAAGCATGACCCATGAGACCAAGAAAAAGAGTAAGTAGTACTTGTTTAGATGCCTTAGAGCTTGTGAGTAGGGATGGAACGTAGGTCTCAAGGGATGGGCCTGCTTGTCCAAGAGCCCTTTGTACTACCCAGCTTGGCAAAATGTCCTTATATGGATGTTCTATGCCTAGTAATGTCTGTTCCCGTTTTAAAAGAACTTGGACATAACCACTCATTAGAAACACCCTACCTTCTCATCAGTGTTCAGTCCAAACTCAAGTTCTACAGCTTCTCCTATTAAATCCTCATAGAAGTTTAGTCACACTTTAACTTCTAGAGTCTACTCTAAGACTCCTGTACCTATTTCCATTCTTATGTTTCTGTCAATGTAGAGAACTTCCTGCTGAACTACAGATAAAAAAAACCCATCTGTGATGTCGCCTATGGTGACTGATGGAGATTGGAAGCCAATACTGGACTCCAGAAAGCATGTGAACATAGAGGTTTTTTCAATGTGTAGAAAGGCTCAAGTAGGTTTTGAGTCCTGTGGACATCCCACTGGTTCTGAACGCCACATGTGATGTAGGTGTACATGCACATACCACCAAGGAAGATGATCCAGCATGTCTTCCATTGATGTTCACAATTCACCTAGATCACATCCAAACCAGTAAAAAAGTATTGGTTTTGGAGTGCAGGGTAAATATATGCTAATGGAAAATGACCCCAGTCTAAGATCAGGAAAACCAATGTTAGGTTCAAAGTCTAGATTCAGTTGAGGAAAGGGAATCTGTCCTCACAGATTATCCAGACCAATCTGTCCTGCTGCTGGAGATCCAATTTCCAATTGAGAAATAAGAATCTGTCCCTCCCTAGACTCAGGAAGAAAATACTGCTTTTAATGAGGAAGTAGATCCCTTTGAGGAGTCTGAGGCAGAATATGTGTCTGAAGGCAACTTAGAAGACAATCCAGATTTAGAGATTGCTTCCCCTCTTCTTTAGAAAATCTTTATATTTCTTTTTGGTCCTGATTGTTGTAAAATGATCATTCTACTTATTTTTTTTAATTTAATTTTATTTTATTTGAGAACATACTGTACAGAGGGGTTACAATTACATGGGCAGGATAATGCATACATTACTTACCAAGCATTGCAGCCTACTCCTTTGTTTACCCTTCACCTCCCTTCCCAGCCTCCCCCCTACCCCCACCCAATCATACCCTCCTCCCCCCCCACACCGACATTGTAAAGCTGGTTTTGACATGACATTTTGTACTTCTCATTGTTGCAACAGGTCCACCTGAATCCTTAAACGACTTGTTTGTCCCCATCTCCTCCACATGTTATACTGACATCAAATATAGTGAAAGCGGGGGTTACATTGTGGGGGAGGGACATACAAAGCAACAAAGAAATAATCTTATAAATGCGTTAGAAACACATGCATGAAAGAAACGAAAACATTAAAATACATATTTAAGGGTGCATTTTCCTAACATCACATTATCAGACCTTTTCCGCTTGACTCATACCTATACTAGATATTGCAAATAAGGGAAACCATGGGACCTATGTTCTTTGGGCCTGGCTTACTTCACTTAATATATTTTTTTCCAAACCTTTCCATTTCCTAACAAATGGGGAAATGTCATTCTTTCTGATGGAGGCATAGAATTCCATTATGTATATATACCACATTTTCTTGATCCATTCATCTACTGAGGGGCATCTGGGTAGGTTCCATATCTTAGCTATGGTAAATAATGCTGCAATAAACATAGTTGTGCTGGTAGCTTTAGTGTGGTCTTGTTTGTAAACATTTGGGTAAATGCCCAAAAGTGGGATTGCTGGATCATAGGGGAGATCTATGTGAATTCTTTTGAGGAACCTCCATACTGCTTTCCAAAGTGGTTGGACAAGTTTACATTCCCACCAACAATGAAGTAAGGTTCCTTTCTGTCCACATCCCCTCCAGCATCTGTTGTTGTTAGAGTTCTTGATTTTTGCTGTTCTAACTGGAGTGAGGTGATATCTCAATGTTGTTTTGATTTGCATTTCTTTTATGGCTAGGGATGTTGAACATTTCTTCATGTGTCTATTGGCCATCCTTCTTTCTTCTTCAGAGAAGCTTCTCTTTAAGTCTTTCGCCCACTTATTTATTGGGCAGTTGTTTCTTTGAGGATTTTTTGTTGGGTGGTTTAATTTTTTGAGTTCCAAGTATATTTTAGATATGAGACCCTTGTCCGTTGTATGGCTAGTAAAGATCTTCTCCCAATCGGTGGGCTTTCTATTGAACTTGCTAGCTATGTCATTCAGAAAATTATAAGGGAATATTTCTCAAAACTTTATGCTAATAAGTTTGAGAACTTGACAGAAATGGACCTTTTCCTAGCAAATATTGACATGGAAAACTAAACCAAGATGAGTTAAACCAGCTTAACAGGCCCATATCAAGCTTTGAAATACACGCAGCAATAAGAGACCTCCCAGCTAAGAAAAGTCCAGGACCAGATGGTTTTACAGCGGAATTTTACAAGGCCTTCAAAGCAGAGCTCACACCAATACTCCTCCAACTCTTCAATGAAATTGAACGAGAAAGCTCACTACCGAACACATTCTATGAAGCAGTCATAACCCTCATCCCAAAACCAGGCAGGGACTCCTCAAAGAAAGAGAACTGTAGACCCATTTCTTTGATGAACATTGATGCAAAACTTCTCAACAAAATTTTGGCCAATCGACTTCAACAATTCATCCAAAAAATCATACACCATGATCAAACAGGATTCATTTCAGGGATGCAAAGCTGGTTCAATATACGCAAATCAATTAATATTATTCATCACATCAACAGGAGCAAGAATAAGAACCACATGGTTATCTCAATAGATGCAGAAAAAGCATTTGACAAGATCCAACACCCCTTCATGATGAAGGTTTTGGAAAAATTAGGAATCCATGGAACATTCCTCAATACAATAAAGGCTGTATATGACAAACCTACAGCCATCATTATACTCAATGGTGAAAAACTAAAGCCATTTCCACTTAACTCAGGAACAAGACAAGGATGCCCACTCTCTCCACATCTCTATTATTTTTCTAACGTTATTAAAATGTCAATGTCTATGTTATGTTATACAATTCATGAGTCTTAAATGTGTTTTTTTTTTCACCTACAATGTAAAGCACCATGCACATGTGTTCTGTGTGTGGGCAAACACAAAGTGACAGCGGGCTGAACAAGAGAGCCTACTGGATATAAAGGGAACGGTTAAGTGCACAGGGAGTTGCAAGGAAGCCAGGCCATGCCTGCATGGGGTGATAAGGTGGTTACAAAAGCTTTAGGACATACCAGATCAGATGACCTAGAAAGCTGTTCTGTCAATTGGAACAAATGCTACAATACTTATAGTGGTATGTGGGACTTTCTTCCAACAATGAGTTCAAGCCTGTATACATATTCATTGTGCTTTGGGAAATATTGAAGAAAAATTTGGCTCCGTTAATATAAAAAATCTACTTAGGGCTGAATATATTTGACAAAATACATAGGAAATATCAACACTGGAAAGTATAAGCCATCATCAATAGAAGAAAGAAGGCTTACATAGATGGACAATCACAACATCAGGAAGTAATTAAATCAGATATATGGAAATACATGCTATATTCATTACATTTTATATAGTATATTATATGATGTATAAGATCGAATATGATTTTTCATACTACAAGGGCTTTTAACATTTTCAATAGTAAGCATTTTTTCACATAATATTAGTGTAAAACATTATTGGGGAAAGTGGTAATATAACTTTGATTATAATTATTTGAATATATATTTTTGTGTTTCTAGATATAACACTGATTATAAATAGATCAATAAATATTAACATATATTTGTATATCTGTCTATGAGTTGAATATAATGAAAAAGGCTACACGATGTATAAAAAGGCAGTTATGAGTTAGTATATGAGACTTAGGCCTGTAATCCTAGTAATGTGGGAAGCTGGGTTCTGTGTTTTAATTTCTTTTACCCCCATGCCATTAGATTTTCAGAGGAGACCTGGTCCCTCGGGTGTAGCCAAGGGACACATATGCAGTAGGATCACTCTCTGTGACCCCAGAGGAAAGTCAGTAGAAATCAGGACAAGTCTCTTATGCTATAACAGTCTAGTTAGTTCCTTTGCCAAGATGGCCATCTGTAGAACATCAGATGGAATGTTGGTATTCCCTCCCAAAATGTTTTTGACTATACTGAATTAAACCTTATTTCCCTTTCCAAGCTGCAAACACATAGAAATATGCCCAGGGCTCAAGAGAGATGGACAAAGACTTACAAATACATAAAATTATATACTTTTTTTTGGGGGGGGGGTCCGGTTGTCAGCTTGAACTCTGGGCCTGGACGCTATCCCTCAGCTCTTCAGCTCAAGGCTAGCGCTCTACCACTTGAGCCACAGTGCCACTTCAGGCTTATTTTCTTTTTGCTTATGAGATGCTGAGGAATCGAACCCAAGGCCTCATGCATGCAAGGCAAGCACTCTACCACTGAGCCACCTTCCCAGCCCCCAAATTATATACTTTGTTTCAGTAATTCAATTGCTAATCATCAAAGGCATATCTTGAATTTTTCTTTTTTTAATGGAAATGGGAATATACACTGAGTGCATCAGGGAGTAGGTGATAGTTTGGATGCTGAATTGTGGAATGCACTCCTGGGCATGGGAAACACTTGTCTTGGAGAACTTGTATGGGGATGCGTCTCCTCACACAGCTTCACAAAACAATTCCCATAACTTGTATGATGTCATACCAATCTTTCCATAGCAGCAAATAAGTGTCAGGCACTGATCTTGCTCTGAGGTGGACTCAGCAACACAGAAAGGCACAAAGAACGAGAGGGAATGACTGCTAACCACCAGGCATCAGCTTCAAGAGCTGTCCTGACCAGAAGCTAGGATAAATTGAGCTGGAAAAGGCTGATCCCCATGCAAGGCTCCTGAGCACTAAGGACCAGGCACTATTATAGGTGTTGGAGAAACAAGTGAATGTGGCTCTCACCTCATCAATTTCATGCTGAAAAGAAAACCAGAAATCATAATGATAATTTCTATATATCAGAGACATGACATTGGTAGTTTTGTGGCAACAACTTCACAGCAGGTATGTGAGGAGATATCCCTGAGGAGGAGACAATTAACCTGAGAGCCATCATCCATGCAATTAACTAGAAGCAGGTACTCCAGGCAGTAAGAACAGCAAGTACATCCCTCAGTGATGGGAAAGGACGTAACTTGCTTCAGAAAAGGAAAACATCACTGAAGTGCTTGCTTGTGAAGTAAGAAAAAAAGGTACAATGAAGAAAAAAAAGATCAGACATGAAGATCGGAATAAATGATATATATATTGGATGCTGCAGGTTACAAGAAGAAAAATTCTGATGTTATTCTAAATCTGACATGACCCACTGGAACCAAAGTTCTCAAATAGTAGCTAGACACGTCTGATTCACCTAGTGAATACTTTTAACATGTGATTCTAGCCAGGCTCTGGTGGCTCACAACTGGAATGCAAGCTACTTAGGAGGCTGATACCTGAAGATCAGGTTTGAAGCAAGCCCAAAGCGGAAATTGGAAAGACTGATCTCCAAAATTATGGACATGAAGCTGTGGTTCAACTGGTAGAACACTAGCCTTGAGAAAAAATTAAGGGACAGCACCCAGGTTCTAGGTTCAAACCCCTGGACTTCACAAAACAAAGAAGTCAACAAATAAAATTTGGTGCTCAGTTGATCATCACTTAGCATTCTACTACAATGTATTTGTTACGAGCCTAGGAAGTTACATCCTTAGCAAATGATCTCCCCTTATATTCTGCTTCATTACCAGTATTCAAACCCCTGGCATTACCAAAGTCTCCTCCCAGTTAGCATAGCAGTCTACCACTGGGAATTAATAGATATATTTTTATTAATCATAATCTATCCACACACATCAAATGAGTAGTAGCCACATTCTACTATTCTGAATGTTTTTGCTCCCCCTTTGAGTTAATAAGCCTTACCATTAAAAGCTAAAGAACACTTATCAAATTAAGTCAACAGTAATCATTCTTCCACCCAATCTTGAAACCTAAGTTATGTGTTTTGTTTGTTTGTTTGTTTCTTTGATGTTGGTGCCCTGTATCTTGTATATACATTTCTCTAGCACTGGGAGGTGAAGGGAAAAATCCAAATGCTTAACTAGGGATAGACCAATTTTAACAATGAGATCAAGACACTATGTTCAAAAACGAACTTTACAATTTAGGCAGGGAGTGGGGAGGGTGGATGGAAAGGAGTAGTTGTGGAGGTGGAAGGGTAGGGATGGTAGGGGGAATACAAAGGAGGAGGTAATAATGCTTGAGAGGAAATGAACTCATTACCTACCTTATGTAACTGTAACCGCTTTGCACATTATTTTTACAATAAAAAAGTATTTAAAAAGATGAAAAGACCACATAAATAAAACCACATACTTACAATCATCTGATATTCGACAAAAGAGCGAAAGATGTAGTGTGGAAAAAACATAGCCTTGCCGGGTGCCTGTGGCTCATGCCATTAATCCTAGCTACTCAGAAGGCTGAGATCTGAGGATGGTTGTTGAAAGCCAGCAGGGCCAGGGAAGTCCATGAGACTCTTAGCTCCAATAAACCACAAGAAAATGGGAAGTGGAACTGTGGTTCAAGTACTAGCCTGGAGATGAAATGCTGAAGGGTAGCTCCGAGTCCCAGAGTTCAAGCCCCACGACCCCCCCGACACCACACACACACACACACACACACACACACACACACACACACACACACACACACACACCATAGCCTTTTCAAGTATTGATGTTGGGAAAACTGGACATTTATAGGCAGAAAACTAGAAGTGGATCTCTGCTTGCACTAACATCAACTCAAAATGGATTACCTACATTAAAATCAGCCAAACTACTATAAGACAGAATAAGGATGACATTAGAATTTATAGGTGCTGAGGTGCGAGCTGGGCAGCTGCATGCCGAGCACCGGTAGTTGCGCTCCATTTCCCGCAATTTTGCACTGTGTGCCTCGACCCTGTAACCACTTACTCCAGATGGCCCCTGCGACAGTTGCCATGCATCAGGCACACCCGTGCTAGGGGCAGCTCTGCTCACCCCCTGGCCCTGCTCCGCGGGCCGCCTGTGACGTGGGCCCCTTCCTGCGTTGTGAGCCCTGTGATGCGAACGGGGTGGCCCAGTGTGCGCCTCCACCTGCCGCGCCTGCCTGCGGCATGGGGGAGGCTGGGTGTGTACCCCACACCTCACAGGCCTCACCAGTAATGGAGTAATCGCTCTGGAGACAACAACAACAACAACAAAATGTTTTCTAATTTAACTCCTCGTTTAGGGTTGAGGATCATAAGCTATTTAAAGGCAAAAGTTTATTTTCACCCCTCATCTTTATTCTTGACCTAGCAAAACTATGGTGTTTAATGTTATCTAAACAGGAAAAATGAACAGCTGTTGAGAGATCCTCATAGGGATACTGGGAACACATAGAGAATAACTTGTGTTTGTTGAACTTGGAGTCGAACTTACACTTTATAATTCAGACATAAATGCAGAGAGAGATATATGTTCTCAATGGTTAACATTGTATACAGCATAGCCCAACTATAATAGGATCCATACTAGATAATCAAAGATAGTGTTATAGATACTAGAACGTGTAAGTATGGCCGTGACCAGGAGAGGACACTCAGTCCAGGCTGGCCTTTTCTCTCCCCAAGGCCTAACCCATGGCAGTATTGGGTGTGCGGCAATTGTCCTGTCCTACACTGCAGAGAGCTCTCCTTAAGAACAAAAAGAGGACTCAAGACAGTCTGCCTACCTATTACGAGCTTTCCTTTATTTTTAAAATTTTTTTGGGGGGGAAAGTATTTTTGAAAAGTTTTGTCTAGCAATGTATTTATAAAAGTAAATAAAATTTTTACCATTAAAGTAATCATTAAAAAAAAAAAAGAACTTGGGGATGGGAAGTTGGCTCAGTGGTAGAGCGCTTGCCTTGCATGCCAGAGGCCCTGGGTTCGATTCCTCAGCACCACATAAGCAAAAAGAAAAAAACCCGGAAATGTTGCTGTGGCTCAAGTGGTAGAGCACTAGCCTTGAGCTGAAGAGCTGAGGGACAGTGCGCAGGCCCAGAGTTCAGGCCCATGCCCGGATCCAAAAAAAATAAAAAAGAACTTATAGGTACTGGCAGGAACTTCCTGAATAGAATTCCAGGGGCACAACAGGTAGGAGAGAGACCCAACAAATGGGACTACATCACATGAAAAAACCTACACAGGCTAGGGACATAGCCACTAAACTAAAAAGACAGGCAACAAATTGGGAAAAGATATTTACCTGCAATACATTAGACAAAGGGCTAATTTTCAATGTATACATGGATCTCAGGAAACTACACCACCCAAAACTTATAAACCAATCACCAAATTGGCAGAGGAGCTAAGGAGAGACTTCTCAGAAGAAGAGGTAAGAATGGCAAAGAAACATCTCAGGAAAGGTTCATCATCCCAGGCCATAAAGAAAATAAATATCAAAGTAATCCTGAGATACCATCTTATCCAAATATCTTGAATTAGGACAGCAAATGATGGTGTGGAAGTGGAGAAACTAGAAAATGGCAAGGACATTTGCACAACCATGTTCCTTGCTGCTCAATTCACAGTGACAAGAAATGTACACAACCCAGATGCCCCACAATAAATGAATGGAACCAATAATTATGCTCTCTATATACAATGAAATTTTACAGAGCCATTAGAAAGGATAAAATAAAGAAATTTGCAGGGAAATGGAGGACACTAGAATAAATCATATTAAGAAAGTTAACCAACATCAAATTGACAAATGGTACATTTTCCCCTGATATGTAGAAGAAAGGTTTAAAACACAATGGGATATAACATACTGTACAGGACTCTAGGCATCATATATAGTAAGAACAGAAGAGGAATCCTTTGGCGAAAATCACCAAGTTGTAATACTCAAGCACCTTTTCTATATAATACTCTCTGTCTCTCTCTTTCTCTCTCTCTCTCTCTCTCTCTCTCTCTCTCTCTCTCTCTCTCTCTCTCTCTCTCTCTCTCTCTCTCTCTCTCTCTCTCTCTCTCTCTCTCTCTCTCTCTCTCTCTCTCTCTGTATATATATATGAGTTCCAATAAGAAAACAAAGGGACTTTTCTTAATTTGTCTTTTCATTTTCTGATGAGTCTGTATTCTTCACATAATATACAGGGAAGATGGGGGAAGGACACAGAATATTGCAGCAGCAGAGCCCTCTGTCTGTACTGGACATTGATGAAAGTGAACCATGCAAGTCAAGGGTCAAGATGGGAGAGAGGGTATGGAAGAGAATGGGGGAACAGATGAGATTACGTAAAAGGAAGGAAATGTACTAGTTACCTGACATACAGAAAGGTAACCCTGCTCTATATCACCGCTAAAACAATTTTTTTAAAAAGAAGAGAGTTCCCTAATAAGAACATATGAGAATAGGAAAATACAGAGCAGATAATTCCATTTTTATGTCCTTGGTACCTGATAGTTTCAATCAATAGCTATTGTCCTACCAACTAAGTCATACCTCTAAACCCAAAAGTCCTTAGAATATTAAAATTTTTCATTGATTTCTTCATATTTTCTATTTGCTTTTGGGTTTGTGTGTGTGTGTGTGTGTGTATGTTTGTGTGTGTGTGTGTGTGTGTTTGTGTGTGCGTGTGTGTAAGAATGGAGTTTGATTGCAGGATCTAGGTACTATCCATGAGCTTCTTTTTTGCTCAAGTGTACACTCTACCACTTGAGCCAAAGCTTCACTTCTGGATTTTCTTGAACAGTTTATGGGAGATAAAAGATTCACAGAGACATTTTTGCACCACTAGATTCAAATCATCATCTTCAGATCTCAGCCTCTAGAGTAGGTAGTATTATAGGCATAAGTCAAAGCTTCTGGCATATGAATTGTTGTCCCTTTTTTAAAAATCTGGTGCCAGTGGCTCATGCCTGTAATCATAGCACCACAGGAGGCTGAGATCTGATAATTGAGCTTTAAAGACAACCTGCGTAAGAAAGTCTGTGAGACTATTATCTCATAAACTGGTTAGCAAGAAACTAGTAGCAGCACTGGTTCAAACTGGTAGAGTGATAGCCTTGAGCACAAAAGAACAGGGACTGCCCCCAGGCCCTGAGTTCAAGGCCCACATATAAAAGAATGTAAAAAAAATTGCAATCACTTGTAATCTCAACATCCTCAATTGGTGGTTCATTTAAAGTTAATTTGCATCTCACTTTGTATGTATTTGAGGGGGAACTAAACATATAACATTAAAAAAAATGAGGAGCTGGGTTCAGGTGGCTTATACCTGTAATCCTACCATTTCAGGAGGCTGAGAAATGAATTTGGTGTTTTAAAGACAGCCTGGGCCGAAAAGTTCCCATGAGACTGCTATTTACAATTAACCATTAAAAACAAGAAATGGCACTGTGGTTTCAACTGGTATGGTAGAGTACTAGCATTGAGCAAAGGAGTTCTGGGACAGTACCCATGCCCTGTGGTCAAGTCCCATGTCTGAAGGAAAAATAGAGATCAGGGCTGGGAAGTTGTCTCAGTACTAGAGTGCTTGCCTTGCATGTTGAATCTTTGGGTTCAATTCCTCAGTACCACATAAGCAGAAAAAGCCAGAAGTGGCTCTGTGGCTCAAGTGGTAGAGTGCTAGCCTTGAGGTGAAGAGCGAAGGGACAGTGCTCAGGCCAGAGTTCAAGATCCATGATGGACAAAAAACAAACAAACGAAAAGAGTTCAAACATTTAAATGATGTGCACAATAGACTATACACTAAAGATGAAAGATTAAATTAATGAATTAATAATTAAAATGATCAACATTGTTTGGATTTTGTAAGTGGTGAATATAGCAGAAAAATTGATAAGAAATAATGATTCATTTCTAACCACTCATATTGTTTTAAACTCATTTACTACTTTTAAACTAAAGGGGCACATAAGTATCATTTTACAGAAAAACAAAAGTTGTATCTGTATTTCAGCCTTAATTCCACATTTTATAATTTCCTTTTAGTAAACAATCAGTATCTTTTAATATAAAATACCTGTAATCTCTTTATTTAATACTTATCATTCCAGTATTTGATTATATCATAATTCCTCCCTTACTTCTTTTCTTCATATCCTTTCCTCCATTCTATACTAGCAGTTAAATTAAGGGCTTCATGCACTTAAGGTAGGTCCTGTAAAAGGTGAGCCACATACCTGCTCTTTTTGCTTTAGTCACTTTTGTTTTTGTTGGTCATGTGTCTTGAATTCTGGGACTGGAGACAGTCCTTGCACTCTTAAGCTCAAGGCAAGTGCTCTATTGTTTGAGCCACAGTGCCACTTCTGATTTTCTGGTGGTTTAATGGAGATAAGAGTCGCACAGACTTTCCTGCCTAGACTGGGTTTGAACTGTGATCTTCAGATCTCAACTTTCTGAGTAGCTTCCTGGCATGAGCCACCTGAGCCCAGCTCTGCTTTAGCCTTATTTTTTTGGGAGGGGGGGCTGAACTCTGGGCCTGGCCACTGTCCCTCAGCTCTTCAGCTCAAGGCTAGCACTCTACCACTTGAGCCACAGTTCCACTTCCGGCTTTTTTTTATTCTGCTTATTTGGTGCTGAGGAATTGAACACAGGGCCTCATGCATGTAAGGCAAGCGCTCTACCACTGAGCCACCTTCCCAGCCCTGCTTTATCCATTTTTATGGCAGGGTTTTCTGTTTATGACCATGCTAGCATGGTTCACAATCCTTCTTTTTACCTTTTCTGAGTAGATGAAATATAAAGCACAATGCATTGGGTTCAGATATTGATTTAGATCCAATATTGTGAATGTTTCCCTGGGCTATCCTCAAATCATAATCCTCTCTGTATCAGTCAAGACCCAGCAGCTAGCATTACAAGTATGAGCTCCCATGCGTGGCTCAAATTTCTGACAACTAAAACAAATGAACAAAGTTTTAATAATTTTAAATGTTCAATTTGAGGACAATGAGTGTTTTAAATTGCCTAGTTTCAAATTTCACCAAAAACCCAAATATTAACTTTTGATTTCCTAGATTAAATAAGCAAATAAACTTCAAAAGGCAATTAACTATTTAAAGAAAAAAGCTAGGGCTAGGAAGGTGGCTCAGTGGTAGAGCGCCTGCCTTGCATGCATGAGGCCCTGGGTTCAATTACTCAGCAGCACATAAGCCAAAAGAAAAAAGCCAGAAGTGGCACTGTGGCTCAAGTGATAGTGTGCTAGCCTTGAGCTGAAGAGCTGAGGGACAGTGCCCAGGCCTAGAGTTCAGGCCCCACGACAGGACCCCCCCCCCAAAAAAAAAAAAAGCTAAATAGTAATCATCCTTATCACTGTACCTTTGGACTTAACAACTTGTCAAACTTTGTTTACATCATAGTTAGTTTTTATGGGCAGTATATTCCATAAACGGATCATGCCACCCCCAATGTCGATGGCCAAACAGACTATATGCACAGGAGTGAAAGCCAGGCTGTAGGCCATCACACCAAGGGAAGGCAGGGTCCAGCAGTATTGTAGGTGGCAATGTCCCAACCTATGACCTGAAGCATTAGGGCAACTTAAACAGAGCTTTTTCCTTAGGAATGATACTTTAATTATTAAGCCATACCTCTTCTTCTGGGTTTATCACTGCTTAATTGAGACAAGTCTCATGGACTTTTTTGCCTGGGCTGGTATGAAATCATGATCCTCAAAATCTCAGCTTCCTATGCAGGGAGGATAATAGGCAGTATCCACCTATGTCTAGAGTACTTATTCCTTTAATAAAAATAAAAATGGCTACAGCATGTTTAACAGAGAGCTTGAATCCTTTCCTGAGCCTTAGAGATTTTCTGACTAGAAGCAGAAAGGCAAACTGACATGTGGGAAACTGAATCTTCCTTAGGAAACCATTTTTCAGAAGAGTCTGTGGCTCATCAATTTGGCTTCTCACCAGCTATTCAAATAGGACTCACAAAATTTACATTCAACTTTCCACTGAAGTAGAGGGTATCCATTGCATGCTCTGCAGCATCATAAATCACTTAATGGTTAGACAAAATCCCTCTTTTCAATAGGAAATGCTCAATAAATTTTGTTTATTGAATATTCATAAACCCTAGGAGATGGGAAATACCAGTATCCAATTACATTTCTTTCTTTCTTTCCTTCTTTCTTTCCTTCTTTCTTTCCTTCTTTCTTTCTTTCTGTCTTTCTTTCTGTCTTTCTTTCTTTGTTTTTTTCTGGTACATTGTGGGACTTGAACTCAGGGCCTGTTCCTTATCCACTTTCTAGCACTCTACCACTTGAACCACAGCTTCACTTCTGATTTTGTTTTTGTTTAGTTGGTCATGGAGTTTGTTGTTGTTGTTCATGGGGCCTGAACACTGGGAATGGGTGCTGTGTCTCATCTCTTCAGGTTAGGACTAGCACTCTAACATTTGAGCCATAGTGCCACTTCTGGCTTTTTCTGCTTATGTGGTGCTGAGAAATCAAACCTAGGGCCTCATGCATGCAAGGCAAGCATGCTTGAGCCACCTTCTCATCCCACTTCTGGTTTTTGAGGGATTAATTGGAACTAAAAATTTCATAGGGCCTGTTCTGCCGGGGCTGGCTTTGAAACACAATCCTTCGCCCTCAGTTTCCTGAGTAAGATTATAGGCATGAGCTACCTGTCCCTGGCTCAATTCACATATGTACAAAAGTGAATAAAGCTCAGTGTTATAGTGCCTTCCTCTTTAACCAAAAGCCAGTAAGTAGACAAAATTGAATTTGAATTTATTTGAATCTGAGTCTATATCTTTTACTTTTTATTTTTTTGGTCCGGTCGTGGAGCCTGAACTCTGGGCCTGGGCACTGTCCCTTAGCTCTTCAGTTCAAAGCTAGCACTCTACCACTTGAGCCACAGTGCCAGTTCTGGCTTTTTCTTTTTGCTTATGTGGTGCTGAGGAATGGAACCGAGGTCCTCAGGCATGCAAGGCAAGCACTCTACCACTGATCCACCTTCCCAGTCCCTGAGTCTATACTCTTAACAACCAGGCTGTAAGTAATTTGATCTTTGCACAAGTCTTTTAGTAGATATAGAACACAGAATGGCCATTTTAAAAAATCATCATTCCTAGGAATTAAAAGACAATCAGTAATATTAAGATTCCCAACCCAGCATTTTTACAAGTCAGTGAACACTGAAGACATTGGCAACTCTTTTATTAAGTGACTAGCAAGTGGCACATGGTAACTGAAGACATTAATGGTTCATAGTATACATTCTGTGAATTAGAACTTCTTGAGTTTGCTACTGTAGCTGCAGCAGGTGCAACACCAGTGGGAAAAGGACAGCGGCATCCATGGCTCAAGCCCTATGACCTTCTGAGTGCACCATGGAACCAAGCAGGCCTTCACAAAAGGCAGGAGAGAAGGCTGGATGGTCTCTGAACTGTGCCTTCCTCCTCAGGGGGCTTCCATGGTTCTCAAGGCTCCTTTGGTGTGGCATGAGATCATCACCTCACTTCTGTTTCCTGACTGAAAGTTCGGCCCATGCCTGTGTCACCTCACTCCTGCTTCCGGTCTGGGTGGGTAAGGACCATGTGCCTGTACCACCTCACTCCTGATTCTGGTCAGGGTGAGTGGGGGCTACATTCTTGCATCACCACACTGCTACTTCTGGTCTGGCTAAGTAGTTGTTGTGTGTCTGTGTCACCTCACTCCTGCTTCCCCTCCTGGAGAAGAGGGAGTAAATGGAGTAAGTGGGGGCCACATGCCTTTGTCACCTCACTCCTCCTTCTAGTTTGAGTAAGTGGGGGCCTCATGTTTGTGTTACCTTACTCCTACTTCTGGTCTGGGTGAGTGGGGCCATGTGTCCATGTCACCTCACTCCCCTTTCCACTCTGGGTGAGTAGGGGCGACTTGCCTGTACGACCTCACTCCTGCTTCTGGTCTGCGTGAGTCAGTCTTGGCTCAGAGCTACTTCATCCCTCCAGATGCTGTTTACCAGCAGGGATTGCAGCCCAAGCCAGAGGTTAGGCTCTTCTAATTCCATAGCATAGCAGGACATTAAGGAATTAGGATGGCACCTTGCTAGGTTTGAGAACTCTGTTATAAAATTGTGTGTGTGTGTGTGTGTGTGTGTGTGTGTGTGTGTGTGTGTGTGTGTGTGTGTGTGTGTGTGTGTGTGTTTGCGCGCGAGCGAGCACACATTCGCATGCATATGCCTGTGCGCTTGTCTTGGGGTTTGAACTCAGGGCCTGAGGTCTATCCCAGGGGTATTTGATCAAGGTAGAGCTCTACTTTTTGAGCCATAGTTCAACATACAGATGTTTTTGTGGATAAGTGGCACTAAAAGTCTCACAGATTTTGCTGTCTGGGCTGGCTTTAAACCACTATCCTCAGATCTCAGACTTTTCAGTAGCTAGGATGTATAGGTGTGAACTACTGGAAACTCTCTATTTTCTCAATTGCCATCCAGAGAGAAATGTGCGTGGCAAGCAGTCTGGAGGAAAAAGAATTGAACTCTTTCAATGATCAGTGGTGAAAATACTCAGGTTCTGGCTCAGCGTTGGCAGACCAGGCCTGTAATCCTACCAATTCAGGAAGCTGAAATCTGAGAGTTGCAGTTAGAAATCAGCATGTGGAAGACTGAGTTGTTAAGACTCTGTATCTCCAATGAACTACCACAAAACCAGAAGTGGAACTGTAGCTCCAAGTTGTGGAGAATCAACCTTGAACGTAAAAACCTCAGGGACAGCACTCAGGTTGTGAGATCAAGTCCAGTGACAACAAAAACAAAACAACACAAGAAATATACCTGGGTTCTTCAGTAAAAGTTTACCTTTTCTTTTTTGAATTTTGTAAATCATTCTTTTTCTATTGAAAATACCATACAGAGGGGTTACAATTACATGGGCAAGATAATGAGTACATTTCTTTTTCTTTTCTTTTTTTTTTTGGTGGGGGGGTCCGGTCGTGGGGCCTGAACTCTGGGCCTGGGTGCTGTCCCTCTGCACTTCAGCTCAAGGCTAGCACTCTACCACTTGAGCCACAGTGCCACTTTGGCTTTTTTTCCTGCTTAGGTGGTGCTGAGGAATTGAACCCAGGGCCTCATGCATGCAAGGCAAGCGCTCTACCACTGAGCCACCTTCCCAGCCCATGAGTACATTTCTTATCAAGCATTGTTGCCTCCTCTTTTGTTTCCCCTTCCCATCCCTTCTCATCCCCACCCCTGCCAAAGTTGTAAAATTGGTTTTTTGACATAACAATTTGTACATCTCATTGTTGCAATGAGTCTACCTGTATCACTTTTTAAACAACTTGTTTTTTCCCTTCCCTCCACAAATTATAACAACATCAAATACCATGAAAACAGATGTTAGGTGAAAAGTTTATCATTATAAATATCTCTTTCTCATTGTATTTAGTTCTGTCATAGGTGCATGAATCATAAGAGAATAAGAAGTTTGGCTAAAAGAATATAGGTAGCATTGGTTTTGTGTGTGTGTGTGTGTGTGTGTGTGTGTGTGTGTGTGTGTGTGTTTAGCAGTCCTGAAGCTTGAACTTATGGCCTTCATCTCTTGCTTGGCATTTTTTCCATCAAGGCTGGTACTCTGCCAGTTGATCTACAGCTCTACTCTCAGATTTATTTTTATTGTTAATTGGAGATAACAGTTTTACATACTTTTCTACCTGTGGTGGCTTATTGTAGAACGTGACTATTTGGAATGTGTAAAAAATGTGTGTACAGATAACTCTACCATAAGGCTGACTTATGTTTCTTCAAGTGTATATATAGGTTTTCTTGGGTGGAACTTCCACACTGATTTCTGTTGTGGCTACACTGATTCACTAAGTTCCAACATTGTGTAGAGTACCTTTCCCCAACTCCTTTCTGGTATTTGTGTTTTCTTTGATAATAGACATTCTGATTATGTAGAGATGGAACTTCAACATAGATTTGATTGGCATTTCCTTGATTACTAAAGATGTAGAATTTTTTCGGGTATTCCTTAGACATCTATATCTTTTTTGGACCTATCTAGTCAATTCACTTGCCTATTTATTAATAAGATTATTTGATCTTTGGGAATTTCATATTTATTTATTTATTGTGAAAATACAATACAGAGAGGTTACAATTACATGGGCAAGGTATTGAGCACATTTTTTATCAAGCATTATTGCTTCCTCTTATATTTCGCCTTCCCATCCCTTCTCATCTCCCACCTTTCACACTCCACCTTCCCAATTTCCCCAGGCCAAAGTTCTAAAGTTCGTTTTTCACATAACGACTTGTGTAACAATGTATCTACCTGTATCTCTATTTAAATGATTTGTTTTTTCCCTTCCCCTTCACAAATTATACCAACATCAAATACAGTGAAAACAGGGGTCATAATTATATTAAGTGAAGTTAGACAGGCACAAAGAAACATAGGTCCCTTATTTGCAATAACTAGTATATATTTTTGAAAGAAGCAGAAAAGAGCAGATAAGTTGGTGTTAGGTGAAATGAACCCCAAGATAAAGATTCAAACGGTTCTTCTTTCTTGAGATTTTTTCTAACATATTCAGAAGATTTTTTTTTTTTGCTTTGCATGTCTCTCCCCCACGGGTGTTTAATTTTTGAGTTTATACATTCTAGATATTACGATTTCTTCCATTACACAAAAGGCGGGAGTTTAGGCTTATTTTACTTATTGTTACCAAAAGATGCTTTGTAAGTTTCAAATTAATTAATCGATGATCAAATTAAAAAGGTCCCGATGGATTTGGCTCACAGAGCAGAATGCTCACCAACAAGTTCTGAACTGACTTCAGTGTCTACCAAAAAAGATATGCTGTAGTATTTTAAATCAATAATAGCTAATCAGCTGCATTTTTCAAAATATGTAATTCTAAATATTTCCCTATTCTTTACGGCAAAACTATTGCAAATTTTAACACAAGCTAAAAATTTTAGGTTCTATATTTTTTCCTTGGTAATCATTCAAACTAGCCAAACTGAAAAGAAAATACTATTTTGGCCGGGTGCTGGTGGCTCATGTCTGTAGTACTAGTACTCAGGAAGCTGAGATCTGAGGAATTCATTTAAAAGCCAGTCTAAGCAGGAAAGTTGGTGAGACTTACCTCCAAATGACCACCAGGAAACCAGCAGTGGTGCTGTGTCTCAAGTGGTAGTGCGCTCTCCTTGAGCTGAATAGCTCTGGGACTGCCCCCAGGGTAAAAATTCAAGCCCAACGAACAACCAAAAAGAAAAAAAAAAAGAAAAAAAAAGGAATTAAGAAAAAAACAACTTTGTATAAAGTGGAAGAATCTCCAAGTATTTATTCAAGTTTTTAATGCTTCAGGCAACTGTTTTCATTAGGTCGAAAGTGGACAATTTATATTTGTCATTGTGATAAACTTGCTACTCTGTGGTTGCTTTCCCCCTATTTATAGTTTCATTCATCTAATATTATGGAAGATGAAAAGTCCATCAAGGACAAGACACATTATTTGGTAAAACTGATCAGTGAAAATGACTATTGCATTCTAGTACTTTGGCAAAGAAACTGTGATCTTCCTTCCCTCCCCAGGATTTTAACAATGAAAAATATTATCTTGATTTTTCCAAGAAGTCAAGAAGACAACTCAAATTCAAATAATTAGAAGATAATGAAAAGAAAGTTTAAGAAGTATAATACGTTTAATTTTGAACCTTCCTTACAAGAAAATTCCAAGAAACCTAGCACACATTGGTAATAGATATTCTTATCAAAGAGCCCAGGTGCCTCACACCTACAGTTTCCATCTCAGGAGGATGAGATCTTGGATTGAGATTGGAGCCAGCATGGAAAAGCATTAATTGCATGGATGATGGCCCGTGCTGTTAGATCATATGTCTTTTCCTCTGATCCTCCAATGTGAAGCTTTCTCCCCAGATCACCATCCTTCTGATGGTTTGACGTTTTCATTGTGATTTCTGGTTTTCTCCTTCAGCATGAAATGTACATGGAGGCAGGCCATTTGCAGTTGTATTCACATCTGTTTCTGCAGTTGTCTACAACAGTGCTTGGTCCTTAGTTCTTAGGAGTCTTGTGTGGAGATGAGCCTGCTCTGCTCATGAAATCTCAGAATTCAATCAGGAAAGCTCATAAAGCTGTGGTCTTGTGGTCAATCGTCATTTCTTCTATTTTTTTCCTTCCTGTGTATCTAAGTCCACATAAGGGTGAGATCAGTGCCTGACACCTGAGGTTTGTGATGGCAAAGATGGCCGTGACATCATAGAAGTTTATTGTGAAGCTGCAGGAAGACCTGACAACTGAAACACCCAAACTGGTAGGCTCCCACTTCCTGAAATACATTCCACAGCTCTGCAATCAAACCAGCATTCACACTCTGCTGGTCTCAGACTAAGCATATGGTTTGCTTTCCTATTTAAAATAAAAAATTCAAGACATGCCTTTTTTGATATGTTATTGAATTATTGAACTGTCCCTCCAACCAAAAAAATAAAGCCATTTGTGGAATGTAAATGTAGGCATGGAAAAAAAATCATTAAAGCTCCTAAGGAAAAGATCAAAAGTGGCAACTGCTACGAAAGTTGGTTCTTAAGCCCAGAACTGGTGGCTCACACCAGAAATCCTAGTAAAGCTAATGAATTTCTTTTCGTGCCAGTACAGGGGCTTGAAATCACCTCCTGGGCTCTGATTTCTTTTGCTCAAGGATAGCACTTTACTACTTGATTCATAGCAACACTTCTAGGATATTTGGTTGTTTATTGGAGATAAGAATTTCACAGACTTTTCTACCTATGTTGGCTTCAAACTGTGATCCTCAATGTCAGCCTTCTGAGTAGGATTAGAGTTATGAGCCACCAGTACCCATAAAAGTTATTTTTGTAAGATATAAAAATTTACTTGTATAAGAAATAAAAAGCCATATAGAAAATAAAACCTTAGAGCAACAAAACTGAAAAAATGTTACATAAAAGACATAAAAAGAGCAACACTGATGCCCCAAGTTCAACCCTCTGGTCCACCACAAAAGAAATGAAGTATAGAAGATGAGAAGGAATAACAGTGACAGAGTTTTAGTCAGTCACTGGTGGCTTACAAATGTTGTATTAGCTACATAGGAAGCTAAAGTCAGAAAATACCATTTAAAGACAAGCCCAAGCAAGAAAGTCCATGGGGCATTTTTCCCTTGTGTGCCAGCCATGGTGGTTGAACATGTTCTACTTTACTCAAGGCTGGAGTTCTATCACTCTCAATTTATTGGTGGGATCCCTACCAGCTAATTGGAGATAAAGGGTCTCATGGAATTTACTGTGAAGGATGGCTTCAAACTGTGATCCTCGGATTTCAATTTTCGGAGTCATTCTGTGCTTTTCATGAGATTCTTTTTGTGGGGGGAGGGTCTGGTCATGGGGCCTGAACTCTGGGCCTGGGCACTGTCCCTCAGCTCTTCAGCTCAAGGCTAGCGTTCTACCACTTGAGCCATAGCACCACTTCTGGCTTTTTACTTTCTGCTTATGTGGTGCTGAGGAATCGAACCCAGGGCCTCATGCATGCAAGGCAAGTGCTCTACCACTGAGCCACCTTATTTCCAATTAAGCACCAAAAAGAAGAAAATAACAGCTGGAGGTTGACCTGTGGCTCCAATGGTAGAAATGAGAAAATGATTTCTGGGACAGCCCCCACACCTTGCGATCTAGCTCCAGGACCAGCACACACAAAAATAATAAAATAAATAAATAAAAAGAAAGGTGGAAGAAGAATAGGAAGAGACAATTTTAGAGGTTAAAATGAGCAAAACTGAGGTAGTTCACACCTGTTATTGTAGTTCCTCTGGATTCTCACATCTGAGGATCAATGTTCAAGGACAGCCCAGTCAGGAGAAGACATGTACTCATCTCTAATTAGCCAATTAGAGTAAAGAAAACCACAAATTGTGTGGCTCACATATTAGAGTGCCAGTCTTTAAAATGTACTGGGACAATACCTAGACTCTGATTTATAGTCCCAAGCCCAGCATACATAAGGAAATAAAAAATAGAAAAAAAAGTATAAGAAAATCCAATTAAATTTGCAAAATGATTCATGAGTTTTTGGTTTTTGTGTGTAATCCTAAATACTAAGACAGATTAAATCTGAGGGCTATGGTCTCTTATCATCAATTCATCAGCAAACCAAAGAAGAAAACAGAAGTGAAGCTGTGATTGGAGTTGTAAAGCACCAGCCATGAGTGAGAAAGCTATGAAACAGTGTCCTGGCTCAGAGATCCAGACCACGGATCACATAAAATGGTAATAAGAAGGGAACATGAATCAACATGCAAAAGGTTTCAGCAACTTTAACATTTGCAATTGTCTGTTTCCATGAATATTCATTCCTTTGTTTGGGCATGGTGGCCAAATTCTCAGCTACTCAGGAGGCAAAGATGAGCATCAGGGTTTGAGCCTAATAGGGCAAAAGAAAGATGAGAACCACTTTTTTTTGGTTGGTCATGTGGCTGAACTCTGGGCCTGGGCACAGTCCCTTAGCTCTTCAGCTCAAGACTAGCACTCTATCGCTTGAGCTACAGCCCCACTTACAGTTTTTTTGAGTGACTTATTGGAGATAAGAATCTCAGGGACTTTCCTGTCCAGGCTGGCTTTGAACCCTGATCCTCAGATCTCAGCCTCCTGAGTAGCTAGCATTACAGGTGTGAGTCACCAGCGCCTATAAGCAAGAACCTTTTGCTTTTTTGTTAATTTTATTTTATTGTAAATGTGCTGCATATAGGAGTTACAGTTACATGAGTAAGGAAATTACATTTCTTCTCAAAAATTGTTACCCCTCCCTTTGTTATTATCCCACTATTCTTTCCCTTATCCAATTAGCTTTCTCAAGAAAATAAGACAGGTGCCAGGCAACAGTGGCTCATGAATGTAATCCTAGCTACTCTGCAGGCTGAGATCAGAGGATCGCTGTTCTAAGCCAGCCCGGGCAGGAAAAGACCATGAGACTCTTATCTCCAATAAATTAACAGAAAACCAGAAATGGCACTGTGGCTCAAGTGGTAGAGCTGCTTGCCTTGAGCTGAAGAGTTGAGGGACAATGCCTAGACCCAGAGTTCAAGCCCCATGTCCGACAAAAATAAAAGAGCCAAGTGTGGCTATTCAGCAAGTAGATGTAGGGGGAATTCAAGTATAAGTCTTTCCTGGGGAAAAATATACACAATATATATTTCTTGTCTTATAATGTTACAATAATGGTTATTAAATAGCACATGTCCCTGTATTCAAATACTCAGAGGAAACTTGGGCAATTACTTGCAGTTAGCCATTTAACCTGAGTTGGCCAAAGGACATCATTTAAAATGATAAAATACCAGTTTGAAAATGCCCCGTTTTCTAAACATTCACATAAAGAAAACTGGCCATCTTGCTGGATATACAGGATCTAATAAAGACACAACCTAAAATATTGTTCATAGGAGTGACACAATCCCCACAACCACTTTCAACCAAGGAACTAGAAGATTGAATCTTAGACGTTATTTAAACAATATTTACACAAAATATCAAGGTGAGACATCCCAAAATGTAGATCCATAAATCAAATAAATTAAATATATTTATCCTTTTGTTTGAACTTGTTCACTGGTTTATTACACAGGAAAGCCAATTTCCCATGATTTGTTTTTATACACTAATGTAGAATGGAAACTCTTAATATAAAATTAAATAAACTTTACATTGACTGTTACAAAAACTCAAAATCTAATCTGTAGACTTCAGTTAGGTTGTCTGTATTAGGAAAGATAATATTAATCATTTAAAACAATGTTTACACATTAGTTTTTCTACATGAGAAGAATGCTTTCTTACTTTAAAACCTTAAAAAGATTTTATTGTTGGCTAAGTATTCATATTCAAAATGCTCAAGACCAGAAGTGTTATAGATTTCAGGGTGAAACAATTTATTTATGCTTTGTAATTTGGACTATTCTCATGCATATTAGTGACTGAACATCCCTCTTTAAAATTTTAAAATTGGGGGTGGGAAGGTGGCTGAGTGGTAGAACGCTTGCCTTGCATGCATGAGGCCTTGCGTTCGATTCCTCAGCACCACATAAGCAAAAAGTAAAAAGCCACAAGTGGTGCTGTGGTCCAAGTGATAGAGCAATAGCCTTGAGCTGAAGAGCTCAGGGACAGCATCCAGGCCCAGAATTCAGTCCCCACATCCGGACCCCCCCCAAAATTTTAAATTTTGAATTAAAAATATTTTTTTAGAAATGCAATCTGTATTTTAAAGAGGGCAATGTAACTGGACTCTGGTTGCTGAAGCATGTAATTCTAGCTACTCAAAGGTCTGAGAATTTAGGATCGCAAATTGAAGCCAGCTGGGGTAGGAAACTCTGGGAGACTCTCATCTCTAAGAAATTAGCCAAAATAGTTGGTAGTGGAGATGTGACTTAAGAGGTAGAACATTAGCCTTTAGCAAAAGAAGCTCATGGTTAGTGCCAAGATCTTGAGCTTAGAAGGATGACTAGCACACAATAAAACGGCATTGGACTGTATTTGTTCTTTTACAATTTTTTTCATTTTGAAAATACCATAGAGAGGGGTTAAAATTACCTGAACAAGGTAATGAGTATATTTCTTATTGAGCATTGTTGCCTTCTCCTTTGTTCCCCTTCCACCCCTTCCCATTCCTTTCCCCCAAACACCAAAGCTGTAAAGTTTGTTTTCTACATAACGTCTTAAACATCTCATTGTTGGAATGGGTCCACCTGTATACCTTTTTAAACAGTTTGATCCTTCCCTTCCCATCCACAAATTATACCAACATCACATCCAATGAAAAGAGGGTTATACCATGGGGGAGATACATACAAAGCAACAGAGAAATCTTCTTATAAATATGTTAGAAACAATACCAAGAAAGAAAAACATTTGAGTCCTTATCTTGGATTGTATTTAAATTATATTTTATCAATTGTTTTAGAATACATATTTAGGCCGTCTAATTTTTAATGATGTAAAATGGGATCATGCCTATAATTCTAGCTACTGAGGAGGCTGAGATGGAGGAGGATGGTTCAAAGCCAGGCAGGGCATGAAAAGCCAGCAAGGCTCTTATCTCCAATAAACCACCAGAAAACTGGAAGTGGCACTGTGGATTAATTGGTAGTGCCACTTGTCTTGAGCTGAAGAGTTGGTGGACAGTGTCTACGTTCAAAGTTCAAGCCTCATGACCGACAAAAAAAATCCAGTTGTAGCTCGTCAGCAAGAAGAGGTAGGGGGAATTCACATATAAGGCGTCCTGGGGAAATTCCCAAGTGTATACTCAAAAATTAAGATATCTGGTTGAGTGGCTCACGTGGATACAGCACTTCACTTACAAGATAAAGGTCTCAAATTCAAACTAAAATACTGCCCTTAGAAAGGCACCAACTCCTTCCTTGTCATTAGTTTTCCTCAGGGAATTATTCTGCCATGGTGTGGGAAGCCAGATGGGAGACAATCACCATCTGCCTCATTGTAATATACCTCGATTCTCTGCAGCTATAAGATGCTGTCTCCATAGTAGTTGGCAGTGCAGTCAATGCTGTGCTCATCGTTTAGTATTTCCTAAAACTGAGATGGAAAGGAAAGTGTATTATGGCCTAGGACGTTAACTGTCCGAACAATGAATTTTAAAGTAACTATAAGAAACCCATGTCCGTTGACACTAATATATTTGTGAAAATGACTACATTTTCTAAATTAAAAAAACACAGAAATTGGTGGTATTTTAGTTTTGTTAATCTTTGCGATCTGGCTTAATAAAAGACCTCTAGATTCTTCTATGAGTATTCCATCTTATATGATACCATATTCTGTTTGGATTCTATGATAAGAACGTGGCCTTATATGGAGATGATATTGCCAAAGCTGTATCTTTTTTTTAAATATTATTTTATTTTATTTTTTGTGAACATACTGTATACAGGGGTTACAATTACATGGGCAGGATAATGTGTACATTTCTTATCAAGCTTTGCAGCCTCCTCCTTTGTTTACCCTTCACATCCCTTCGCAGCCTTCCCCCCAAGCCTCTCCCCGCCTCCTGCACCAACGTTGTAAAGCTCGTTTTCGACAGGACAACTTGTACTTCTCATTGTTGCAACAGGTCCACCTCTATCCTTAAACGACTTGTTTTTCCCCATCTCCTCCACAAATTATATCAGCATCAAATATAGTGAAAGCAGGGTTTATACTGTGGCGGAGGGACATACAAAGAAACAAAGAGATAATCTTATAAATGCATTAGAAACAAATGAATGAAAGAAAAAAGCATTAAAATACATATCTAAGGGTTCAGTTTCCTCACATCACATTATTTGACCTTTTCAGCTTGACTCATACATATACTAGATATTGCAAATAAGGGAAACTATGTTTCTTTGGGCCCGGTTTACTTCACTTAATATAATTTTTCCAAGTTTTTCTTGTCATTCTTTCTGATGGAGCCATAGAATTCCAATGTGTATATATACCCCATTTTCTTGAACCATTATCTACTGACGGTCATCTGTGTTGGTTTCATATCTTAGCTACGGTAAATAATGCTGCAGTAAACATAGTTGTGCTGGTAGCTTTAGTGTGGTCTTGTTTGTAAACATTTGGGTAAATGCCCAAAAGTGGGATTGCTGGGTCATAGGGCATCTCTATGTGAAGTCTTTTGAGGAAACTCCATACTGCTTTTCAAAGTGGTTGAACAAGTTTACACTCCCACCAACAATGCAGTAAGGTTTCCTTCTATCCACATCCCCTCCAGAATCTTTTGTTGTTAGAGTTCTTGATTTTTGCCATTCTAACTGTAGTGAGGTGGTACCTCAATGTTGTTTTGATTTGCATTTCTTTTATGGCTAGGGAGGTTGAGCATTTCTTCATGTGTCTATTGGCCATCCGCCAAAGCAGTATCTTGAAGACTCAGCTAGAGGTGTCTCCAGAACTCCAAGGGTCCTCAGAGCATACACCAACAATTACTGATTTAGAGATCAACCAACTTAAGGGAGCTGAAATGAGGTATGAGAACTCAGAGAAATTTCCATTAAGGTGGAAGAACTGTTCTCAGTTATCTGACACTCATCAGTTAGCAGAAAGGGAATCCTCTGTATCTGTCAGCTCAAAGACACTGAATTCCTTTCATTCAAACCAGACCCCAAATGGATTATTCTCTTCCAGGAAACTAAGTACAGTGACTTGAGTCTCAGGTAAGACTAAGTCATGCAAGGGATTTGAAACTACCCCAGCCTTACTTAAAAACCACACCCACCTGGGCCACACAAATTAGGGAAATTGGGGAAGCTATCTAGGGGACTTTATTTGCAGAAGGTTACGGACTACTATGGAGCCCCATCTACCTCAGACTAGCCAAGACCACCACATTTTTCACCCTCCAACCCTGTCCTCTTCCTCCTCCTCCCCCTATATTTGAGACTAGGATCCTAGTCCAATGCCATGTTCATCTTTGCGCCAATCTGGATGCCACTCTGGCCTGCCTGTATGTACACAATCTCCCTCATTGTGCAAGGCTATAGAGAATTTGGATGTGTGTCCTCAGCAGTGGTATGCACAGAGGAAAACGGGTAGCATTGGGGAGCAGGAATCTGACACAGCCAACTCAGATCCCCATTTATACCTCTGGTGGTGGGGTAGACTTGATAGGCAGAGCCAGCAGGTGCTCCAAGTCAGTCTCCCTACTGCTGCGTAATCAGAGGGCACTACAAGTTGCCACCTAGCCCTGGCATCCAGCTGCCAGCTGCAAGTTCATTAGCATTGTTGCCACTCTATTTGGAACCTCTTGTCACACTGCCATCCACCTCCCACCGTGATTCCCAAGAGAGGCTGAACCCTGGAATCTAGGAAGCAAGAGGATAGGTTTCTTCTACACAACGTACTTGTGTGCCAGAAGCAAAGAACAAGCCTAACTTCCGTTTCTGATTGGAGGGCCTAGAACTGAAGGGGCATTTTTCAGCTGTGATACAAAGAATAAGCACAAACTGTTGGATTCCGTGACTGATCCACTTTCCATTCTGGGAAGTCAGGGGATTAGGGCCTTGCCTTCATACTCAGGTTTTCTTTTTTTTTCTCTTAAAAGTAGCTTGCTTTAGCTGATTCAAAACTTTGGCAAAGTAGCAGGGTATAAAATTAACTCCCAAAAATCAATGGCCTTTCTTTATGCCAACAACGAGAAAAGTGTGGCTGAAATTAGGAAAGCAACTCCATTTGTAATAGACCCCCAAAATTAAATACCTAGGAATTAACTTAACCAAAGTTGTGAAGGACCTCTATGATGAAAACTTTAAAATCTTGAAAAAGGAAATCAAAACAGAACTTAGAAAATGGCAAAACCTCCCATGCTTCTGGATTGGAAAGATTAACATCGTGAAAATGGCAATATTTTCCAGGCTATCTAAAAATTCAACGTGATACCTATCAAAATTCCAACCTCATTCTTCAAGGAAATAGAAGAGGCAATCCAAAAATTTATATGGAACATTAAAAGACCCCAATAGCAAAAACGCTCCTCAACGGAAAGAAAACTGCTGGAAGAATATCAATACCAAATTTCAAACTCTACTCTAAAGGCATAGTAATCAAAACAGCTTGGTACTGGCATAAGAACAGACCTCAGGACCAATGGAATAGAATTGAAAACCCAGAAATGAACCTAAAGACCTATAGCCACCTAATGTTCGATAATGGAGCTAAAAAAATAGAATGGAAGAAAGTCAGCCTCTTCAGTAAATAGCGCTGGTAAAATTGGATAACTACTTGTAGAAAACTAAAGCTAGATACTTATATATCACCCTGCACCAGAATCAACTCCAAATGGATCAAAGACCTCAGTGTCAAAGCAGACACTCTGGAAACATTACAGGACAGAATAAGAGAAACCCTAGGTCTCCTTGGCACAGGCTGAAATTTTCTTAATAGAGACCCAGAAACACAACAAATAAAAAAAAGGTAGGACAAATGGGATTACATGAAGTTGCAGAGATTCTGCATTGGAAAAGGACATACCTAGCAAGATAAATAGAAAGCCCACGGATTGGGAGAAGATCTTCACTAGCCATAAAACAGACAAGGGTCTCATATCTAAAATATACTTGGAACTCAAAAAATTAAATCCCCCAATAACAAATCCTCAAAGAAACAACTGCCCAATAAATAAGTGGGCTATAGACTTAAAGAGAAACTTCTCTGAAGAAGAAAGGAGGGCCAATAGACATATGAAGAAATGTTCCACCTCCCTAGCCATAAAAGAAATGCAAATCAAAACAACACTGAGATACCACCTCACTCCAATTAGAATGGCAAAAGTCAAGAACTCTAACAACAACAGATTTTGGAGGGGATGTGGACAGAACGGAACCTTACTGCATTGTTGGTGGGAGTGTAAACTTTTTCAACCACTTTGGAAAGCAGTATAGAGTTTCCTCAAAAGACTTCACATAGACCTACCCTATGATCCAGCAATCCCACTTTTGGGCATTTACCCAAATGTTTACAAACAAGACCACACTAAAGCTACCAGCACAACTATGTTTATTGCAGCATTATTTACCATAGCTAAGATATGGAACCAACCCAGATGACCGTCAGTAGATGAATGGATCAAGAAAATGTGGTATATATACACATTGGAATTCTATGCCTCCATCAGAAAGAATGACATTGCCTCATTTATTAGAAAATGGAAAGACTTGGAAAAAATTATATTTAGTGAAGTAGCCAAGCCCAAAGAAACATAGGTCCCATGGTTTCCCTTATTTGTAATATCAAGTGTATATATGAGTCAAGCCGAAAAGGTCAGATAATGTAATGTGAGGAAAATGAACCCTTAGATATGTATTTTAATTTTTTTTCTTTCATTCATTTGTTTCTAATGCATTTATCAGATTATTTCTTTGTTGCTTTGTATGTCCCTCCCCCACAGTATAACCCCTGCTTTCACTATATTTGATGCTGATATAATTTGTGGAGGAGATGGGGAAAAACAAGTTGTTTAAGGATAGAGGTGGACCTGTTGCAACAATGAGAAGTACAAGTTTTCATGTTGAAAACGAACTTTACAACTTTGGTCCTGGGGGGGGGAGTATTCGGTGGGAGGGAAGGGGGGAGGCTGGGAAGGGATGTGAAGAGTAAACAAAGGAGGAGGCTGAAATTCTTGGTAAGAAATGTACTCATTATCTTGCCCATGTAATTGTAACCCCTCTGTACAGTATGTTCACAAAATATAAAAATTAAAATTAAAAAGTAGCTTGCTTTATTACTTGCGCCTTAGGTCTACCACTGTCTACCTTTTGCTTCATTTGGCTTTTGCTCAGAGCGTGAAAACTCAGCTCCTGCTCATAGTATATTTTTGTTTGTGGCCCTTGTTGGGAAAGGTTGTTGAGTTGGGGGTTGAAAGTAATTCCTAGTGACTCTTTCTGAGGTTTATATTATTATTGTGACTAGGTGATTACATAAATTTTTCTTATTGCAGAGTATTGTGGAAAAGTAATATTTAGTTGAAATCACAAATGTATTTTAACCTTCAGAAGGTAAATTGTCATTATCATGGTCTAAATTTTGTGAATTCTGTAATCTTTGACAATACAATTCCATAAGCTTTGACAATACAATTATTTCTTCCAGGTGATATTTACATTTCTTTCCTTTTGCTTATTGTAAGATGTTCTGCCTTTCGCTCTCATCCCTCCCATTTCTTTCTGAGGTTTTATTTATTTACTTATTTAATTGAAGGCTATACTACTTGAGCCACAGCTCAACTTTTGCCTTTTTTAAGTGGTTAATATGAGGCAAGAGTCCCATGGGTAGTCAAGGACAGTAAAGAGAGGCTTGAAATTGGAGCATTATAGATCAAAGTCAGTCTTGGAAAGAAAGTCCATGAGACTCTTATCTCCAGTCAAACACTAATAGGCAGAAGATAGTAGACCTGTAGCCATGAGCAAAACACTTCAACTTTTAGTCCCTCAACTGAACACAGTGAAGGAAATTTCATGGACTTTCCTGCCCAAGATGGCTTTGAACCATGATCTACAGATTTCAGCGACCTTAGCCTTCAGGATTATAAGTGTGAGTCAACATTTAGAAATCTTTAATTACCTCTTCTTTCACCTTTTCAGTTATTTATTATTTCTTTTTTTTTTTGTCATTTGTTCTTATACACTAGCTCTCATGCTCCGTTTTGCCTTTCCTCTTGAAACTACCATGCTCTACAACTTTGACCATAGTAAACTACAGGCTGTTTCTCTTTTTTGTAGCTCTTCTTCTAGGGCTCAAACTCAGGTAACTGTGACTGAGGTTCTTTTTGTTTGTTTGTTTGTTTAAGTGAGTGGTGGTTGTTAAGTCTTGAAATTAAGTCATGATGACTCTCCCTGAGGTTTTATTTACGTTTACCTTAATGGTAGTTGGTTTCACTACTTGAGCCATAGCTCAACTTCTGCATCTTTTGTGGTTAATAGGAGATTAGAATATCAATAGCAAGCCACGAGCATTACAGAGAGGACTGAAATTTGAGAATCATGGTTCAAAGCCAGTCTTGGGCAACAAAGTCAATGAGACAATTATATCTAATAAGCCCCAACACGTAGGAAGAAGTAGACCTCTAGCCAT
The DNA here is from genome assembly GCF_024711535.1 of Dipodomys merriami. Lineage (NCBI taxonomy): Eukaryota > Metazoa > Chordata > Mammalia > Rodentia > Heteromyidae > Dipodomys > Dipodomys merriami. Next base: position 1,850,301 of record NW_027203015.1, read on the forward strand.
GAGCAAAGCATAGCAAGTTCAAGCCTCAGTACTGAACACAGTAAAATGTCTCCTGCCCAGGCTGGCTTTGAACCACAGTCCTCAGATATAAGCATTCTGAACAGGTAGGATTACAATTTTTATTTAGAAAGCTTCAATATACTCCGTTTTGCACCTTTTCATTTATTTGATTGTCTCTTCCCCCTTTTTGAAAGTTCATGTCTTTTATTATTAGGGCATACCCATTTACGCTCAGTAATTAATTAATTTATCGATTGATTGATTTTGTCAGTTGTAGGGCTTGAACTCAGTGTCTACGCACCGGCCTTCAGGGACAAAGCAGGCACACTACCACTTTCAACGACAGTGCCACTTCTACTTAGTTGGACAAAACAGTCACCAGGGGACTTTTCAACCTAGGCTGGCTTCCAATTGTCATCCTCAGATCTAAGCTTCCTGAGTAGCGAGGATTATAGACATGAGCCAGAGGCACCTGGCTTGTTTTTTAGATCAAAACTAACAAGCTCTACATTTAGGCCACACTACTTCACTGACTTCACTGTCCATGAGAGTTTTGGCTTTTTTTTTAATTGTGAAAATACTGTACAGAGGGGTTACAATTACTTGAGCAAGGTAATGAGTACATTTCTTATCAAGCATTGTTGCCTCCTCTCTTTCCCCTTCCCATCTTTTCCCATCCCCCCACACCCCTGCCCCATGCGAAAGTTGTAAAGTTCGTTTTTTGACATAACATCTTGTACATCTCATTGTTGCAATGGGTCCACCTGTATCCCTATTTAAACAATTTTTTCCCTTCCCCTCCACAAATTATAACAACATCACATACAGTGAAACAGGGTTATATCATGGGGAAGGGACATGCAAAGCAACAAAGAAATCATCTTATAAATATGTTAAGAAAAATAGCAAGAAAGAAAAACCATTTGAATCCTTTTATTTTTTGCTCAAAGCTAGCACGAACAAAAACTCTACTCCTGAGGGTTTTTTTTTTGGGGGGGGGGGCTGGGTGGGGCTGGAGGCTTGAATTCAAGGCCTAGTTACTCTCCCTGAGGATTGTTTTGTTTTGGGTATTTTGTTTTTCATTTCAAAGCTAGCGGGCTCTACTACTTGAGCCTTAGCTTAATTTCAATCTTTTTTTTTTTTTTTTGGTGGTTAATAGGCAATAAAAGTCCCATGGAAACCAATAGCACTACACAGTATCCTAAAATCTAAGGATTACAGTTTAAAGCCAGTCTGGGCTTTGAAAGCCCATCAGTCTCATCTCAACTTAACCACATGTGACGGTAAGTAGTAGTTTTAAACTTGAGCAAAAACCCTCAAGTTCTAGCCCATGCCTAGCACACTCAAGTTAGTTGGGCTTTCCTGCCCAGGCTGGCTTCGAACTGTGATCTTTAGATTTCAGATTGGATTAAAGGTATGCGTCTATATTTTAAAAACTCATTGACTCTTTTCTTCTTCACATACATTCACTTGTTTATTTGTTGGTTCTCTGGCTTGTTTTGAGGGCCTCACCAATCTTGCTGAAGGATAGCATGCTCGAAAACAGTTGCACTTTGGTTGAGTTTTTGGTTTTGGTGTTTAGCTGGAAGTAAGTATAGAGATTAACATAGGGTCCTGAATTGTGCGGATTGTGATTCAACGTCAGGAGCAAGGAAAGTGCATGAGTCTGTTATCTCAAATTAACCTCCAAAAGATCAGACATGGTCAAACAAATACTTTTAGTTCATATCCCAGAAAGGCACAGACACACTCATGCACACACACACACACACACACACACACACACACACACACACACACACACACACACAATGGTCTTTCCTGTCCTGGCTCGCTTGGAATGGTGATCCTCAATTTCAGTGTTTTGAGTAGGTAGAATTACAAGTGTGATCCACCAGTTTCTTGGTCATTTTATCATTTTTAATAGACTCTTTGTGCTCTCTTCCACTTTTTAAAAAATTTATTTTGTGGTTTTCTTAGTGCTAGATCTGTTTTTCACTTAGCTTTTTTTATGCTCAAGGTTGCTGCTGTACCACTTCAGCCACAGCTCCACTTCTGACTTTTTGCTGATTAGTTGGAGATAAGACGCTCATAAATTTTCCTGCCCAGGCTGACTGTGAACTGCAGTCCTCAGATTTAAGGATACTGTGTAGTTCCCTTGGCTTCCTGTGGGACACTGCCCTATTTACCACCAAAAGAAAAGAAAGTGGGGCAGAAGTTGATCTGTGGTTCAAATAAGAGAGCCTGCTATCCCTGAATTAAAAAAAAAAATACTTGTAAGTCTAATTCTGCTACTAATCGTACACACTGCTTGTTCTATTCAAATAAAAACGAAACAGAAACAACTCATGCACAGTGACCAGGTAATAAGGATTCCTGACTGATAACCAGAAACGAATTCCTAAACTCATCTCCTATAGCCTTTTTTAGATAAAATTGGTCATTTGTGTAAGCTGAGGAGAGATTAAAGAACAAGATTTTACAGGCCAGTTACACAGGACTTGGAAATCAGGATCCATTGGTAAAGCTTTTCAGAGAATGACTAAAAACACACTCTTCACCATTCCAAATGGTTCTTCCCTCTGTGCAAGGGAAAGAGAGATGAGAAGGATTAAATATGGGAAAAGTAAGAAGCATCAAACAAGGTAAGTAATGTTAACTGTATTAGATAAAGTAAAACATAGGTGTACAGTATGCAATCCAGAAAAGGACATGTCACCTCTGTGTGGATCCCAGTTAATTTAGTTAATAAAATTAATCGATGGTAAGGAGTAAAACCTTATATTGATTTACGGAAAGGAGGTACATGGTGGGCAAGTCAGTTCAATAATCTCAAGGATTTTGAACATAAAGAGTGAAAGTTTTTGACTCTGCTTGAGCAACAGGAAAGAACATCTGAGGAGGACTGAGATGTGCAGACATTCCCCAATAATGATCTCACTGATATCAAGTGTTCTGATGCATGCTGGTTGCCAGGGGCCCATGCCTGTAATCTTAGCTACTCAGAAGGCTTAGATCTGAGGATTGTGGTTTGAAGCAATTTGGGATAAGAAAGTTTGCAAGCTTTTTATGTTTTACAGTTCAAGAATATTCTTATTTGAAGCTAATTGTAACCCAAGGCAGTGCAATTGGATACCAAGCTGAAGAATATTAGAAAATACACAGACAAGTGTAGAGAAAAAGAACAAAATCAATGAGGACCCGGGGTACCAAGGCTCAATGGCACCTGGGCTCCAGGTCACACAAGCAATCATATTTATTTGAATTCACACTGGGAAGGTTACCATGGATACATGCAAAAATGAAGCATCAATATTACAATCAGAGCCACCACAGTGAGTAACACTGTTTCCCTTATTGTTTTGAGAAAGGAGACTTCTCTTTTATCCCCCAGGTTTCAAGGCCTTTAAAGCACTATGGAAGGGGCAATAGTTTAACCCTCTCCAGAGCTGTGTTTTAACCCTTCAATGGCCAGCTGTCACCTTTCAGAGTACTATTGAGGTGATGTTCAACCTCTCAAAACTTTTCTAGATTCAACAGCTCAGCTTGAGTCCAATACACCTATTAATATTAATAGCATGTATTACAAACACAGTAAAAAGAGAAAAATAATATTAGACATTTAAACAGAAATAACTGACTGCATTCTTTTATCCGGTACAAGAAATTTAGCACTGTTGTTTAAGTCTCTAATAACACTTTTTTAGATATAACTTCACGGCTTTCATAAAACCTCCTACATAGTCCTTAGAGTGTCTTTTTGACTCCCATTTTTATTTGTTACATTTGCATAGTAGTATAGTATATCATCTTTAAAATCATATCACCTCATAATTAAAGTTTATCTTGTAAGTAAGTACTTGTGAAACTCCAATAAAATATCACAATAGTTGGAAGTGGAGCTATGGCTTAAGAGCTATAGTGCAAGTCTTGAGCCAAAGAAGCTCAGGGCCCAAAGTTTAAGCCCTAGTTTCCACACATACACATCTCCCCATCCATCACCCAGACACACAATCAGATGATAATGTCTATCAAGTTCTTCCTTAGGATGATCTTGATGATGTCAGCAACTGTATCAAGTTTCTATCTCTCTTCCATGCATTTGTGGTAGTAGACAACAGAGTCGCTGCAGTATAACATGTGTCTAAGACTTGTCCATGAGCAAAAGCAGTTATGTAACATATCCATCACAATGTCCAGCTGTCTTGATAGTAGATCTGCCCATCTTGGGACTTGATGGGACCCATGTACTCTTCAACTGGCTTTCCCATCCTCTGTCCCAACTGCTTCAATGTTTCACCATCCACACCAAAGAGGCTTTCATTACCTCCCCCAAATTATCTGAATCCTGGATGCCTGAGATGTCGTGAAGACACTCTGTGGGTATTCCCCTCTCTGACAGGCCATTTTAACTCCTATGCTCTCCTCACAGATGTACGCAATGGTCTCTGCGGGACTTCAGTGCCAGATCTTCGAGAGATTTAGTTTCATTGTTTCCATAAGCTCTGGGAAATCATGCAGTGAAGGGTCCAGTTTAGAAACATAGGGGTATACATACCTCCTCATTCTGGAGTTTTTCATGTATGTTCTCTTGGCCATTGAACAGAAGTGGGGTCTCTGAAAGGAAACTTGTATGGTGATCTGTCTGCTTTGGTCCATACAACATAGAAGCACTTTCCCATCCCTTCAATGATTTTGACAAGCTCCATGTGATTCATGCTGAACTGCTTTCAATGCTGTAACAATGTAGAGGTCACAACTTGATGTGTGGATAGCTGTCCATGCTTGATCCTGAGTTCCCTTGACACGCAGGGACCAAAACTCCATGTTGGGAAAGTGAGAGCATTATTAGCTGGCTTATATCTGTGTAGTTTGAATGACACCAGTAGGCATTGAGGCCTCCTCTTCATGTCCAAGTACCCTCAGCATATTGATAAAGATTGACACACCATGGCAAGTCGTCACAAAAAAATTCTGACCTGGTCCTGGGCATTATCTCAAGCATCTCACCCACTTCTAGCAACTTCCCTTCTTTCATGGTCTTGCCAATTCTCCTCCTTGTGTTCTCAGGTAAAATAATGCTGTCAGTGAGTAAAGAGCAGAGGACAAGGAAGCAGGTATTCTAGAGAAAGTAAATACTGAAGCCTCTTCCATGGTGAGAAGATAATGAAACCTGCAACTATAGGATAGCGAAGGAGTTAAGATGGTTATGCACACATTTTGTGCACAAAAATTCCAGACCTAGTATGCCGTGTTCAGAGTTTCAGTCCATAATGGTCTGTAACAAAGGCATCACAGTTACAGATAAACCAAGTTCATAATGTCTTTTCTTCTTTTCTTCTGTGCCATTCTGGGGCTTGCACTCAGGAAATGGACACTATCCCTGAAGTTTATTTTTTCCCCTCAAGGCTACTACTTCACCACTGGAACCACAATTCTACTTCTAGTTTTTTGGACATAATTGGAAATAGAATTCGTACAGGCTTTCCTGCCCAAGTTGGCTTCAATCACTTATCCTCAACCTCATGAATAGCTAGGATTAGAAGATTGGCCATTGAGCATGGTAGCAACTCTCTTCCTTTTTAGTTCTTTTTCTTTGTTCCTTTTTTCCAGTTATGGGCCTGAATTCTAGGCTTGGGCACTGTCCCTCATCTCTTCAGCTGAAGGCTAGTCTCAACCACTTGAGCCACAGCGTGATTTCCAGCATTGTTTCTGCTTAAGTAGTAATGAGCAATTGAATCCAGGGCCTCATGCATGCAAGGCAAACACTCTACCACTGAGCCACCTTCCCAGCCCCATCTTTCCTTTTCTTTAAAAAAATATTATTAGGAAGATGATGTTCAGAGGGATAACAGTTAAGTCAGTTAAACAGTTGTCAGGTAAAGAATCCATTTTTGGGGGACAATTACACCCCTTTCCTTTTTCTCAATTTATACCTCTCACTGTGGCTTTTTTGTGGTTAACTGGAGATAAGAATCTTGCAGACTTTGCTGCCTAGGGTGATTTTGAACCGTGATCCTCAGGTATCAGTCTGCTGATGAGTTAGGATTACAGGCTTGAATCTGAAAGACAAGATGACTGTTCTGAAGATTGTCCTATATTGGTTATAGGGCTGTGGGCCTGAATGGACTTATGCAGTTAATGCTAGGCAGACCAGTCATCTGGAAGCATGTGTCCCTTCTTAACCCTGATTGTCCCTCAGAACAGATAGGTGATGCTTTCAGAGCAAGAACCAGTTTGTACCAGCTCAACAGACGTCCTCACTATATATGTCTTATTCAACAACTATTGGATTGCTTATATTATCAAGACATTTTCTTTCTTTTTTTTTTTTTTTTTTTTGTCGGTCGTGGGGCTTGAACTCTGGGCTTGGGCGCTGTCCCTCAGCTCTTCAGCTCAAGGCGAGCGCTCTACCACTTGAGCTATAGCGCCACTTCCGGTTTTCTGGTGGTTTATTGGAGATAGGAGTCTCACGGTCTCTCCTGCCCGGGCTGGCTTTGAACCTCGATCCTCAGATCTCAGCCTCCTGAGTAGCTAGGATTACAGGCGTGAGCCACCAGCGCCCGGCGACATTTTCTTTCTTAAGAACTTTTTTATTGTAAGATTGCAATAAATACAGATTCATCATGGTCTAGGAATACATGTCTGCTATCAGCTTTAATATCAAAGCCACATAGCTGTTCCAAATCATGTTTTATTGATCTTAAAGTAGTTCTTGAATATTAGTCTTTATTAGTAATGATATTATTAATGTAAGTATTAAAGTTCTTCAAACATATTTCTCTTATTAAATGAATCCTTACAGTAACATTGAAAGCATCTTCTGGAGCAGCATTGGAAAAGATACTTGGATAATACTAAGAATGAAGGATGAGAAGTGTGAAAAACAGAACTAAGAATTACCAGTGTGACTGGGAAACATCTTCTACAGAGCAGAATCCCAGATTTCTGGAAACATATCATGTGAGAACAGGGCTTCAAACAGTACATGTGACCACATGGGTGAGCCTCAGTGTTGCTACATAGATGTTATTCCTATATGAAAGTCTCATGTTCGATGGGCTTTCACAACCCCAGATTTATGAAAGTTTGTTGTCTTCTTTCCTTCAATATTACTTCATACTTTGCTATTGAGTGTAATTATTCTTTTAAAACATGAAAACTCAACACCATCTCTTGGACTGAGGCATTTACTGTCTCCCTATGAATAGATCTGTTATTTAAGAGGTTTCCTTGGGCTGGGTAGGTGGCTCAGTGGTGGAGCAATTGCTTTGCATGCTTGAGGCTCTGGGTTCGATTCCTCAGCACCACATAAGCAGAAAAAATGCCAGAAGTGGCACTATGGTTCAAGTGGTATAGTGCTAGCCTTGAGCTGAAGAGCTGAGGGACAGCATCCAGGCCCAGAGTTCAGGCCCCACGAACGGACAACCCCCCCAAAAAAAGAGGCTTCTTTACAGGTGCCAGTGCCTCCCTCCTTTAATACTAGCTTCTCAGGAGGCTGGGATCTGAAGGTCACAGTTGAAGCCTGCCTGGGTGGGAAAGTCCATCAGATTCTCATCTCTAATCAACTACCAAAAAAGCCAGAAGTGGAGCTGTGGCTGAGGTGGTAGAACACTCGGCTGGAGCAAAAAACGCATAAGGATAGGCAGCACCCAGCCTGATCCTGAGCCCCAGACCCGCCTTCAGGCACACACACACACACACACACACACACACACACACACACACACACACACACAAGTGGCTTTCTACCAGACATGTCATGTGGGCCCATGAAATGGTTGGAGACCCCTCTTCAAATGGACTTGCCCTTGTATTTACTCCAGTAATGTGGAAATTGACTCTCAGTCACCTATAGGTCCATTGGTTTAGGATTTGTACTTTGCATCCCACTTCCTCTGCTTGTTTTTTGAGGTGAGTCTTGTAGCTCAACACAGATGTCAATACACTTCAAGATACTGCTTACGGTCTCAAGGCCTGCATTCACACTACACATGGAAAAATAAAACATGACCTGAGAGCCTCTGCTTACTCTGAGGGCCAGCTATCCAAGCAACGGCAGCTTCCTATGAATGGCAAACTGGAATCCAGGCTCAGGTTGTTCACAACAGACAGATGTGAGTTGTGTAAGGCTTGAATTGTTCTAAGGAAAAGCAGAGAATGGAGGAAGGCAGAGGAACTGGGAAAAGACAATCTACCCTCCCATGTTTCCTTGCAGTTCCTGGTCCACATTATATCCTTTGCTAATTGCTCTGCTGTGTGTGTGTGTGTGTGTGTGTGTGTGTGTGTGTGTGTGTATGTGTGTGTGTGTGTGTGTTTGAGAGTGTCAGTGAATGTTTGCATGTGTACAGTGGTTCTGGGCCTTGAATTAAGGGGCTGGACACTGGGAAGGTAGGGTGAATATGAGCAAGTACATCATATGCGTGTGTGGAAGTAACTCCATCAAACCTCTGAGTGTGCAACTAGTATATACTAATAAAAGTGAAAAAATGATTAAGCAATGCTCAAAATCCTCCATAAGCTATTTAGAGATAACTTTAAAAAAGGATCAGGAAGCATAGTTGGTAGGGGATATGAAAAATCTGTAGTTAAAACTGTGGGATCATTCAAGCAAGGTGCTGGTGGCTCATGCTTGTACTCGTAGATATTCAAGAGGCTGAGATCTAAGGATCATTATTTGAAACCTGACCAGGCTGAAAAGTAATCACACTCTATATAAGATATACTACTCAGAAAAAGCTCAAAGTGGCACTCTGAGGCTTAAGCAGTAGAGTGCCCAAATTCAAACCACAGGACTGGCAGAAAATAAAAGAAATAGTCCAAACTTAAGATGTCTAAGGAGTTTTAGACTAAATGTTGTATATAAACAAGTTACTATATTTTGGGGCTCATTTGTTGTTGTTGTTTTAAATATATTATGTATATTCTTCCCCCTATGATATATCCCCATTTGACTTTGAATTGACTTTGATACCGTGCACCTTGTATATACATTTTTCTAATTTGGGGAGGGGAACCAAAATAACAAATTGCTGAAACAAGGACACAGGATGACCCATTGCAACAATGATATCCATAGGACAGTATGGTAGAAATGAACTTTACAACATTGGGTAGGGAAGGGTGGAGGGGAAGGTAAGGGATAGTAGAAAAAAACAAGGGAAGGGGTAACAATGCTTGACTAGAAATGTACTCATTGCCTTATTCATGTATCTGTAGCATTTCTATAGAATCTTCACAATAAAATAAGATTTAGAAAATGAAAAATATCTAGTTACAGCTAAAGTACGAAAGGAAAAATCCGTTCATTCATTTGCCTGTGGCAACAGAAATTAGAAATACACAGTCAATAGATATTTATTGCAAATCCCACACGGATTCATGCCCATGGCTACTTCACCCTCCTTGTCTTCAGGGGAAAGTCAGGAGGAATCAGTACAAGCTTCCTATCCAATAGCAGTCTACTCAATTCCTGTACCAAGACTGCCATCTGTAGTACATCAGATGGAAAAAGTTAACATTCCGTCTAAAAGGGTCTCAAATGAGCCCTATAAACCATAGCATCCAACTGTCCTGATTTAACTCTTATTTCCTTTTCCAAGCTACAAATACATATAAACTTGTGGAGGGCTCTACAGAGATGGACAAAGACTTATAAAACATATATTGTTTCACACCTGTAGAAAATTAAAACTAGACCCTTATAAAGCACACTGAACAAGAATCAACTCCAAAGGGATCAAAGACCTTAGAGCAAAAGCAGATACCATGAAAACATTACAGGAAGGAAAAGGAGAAACTCCAGGGCTCCTTGGCACTTGCCAAAAGTTTCTTAATAAAGACCCAGACACACATAAAATCGAAGAAAGGTTGGACAAATGAGATTGCATGAAACTGCAGACCGTCTGCACGACAAAGGACATAGCTATCAAGATCAAGAGAAAGCCCAAAGATTTGGAGAAGATCTTCACTAGGCTTACAATGGACAAGGATCTCATATCTAACATATAATTAGACCTCAAATAATTAAACCCTCCAAAAACAAATCCTCAAAGAAAAACTGCCCGATAAATAAGTGGGCTAAAGACTTAAAGAAAAAGGTCTGAAGAGGAAATAGGAATGGCCAATAGATACATGAAGAAATGATCAAATTCTTTAGCCATAAAAGAAATGAAAATCAAGACAACGTTGAGATTCCACCTCACCCAAGTTTGAATGGCTATAATCAACAAATTTAATAATAACTGATGCTGGAGGGGATGTGCTTAAAGGGAACGTCCTGCATTGTTGGGGGGAGTGTAAACTTGTTCAACCACTTTGGAAGGCAGCAAAACCATGTTTATTGCAGCATTATTTAGCAAAACTAAGATATGGAACCAACCAGATGCCCCTCAGTATATGAATGGATCAAGAAAATATACACAATGGAATTCTATGCCTCCATCAGAAAGAATTAGGCAGGTACCTGAGGAGCAGCCGGGATGCTGCTGATCAGAGCCGCTTGAGGCTAGGGCTGCACCTTCTCTGCCCTAATAGGCATCCTACTCTTGCAGGATTAGTGCAGCTGCTGACATACGAGGTTATGTTGGAGAAAATGTCAAGTTGAGATGTACCTTCAAGTCATCTTCATATGTCACTGACAAACTGACCATAGACTGTAAGTACCGTCCTCCCAGCAGCAGTTGCACAAAATCTATTTTTCACTATCAGTCTTTCCATTACCCAACCACAGCAGGCACTTTTCTGGATCAGATCTCCTGGGATGGAAATGCATACAAAGGGGATGCATCCATAAGCATAAGCAACCCTAACCTGATGGACAATAGGACATTCAGCTGTGCTGTGAAGAATCTCCCAGATGTGCACCATGACATCCCCCTGACGGAACTAACAATCACAGAAAGGGGTTTTGGTACCATGCTGTCCTCTGTGGCCCTTCTTTCTATTCTTGTTTTCATTCCCTCAGCAGTAGTTATTGTTCTGCTGCTTGTGAGAATATCAAAGAAGGCTGCAGGGATGAAAAAGCGGAGGGCTATAAGAAGAATTCTTGGAGTTCCAGGAAGATAGCAGAGGAGAAAGTGGAGGTTAAACAACTCTCGCATAAAAAGCAGTTTTAGTGTTCCAGTGAACAGTCCTAAGTCAGAGAATCACAAGTGTGCCATCACAGTACAGAGAGTTAGACCAGAGAGGGAAAATCCTGGCAAGGAGACAGATCTGAGCACTTGCCAGTAATCGCGGCTGTGGCTGTGGCTGCAGCGGTGGCAGCCGTAGCCGCCATACCTGCAACACAGAGAGTCCGGGACGAAAGAGCCAGATTCGGCAGGTGAGCAAATTCTATTCAACACCAGCAAGAACCGACAAGGAGCAATCATCTTCATCCGGCAGTTAGCAGACCAGAGACAACCCAGGAACCAAGACTCGGCGTGAGTAGAAGCCTGACGTCCTCACTCCTTCTCAGAGAGAAGAGGAGGGAAGACACCTCTCATCCCCCACTACCAGAGATCTCCATCTTTGATACTGACAAGGGCCTGGCTGAGCTGCTAGCTCCAACTCAGGCCTTGGAAGAAAACTAGAGTCATTTAGGAGCTCACAAGGACCTAACCTGATGTGCCAGACTCAGCTCAACCCAGGGAAAAGTCACCCAGCTCAGGCTGTCAGACCCAGGAGTGGCTTTCTTCACTAGGAAACAGAGCGACAGGCTGTCCATCCCTTTAGCAGACTCTACAATCAATTGAAATTCAGTAAACATAAATCCTGAGAATGGCTCCAGGCTGGGCTCTGTGAGTGTCTCAGGAGCTAACCCTTCAGGGAAAATCTACTTTTTACTGAAAGGCCTCCACTCTACCCAGAACCTAGCCTCATCACAGCATCTCCAAAGTAGAGGAAACAGCCATCTCCCTCTTGTGATACTCAAAACAGATTTCCCTCCCATTGAACTATACTGGGAGGAGGATCACAAAATCCTGGGTAAAGCAGAGCATTTTTGTGCCTTCTCAAACAAACTGACTTAAGAAACCAACCAAGCCACAGGAAAATCAAACACCACAAGTAGACCAGAGACTCCAACAAGAGGCTAGTAATGGACACAAGGGAAATACAGGACTTTCCTAACCCTGCCCAAAAAATCAAAGAATTTTTTTTTTTTACCTTTCATAAATTTTTTTTCTAAAACTTCTTTTAATTTTTACTTTTAAAAAATTGTTTTCTAGTAACATTTTTTTCTCCCTCTTATAATTTTTATTTTAGGGGTATATGTGTGTGTGCATGTTTTCTTTCTTTTTTTTGCTTTTTAAAAAAAATATTTTTTTTGTTTAGCTCTACTGAACTTTTAATCTTTTTTTCTTCCTCATTCTTTTCACCTTTTCTTCTCTTTCATTCTTCTTTGTGAGACTTAATTGCTGTTCTGCACATCCTCAGATTACCCGTAGTCGATTATTAGACCTTATCCCCCACAGAGTACACAATTAATCAAGAAATATATTAATCAATTCAAAACCTCTTAGACTTACATTCTTTAATAGCAGTACTAACTCTTTATACCTATATAATATTTTAATTATTTTTATTGTTAAGTTTTTCACGTCTCCTTCATATCCCTCCGCTTCTCTAATTATATCCTCATTCTTTTTGTATTGTCTGATATATTTATTCATTCATTTCAGTAATCAATAGCACCAGATAGTTAGTTTAAATATATGAGTGCCATTTTACCCAATCACAGTTTTTCCTCTTGAAATGGAATTAATCATGGAAAAATAGTCATGTCCTCTTCTGTGAGAAACCTGAGACCTTTTATACCCCAGCTTAAGAATGTAAAACAATAAAAATCACACATAATTTTTTCCTCTCTAAGAAGACCAAAAGCCAGGAATGTGCTTTTTATAAGACAGTGAGATGAACAAAACATTATGTCAAAAAACAAACTTTACAACTTTGGCCATTGGGGGAGTGAGATGGGAAGGGAGGGAGAGGGGAAAGGATGGGAAGGTGAAACAAAGGAGGAGGCAACAATGCTTGATAAGAAATGTATTCATTACCTTGCCCAGGTAATTGTAACTCTTCTGTATGGTATTTTCACAATAAAAGAAGAAAAAGAGAAGAAAAGGCAAAACAAAAAAAGCAGTGACACTTGTCAGTTCCTTGTGGAGTGGTAATTCCCAAGGCCACCATTTATAAGGAACAGTGGTTTCATATAGATGGGCTGAAGATGTCACACAGCTAAGACTATTCCCATGAAGAGATTATGTAGACACTATCTATTTTTTTTGGGGGGGGGTCCGGTCTTGGGGCCTGAACTCTGGGCCTCGTCGCTGTCCCTCAGCTCTTCAGCTCAAGGCTAGCGCTCTACCTCTTGAGCCACAGTGCCACTACCGGCTTTTTTCTTTTTGCTTATGTGGTGCTAAGGAATCAAACCCAGGGCCTCAGGCATACAAGGCAAGCGCTCTACCACTGAGCCACCTTCCCAGCCCCCTGTAGACACTATCTTTATTGCACCTTTTCCCATGGTCTTACTCTTCCCAACTCTTTTGTTGTTGTTTTAACAGAACATCACTATTTCCATTTCAACCATCCACCAAATCTCCTTTAACACGCTGAGTATTTATTTTAGAGAAATAAAGCTTTAAGAAAAATTAATATGATTTCCAAAAAGCATGAAAGACACGAGCTAAGTTAAGAAGTTGTCAAATCAGACAGGGAAGATTGAGAAGATTGAGTAAGCACTTAGCTTGGTTTCCTAACCATGACAAAATCTTTAGACTCAGTGAGTGGACACATGATTCTGCACATAATCACTGAAGTGAGGCCACAGAGTGACAATGGTTCCTGGGCTACTTCTTTGCTCTTCTGGTCTGACACCCTATTCTCTGCGGGTACTAAGTTATTTATGCTCTCTTCAATCCCTTCAAGTGACTACCGGTTTATAGGCATGCACAAGGTAGGCTTGTTCTTCTTTTTGAACTTTGTTTTAGGTTCAGAGAGACATATTTTTATTCTGTAATTCAATACTTTTTGCCTACAAACAAAAATCACAAGAAAAAGTCATCTAAAAGAGGCATTCTTGGTTAAAGGCATCCTAGATGGTAATCTCCAAACTCTGATAACATATTTCACTCTTTGTTTTGACATCCTTTTGCGTTCTTCCCCAATCATTTTTTTAAAAATTTGAACTCAGGGCTTGGGATCTGTCTCTGTTTCCTTTTTCCCCTCTCAAAGTTAATGCTTTACCACCTGAACCACAGCTCCTCCTGTAGATTTTTTGGTTGTTAAATGGAGACAATTGAACCATGATCCTCAGATCTCACCCTCTGAGTAGCTAGGATTTCCCAATGAAGTTTTAGTCAAAGCCATGGCAGTGTCAATACCCTTGAAGACATAACATACATCTTATGAACAAAGACATTCTCAACACCATCACAGCACAACAACTGATGTCAGGGACTTTACAAAGCAATACATTACTACTATCCATATCTCCTTCAAACTACAGTATCACATACTGTGGCTGGCTATTCAGGCTCACTGGTTGCCTAGAACTGCCTACAGCAGTTTCTGCTTTCCTATTAATTTGACTTGAAACATGAAGATGAGGACTTACTTTGTTCAATATCCCTCAATTTGAATCTCTTAGATGTTTTGCCTAATTTGCTGTTTATCGATTTTTAACTTGAAGTGATAGTGTGCTCATGTCAGAGCAACCTTTTTATTTCTCCCTTTGATTGGTTTACTTTAACCATTTGATTAAGAGAGCTATTATATGGCTATCAGGGGGTAGCAGAGAGAGGGGAAGGCCAAGTAGACAGGCTAAATATAGGTCAAAGTACTTTATATGCACATATAAAAATGAACAATGAGACAGGGTTTGGTGGTCAAAGCTTATAAACTTAGCTACTCACTAGGCTGAGAGCTAAGAATCATGATTCAAAGCCAGTCAAGGCAGGAAAGTCCATAAGACATTTCTCTCCCTTTAACCACCAGAAAACTGGAAGTGGCACAGTGGCTCAAGCGATAGAGCACTGGCCTTGGGCTGAAGAGATCAGGGACAATGCCCAGGCCCATATCTCAAGCCTCAGGACTGACAAAAAAATGAAGCTGGAAAAATTGGATGACAAGTGTAATTCTTGTTAAGTGGGAGGCTGAGATTTGAGGATTCTATTTCAAGGCAATTCGAGCAGAAAATGTCCACGAGTGTCTTACCTCCAGTACACTACCACTAAAAAAGGAAGTGGAGCTTTGGCTTATTTGGTCACAAGCTAGGCTTGAGCAAAAGAAGCATAGGCATAGTTCCCAGGCACTGATTTCAAGATCCAGGACCTGCAAAAAAAAATAAAACCAAGTAAAATTTACTAAAATTGCCTTAAGAAGGGATAGAAAAAAATGAATACTTTTGATTTGAGTACATTTTATTCTGCATGAAAATGTCTCTATATATGCTAATAAAAACTCAAAAGAAGTTGTTGTAGGTTACCTCTGAAAATGTATTCCTGATTAGATTCTGAAATATTTGCATTCATTGTATCAGTGTGTACTGATGTTTCTCCTCTAATAATATTAATGAGAAAGCTGGCAATGGTGGCTCATACTTATAATCCTAGCTACTGGGAAGGCCGAGATCTGGGGATTGCTGTTTTGAAGCCAGCCTGGGAATGGAAATCCGTGACACTTATCTGCAAAAATTATTCAAGAATTGCCGGAAGTTGTTCTATGGCTCCATTATTAGAGCACTACGTTTGAGAAAAAGGAGCTCAGGGTCAGTGCCTAAGCCCTCAGATCAAGCCCCAGGATTGGCATACACACACAAATAAGGCATACACACACAAATAAGTCTTATGACTTGTAAATAAGGACTTGTACATATTTCCCATAAATTCAATTTCAGACATCACTATGTACTGTGTTGGGTTTGAGTGCTCTGGGATGTACAACATATCTATTAGATTATGTGAAAGGGGCATCTACACTAAATTCTCTCATTCAATTTATATTGATCAGTTAGCATTCTATCATGAGAAAGAACAGCATTTCGTATTTATTAAATATTCACTTACTTGTCAGTATATACATGGACTCCTATCTGAATTATTTACTATTTTTAATAACTTAATTGTTCTTTTAAAGTTCCTATCATTTGCCTAATTTTAAATCACGTTAGTAAATTATGACTTACTGCTATAGCTATATAGCATTTCAATATTCTCATGAATTCACACTTATCCACAGCCACCATAAAGTATAAAGGTTTTCCTTGACCCCCTAAAAGATCTCGTGTCTTTCTGTAGTAAAATTCAACTCCATACTGAGTCACAGGTTGTATGATTGATAGACCATCACTACAATTAATCTTTCATGTAAAAAGAATTATAAAGTAATATGTCATTTTTATGACTGGCTTCTTCTGTTCAGTTTATTTTTTGAGACAAAATTTTATTGTGTTTATTAATATTTACTTTTACATGTGGCATGCTCGACTATAGTCTTTTTCCTTTATCTAATTTCTGGTTCTATACATTCAAACAAGCACCATACTAGAGTACCTACACACACACTTGCATGCACGAACACACACACACACACACACAATCTATATATGTATAACACATATTAATATATAATATATTATTATATAATATATATTATGTAATACAATATATAAAATATACTATAGTGTATATACTAAATATGCACTGTTATATAATATACCATATTATATATACATTGCATATACTATATATACATACTATAAAACATTATGTACACTGTTATATATTGAATATCATATAACAGTGCATATTATGTCATTATGTATTACATATAATATATTGCATGTTATATAATATATAATTATACAATATATCATATGAGTAATATATGATATAATAGGCATTATATAATATGCTTATACAATTTATGTTATGTATTATATATGGTGTATAGTATGTATAGTATGTATAGTATATTGTATATAGTTCATATAATATATTATATATTATGTATTATATATAATATATTTTATATTTTAAATCATATATATTTTATATTATATAATTATGCATTTTATACAAGTGGACACTATATGGTCCATATGTAGTATACACAATATATTTCTCATAATACATAATATGATATATTTACTATACACTATATTATATATCATATACCATATAATAATAATTTATAATAATACACCGTAAATATAAAATTTAATACATATTATAATATGTAATATAAATACATATACAATATTGTTACAATGCCTTGTACTGGTGGCTCACTCCTGTAGCCATAAATACCCAGGAGGCTAAGATCTGAGGATTGTGGCTCAACGTCAGCCTGGGGAGGAAATCCATGAGATTCTTATTTCCAATTAACCACTAGAAAAATTGGAGTGAAGCTGTGGCTCAAAGGTACAGTGTACATTGGGAAAATGTGTCTAGGAACAGTGCCAAGGCCCAGAGTTCAAGACCAATAACCAAGGAGAGGACAAATATCTCACAGTCTTTGCTGCCTGGGTTAGTTTCAAATCACAATCCTCTGTTCTCAGTCGCCTGAGTAATTGGTTTTACTAGATTGAGCCACCAAGTCTGGATTCTGGTTGTTTTTCATTATATTCCAATTATCTCCTGTTATTTATGCCTGTATTCAGGTTAGCTATCAGTGTTCTGCAGTCAGAAATAAGTTTTTTCTATATCTTATTTTCAACTCCAAATAGTACCAGATCCATCAGTAGCAGCAGCCCCTTCCAGCTAGCTACGGTATCCTTAGTTCTGCTTGGATCTTTGATGATGTCTTTCCTTTCTGATTTAACAAAACATCCCTGATCCTGTCATTTCCCAAAATAGCCCTGGATCTTTTCAGTGAAGAATGACAAGTAGGAATCAATCTCTGGATGATAGGCAGTGTTTTCCTATAGACCTGCCTCCCTTTCTGGGGCTCTGCGTGAACATTTCTTGCATTGTTCTGCTTACCTAATAAAAACAAGAGAAAGGGTATTCAGCACACATTTTAGTGGCTCCATGTTTTGAGTACCCTTGAGGAGGCCTGGAGTGATCTTGCCTGGACATCAGCCATTTGTACATACACAGTTTATCTATTCCTAAGTAGATGCAATCTAGACCCAATGGGGGCCTTGCTACACAGAGCACTCAACCTCGATGTACTCAGGAGTTGCACAGAGGCTATTTCCAGATATTATCCTACACATGCATCTTATACTAGGCGACAGAATATCCATTGACAAGGTGTAGTTACTCTGTTATTCTCAGAGGATAAAATGCTATTCAAAACAACTCTGGACCTTTATTTTCTTATTTCACATTGTGGGGAGCTAAGTGCCAGACATCACTATTTCCTGTACACTGCAATATGCTACAAGATGGGCAGGCATTCCCACAGCAAGTTTCTGTTGGGGGGGGGGGCAGTGATTGTATTAGGGCTTCAATTAAGGGACTGGGAAATAAACTTTAATTTTTTCCAAGGCTGGCAATCTACCACTTGAGCTCCCCCTCCAAATCTGGCTTCTATTGGATTAATGGAGATAAAACTGGGTAGGAAGAAAAGGAGGGGATGGAGGATGTGAGATTGTGATCCATTTGTATCCTCCTCTGGAAAGGTCAAAACCTCCCTGTTGTACAACTAATGTGTGCTATTATATCGAAAGGCAACTAGAGGTCTAATAACCCAATAATATTCTCTTGTTTTTGAGTTCCTGGGAAAATTACCATGTCCCTTGCTTTGTCCCCCCACCTTTTTGGTGCTAGGACTGGGACTTAAACTCAGGGCTTGGTTGCTGACCCTTAACTCTCCCTTATGACTAGTTCTCTACTGCTTGAGACACAGCTTCACTTCTAGCTTTTCACTAGTTAACTGGAAGAAAGAGTCTCTCCAATTTTCCTACCCAGGCTGAATATGACCCCCAATACTCATATTTCAGCATCCTGAGTATCAAGGATTATGAATGTGCACCACTCAGATCCTTGTTATCTCCCAATAACAAGTGTTATCTTTCAGTATGAAGGGTTTCAGAGAATTCAGCATTTCTTCATGGTGCCCAGATTTGTGCACAAATCTCAATTAAAATTCAACACCAAGCCACACATCCACCACAGATGCTACTCCCTAATCTGCTAAGAACAATCTGGCTCTGACATCTAGAACTTCTACATGGCAGCCATAGCTTGGCATGTCATTTTTATTTTTGAGAAAGTGGAGGTTTCTGATTTACCAATTTATTATTTAAAAAATGTTTCTGAAAGTAGCGCTGTGGGTCAATTGGTAAAATGCTCTCCTTGAGCTGAAGAACTCAGGGGAAGTTCACAATTCAAGACCCACGACTGACAGAAAAAATAAAAAAAAAATAGCTGAGACAACATTTGTTTCTGTGCCAGGCATAATAATACATGCTCATAATCAAAGCATGCAGAAATATGAAAACAGGAAGATCTATAGTTTGATGCCAGCCTAAGGAACAGAGTAATAGGTTATGTAAAAAAAAGAACCAACAATAAAACATAACTCCCCAAACAAAAACAATAATTTTTGCAATCAACCAACATTTCTAAGTTGAAGTTAAGATAAGTGCTTTGTGTCAGTATATGTGGTTCATGCCATAATCCTAGCTACTCAGGAGACTGAGATCTGAAGACCAATATTGCAAACCATTTGGGGCAGAAAAGCCCGTCAGACACTTATCTCCAATTAATCACCAAAGTGTGAATGCCAGCCTTCTGTGAAAAAGCCAAGTTAGAGCATGAGTTCATAAGTTTAAGCTCTTCTAATGGCACAAAAAGCAAAGTTAAAACCAAGGCAATACAAAAACAAAGACAACTGTTCACATGAATCCTGGCCAGCTCACTCCCAGAATGAGCGCTAAGATTGTGGATTAGTGGTAGAGTGCATGTTTAACATGTATGAAGCCCTGGATTCTATTCCTCAGTACCACATAATCAGAAAAAACTGGAAATTGTTCTGGGGCTGTTGTTGTAGAGTGCTAGCTTCGAGTAAAAGAAGCTGAGGGACAGTGCCCAGGCCCCGAGTTCAAGCCCCAAGACTGACAAAAAAGAAAAAAGAAAGAATGAAATATGTAAAAATGTTTTATCATTGAATTTCTGTTTATGAGAATATTTAAAAAAGAAACAAAGTTTATGTATCCATGTGATTTGAGGCATCTGTACCTGGTAGTGGTGTGTAAATTACACAATGTTATCACCATATTGAAAGACTGATTTATATCTCTTTGTAGATGAAAAAAAAGTTCTCTGCATCCACATTGAATAGCCAAGAAGTACAAAGTTTATCCTCTTAGCTCTCACAGTCATCAGATTTTTATTGAAATTCCAGCTCTGGAATCTTTAAAAAATTTAATTGTGAAGGTGATTTACAGAGGGGTATTAGTTATCACTATATTTCTTCTTGTCTAAGTTTAAAATCCAGACTTACCCTAAGGGTTTTGAATAAGCAAAATGGCTTCTAGAGCTCACATCTGATGACATCAGGGGATGAAGAACATGTCCATAACTTCCAGAAAAAAGACAGAATTTTATGTCTCCTTAGATTTTAGGTTTTTGAATGCACAGGGAGGAACCCTCAAGATTGAGGACAGGTTAAGGACAAAACAGTTCCTGTGATATTCCATCAAATGAAGCTGATTATTCTCTTACATTACTACACAGAAATGCAAAATTACATATTATCATATATATATATATATATATATATATATATATATATATATATATATATATATATATATATATATATAGGTTAATACCTGCAAAACTTGGAGAAAATGGGTGCTGAGTTTATAGCATTGATTACTACTAAAGGATGCGATTATAAGAGAAATGTATTTTGTGTGTTTCTGTAAGGGCGAGTGTGTGTGTGTGTTTGTTTGTGTGTGTGTGTGTGTGTATGTGTGTGTGTGTGTGTGTGTGTCACAAGTGAGTAATGGAGTTTGAACTAGACCTCTCAGTCATTTGTAGTGTCTTTCCTCAATGTTGTTACTCTACCCCTTGAGTCACATTTCCTCTTCTGGATTTTGATTGTTTAATCAGAGATAAGTGTGTCTCAGATTTTTTTCTGCTGGCTTTAAATCAAGATCTACAAATTTCAGCTTCCCCTGCAGCTAGGATTAAAAAACAGAGCCACTGGTGACTAGCGACTATTTTCTACATTAACCATTTTAGAATACTTGAATATTAAAGGTAAACAAGTGTTCTATTTGAAAAACGGAGAAAAAATAATGCTTAAAAGAACTAAAAACCAAATCTCAGAATTGCAAGTGGCTGAACACAGCATGAAATACAGGTTTTAGATTGTGCACAGAAACAACTATATTGTTGGAACCTGAGGCCATCAGTCTCCTAAACAAACATTATAGATAGCAATTGCCAGATTGTGATTTTAAAGAGGGTAATGATAGTTTGTTTTTTAAAAAATAATTTTAGGCTAGCACTGGTGGCTCAGGGCTATAATCCCAGCCACTCAGGAGACTGAGATCTGAAGATCATGGTTCAGAGCCAGCCCCAGCAGGAAAGTCTATGAGATTCTTATCTCCAGTTAACCATCAGAAAACCAGAAGCGGCACTGTGCCTCAACTGGTAGAGTGTTTGCCTTTTACAGAAGAGTGCTGCAACAGCATCCCGGCCCAGAGTTCAAGCCCCATGACAAAATAATGATAATAATGATAATAATAATAACAATAATGATAACAATAATAATGCCTTTATGATGTTATTAAGGTGTTGTATAGAAAGGCTACCATTTCATAAGTTTTTTATTATTTTCTAAAGGTTACAGAAAAGCCCATCTTCATTGCCAAGAGCCATTATTTTGTCATCTGCATTCCAGCTAATCTGTCTGTACACGCAATTTGAACTAGAAAGCAAAGCAAACTAATTTTGACAATAAATATGTTTTTCTCTATACATCTTATAACTTAATTCTGATAACACAAATTTAAAAAAAATCCCTATTACTCATCCTAATTACATGGCAGCCATTCTTGTCTGCAAGTTGAATTAATAAAACAAACATTCTAAGAATAATTTATTTAATGAGACAGAGGCCAGTTAGTATTAAATATCAGTCATGGTTAACTTTGCAAAATACACTACTTTCTATAATAGAAAATAAAATACGCCCACTTGCAGCTGGGAAGTTCTCAGTGGTAGACTGCTTGCCTTGTAGGCATGAGGCCCTGGTTTCTATCCCTCAGCACCACATAAGCAGAAAATCCCAGATGTGGCGATGTGGCTCAAGTTTTAGGGCACTAGCCTTGAGATGAAGAGCTGAAACCCAGGCCCAGAGTTCAGGCCACTCGACTGACCATGTATATATATACACAACATATATATATATACCCACTTACCATAAGAACATATATATTTCAAGGTCGTTAAAAATAGGTACACATTTTTCTTTTTTTCCATTCTTCCGGAGTTTTTATTTTCCAGAATCACCTCTTTGCTAATATTTTATTATTCCCCAAGTCTGTGTGGCCCTATTCTTTTGGGTTTCTTTAGCCTACTTCGTACATGCCAAGCTTATTCAACTATTATATATGTATATGAATAACTTGAAAATGCCTATTTCCAATCAAATCTCTTTGTATACATTTCTGATGCTTAACTGCCATTAAAAACTTGTTAAACAGGAATTATTTCCTTATATTATGATATTAGTATATAAATAACTTTAGGAAAGTAAAGGAATATCACCAATAAGTAAAATTTATGATTGCTATATTAATGTTAACCATTAATTAATACAATGTTTATCCTTTTAACTTATTAGAGTGCTGAAGTGAAAGTGTCAATGTATAAGGGGTTGGGGTCCCTGGGTAAAGGTCACGAAATCACCAGGACACAGGGCATGGAGAGTGCAAACAGCAATTTCCACTGCATGCTTTGCTTTATTGCTAGTGGGTATTTAAAGACAAGCAAGCATTATCTTTGCCAAGATTTAGTCAGAAGACTTTCCCACAAAGAATTTCAACAGATACAATTTTGCTCAAACTATGAGACATATCTTTGTATATTTTTATCTAAACTATTTTAGAGCAAGTTCAAACCACTTCCCAGTACTCAGGAAAATGATTGACTAGATGTTCGTCTATGCTTAAGTAAGCAGAAGAGCTACTTCGTCAGCTCCCAGGAATC
Organism: Dipodomys merriami; assembly: GCF_024711535.1. Taxonomy (NCBI): domain Eukaryota; kingdom Metazoa; phylum Chordata; class Mammalia; order Rodentia; family Heteromyidae; genus Dipodomys; species Dipodomys merriami. The sequence continues at coordinate 1,873,454 of NW_027203015.1, forward strand.
TGTGACATGTGTTTTGAGATAGGGAGAGAGAACAAGTAACCTCTCTAGCCCTGCATGCCAAGAGCTTTGCACATACACAAATACAGTCCTCAGATAATCCTGAGGCTGGAGCCTGCATAATTCATCCCTCCAACACAGACCCTAAGTCTTCACAGGAAAGGAGATTAACTTTTTGTGTGCTACTTGACCTCAGGACCTTACTTCTCATTCTACCTTTGCGCTGAAGGCTTGGGCTCTACTATTTTTCACAGCTCCACTTTCCTACTCATTTACGGGATTAATTATAGATAAGAGTCTCACAGACTTTCTTGCCTGGGCTGGATTAGAAACTTGATGCTCAACCTCAGTCTCTGAGGCAGCCAATATTATAGGCATGAACCGTAAATGCCTAGTTTCTGTAAGAGTGAAAGGTACTGATTTGAAGCCCAGTAAACAAAAACAAAACCAAAAACACAGCATATAAGTATATTGAGAGACTATTAAATCAAACATAATTATATGTGGGCTTCTGGGAGAAGAAAATCAGAGAACAATTATCACTATTATCTTTTATGAATCTTTAAAATCAGAAATTAGTGTTGAAGGCATGGCTCAGTTGGTAGAACTTAGTGAGCGGAAAACAGTCAGATATTAAATTTGAGTCCCAGTGTTGGATCTTAAATAAACAAATTTGGAAAATAAATAAGAAATTGTTTCTTAAGAGTAAAATGCCTAAAGGTGACTCCTGTATGAGTTTATGGTTCAATGTCACTGCTACTGAGGAAAAACTGAAAATGCTCAGGAAGACAGAATTTTAGAATTAAGCAATGACCATATGCATAGCAGATCTTAGCACCTGTAATTCGATACTACATGAAGTGTATTATATTAATGACATAAAAACTGTTGTACACATTAATACTGCTCATAAAATATATTTTGCTTCATGCTCTATCTCTGAATAGTTGATTCATTTCTTTCCAAAATGCTACTAAATATATACAGTCTTTCAACAACAACTCCAAAAAATATACTTTATCACTTAAATTTAGAATATTATGTATTTTTGTCTATTTTGGAGAATCACAATAACTTTTATTTTGTTCTTTAACTATTTATTTTGGTGAGGCATATTTTTACAAAAAACGATGGGATAACCCTTAGAAGATTACATGATTTAAATAAAAGTAACATAGCTGGGCACCAGTGGCTCATTCATATCCTAAAGAGGCTAAGATCTGAGAATTGTGGCTAATCAGACTGGGCAGGAAGGAACTTGCATTCCCTAAGCTCTAACTAATAACCAACAAAGATGAAAGTAGAGCTATGGCAAGTGGTAGAGCACTAGCCTCATGTAAAAACAAATCAAAACAAACAAAAAGAGGACTGGCACACACAAGAAAATCTAAGTGACAGGAATAGAGTTCTGAGAGCTTCTGGGTATCACCTCAACTTCCTAATGGGATATGCACATGGGAATTTAAAATATTTTTCATTTTTAAAAATAAATTAAAAATTTTAGTCACAATGAAGAATTTTCATATGGTCAAACAAGTACTAAATTGGGCAATGAGGATAGCTCATTTTATATTTTCATGAGCAGAAATACTTTGCAGTTGGATTTGAAAACACTATTATATTTTAATTTTGCCATGGCATCATTTTGATTCAAGTTAAAGTACTTGGCCTATGGAACATTAATGGATAAGATATGAAATCTCATCACAAATCTCCACAATTGAGAACTGATTCCTATTATGTGTAAATTCTTCATGCATGTCACTCAATGATAAAGTCCCGTAAGATACCTTCATTCACTCATAGACTTTCAAAAAAAACTAAGCAGTCTGCCTAGCATGGTGGACATCTCTAGTTTGGAATGTAACTTGCAAGATGGGAACAGAGCAACCGGAGGGGAGACTTCAGACCATGGCAACTCATTTTGGTTTAATTGATGTCCCTGATGAGAATGTTTATGTCAAAAGTTTCACCACCAAGGTTTCAAAGGTGATGCTGTAGGACAATCCCTTCCCCTCATCAGTTTTCAATAACTTAAGGATTTGTTTTCAGAGTATGACTATAAGATTAGGAGAATCAAAAAAATCTGAAGTATTCTAATACATTGGAATAAACTATTTTTCCATCCTATACACAGTTAGAGTGAGATTAAAAGAGATATTCTTAATTCTATAATAATGTCTAAGATACAACACAATTACTTTAAACATTTTTCTGGATCATCAAAGCTGTAATCTGAAAAGAAAATGTTCCTGAGGCAAAAGTTGAGAATTCTCACTCGTACCACACCCCCACCGCCAAAATTATTTTTTTGGTCATTCAAATTTATCAGTAGGTGGATGAGACTCTTATAGGTTTAAAATTAAAGCCATTTGTTTTCAATTTTTTTTATTTTGGGAAAAGGGACTAGGATATTAGAGATATTCAGTATTAAGACAGATAAATCATATCTAATATAGTAGAACATAGACTAATCATCACTGCTTTTGGAAAGCCTTGCTTTATTTCTAGAGATTCCTATACTTTCCTTCAAGGTATCTGTCTAGTATTCTCTTTTTTTTCTGGTACTTGGTTCTGAGCTGCTTTTATTCAAAGTTAGTGGTCCACCACTTGAATCACAACGCCACTTCCAGATTTTTCTGTGATTAGTAGGAGATAAGTGTCTCATGGACGGCAGGTGTGAGCCATCGGTGCTCAGGCATTCTCAGAAGTGGGGCTGTGAATATAAGTAGTAGAGCAGTAGCTTTGAGCAAAAGACCTCAGGTACAGGATCCAGGCCCTGAGTTCTAGCCATATATCTAGCAAAAATAAGAAAAAAGAAAAGAAAAAAGAGGTAGAATCTTTAAGACATGATCATGAAGGAGAACTCTGCCCTCATATACAGATGAGTTCATTATGCAAATAAACTTGTTGCAAAGTCAGTATAGTGTTACCCTCTCAGTCTCTCATTCATGCTTTTTTGCCTTTCTAATATTCTTCATGGGGAGACACAGCAAAAAGACCTCAGTTACATATTTGAACACCATGCTCCGGTGCTCTGTTTGACTCATTTCTTTGAGATAAGAATAACAGGTGGACCCATTGCAACAATGAGATGTACAAATTGTTATGTCGAAAAACGAATTTATCAACTTTGGTAAAGGGTAGGGAGAGGATCGAGGGGGAAGGGAGAAATATGGGAAGGGATGGGAAGGGAAAAAACGAGGCAACAATGCTTGATAAGGAATGTACTCGTTATCTTGCCCATGTAATTGTAACCCCTCTGTATGGTATTTTCACAATAAAAACAAAAAACAAATATATATATATATATATGAATAAAAAATAATAACAAAGACAAGGTTTGTGGAGGGGAAGGGAAGAAACAAATGGTTTAAATAGGGATACAGCTGGACCCATTGCAACAATGAGATGTACAAGACATTACGTCGATAAACGAACTTTACAACTTTGGCGGGGGTGGGGGAGGTGATGGGACGGGAAACAAAGGAGGAGGCAAAAATGTCTGATAAGAAATATACTCATTACCTTGCCCATGTAAATGCAACCCCTCTGTATGGCATTTTCACAATTAAAAAAAAAATAACAAAGACAAGGTTGATTTTGGCTACAAGTGCAAAAGGAACAGAATGTATTAATCAACGGTCAGAACACTGAACAAGAAACCTGTGTACATTGAAAAATACTTGCTCTCTCAGTGTTTTAGAGGTTAGGGGAGCTTATAGGTAAATAATTTCTCCTAGATACTTCAATTTAACACTTGCTACTACTGCTTTCATGGATCTTTTTGTACACAGCAAACCACAAGTGCAGTCACTGACTTAGAACTTTTCTAACTCCTTCTATTTTTAATTCATTAGGATTAAAGTGAAAGAAAATCCCCAGGTATTTGTTAAAGAGTGGTTCATAGCCTTACCTAATGACATGGGAGGCACTGGTGGACCCCAGAATAATGTGTACAGTCTTCTTATGATACACTCTGGAAACGTGTGGAAGTGGAAGGTGGTGCAGAACAAAGAGGAAGATTTAAACGATAAAAAGGAATAATTGAAAATAGACAATCTTTTACAAAATTACTTTATTACAAACTCAATTATTCATAGAAAAAAAGTAGCTTAAGAACCTTCAATTCATTGCAAAAAATCACAACGTATGAGGTAAGACAAAATATAGAAAAACTAGCCCTAAATATACTTCATCAAGAAAATGTACTCAATTTGCATCCATCTGTCCAGTGAGGAACATTTTTTTTTTTTGTCAGTTGTGGGACTCGGGATTCTGGGTCTGATTTGAGCTTTTCAGCTCAAGGCTAGCGCTCTAACACTTAAGCCACTGCACCACTTCCAGTTTTCTTACAGGTTTATTGCAGATAAGAGTCTCATGAACTTTCCTGCCTGAGATAGCTTTTAACTGCAATCCTCAGATCTCAGCCTCCTGAGGAGTTAGAATTACAACCAAGAGCCACTAGCGCTGGCTTGACATTGTTTTTCTTATCTGTCCTTTCGAAATTGTCAAGATTCTAACACTGTTGTAGCATTACTTAAGTATAAATATTATAACAACTAGAAATAGAAGAAGCTACTAATCCTACCTGTCAAGATAGATAGTGATAATTATTTCAAGTTATTGCTTAGCCATGTATCATCACTATTCAAATCTATTCTTAATTTGACAAGATTTGATTATAGACTGATTTTCCAAATTCACTATATTTTTAAGAAAATTTTTCTAGTGATATGTGTCAGTAAAGCATGCTTTAGATAAAATCGCTATACTGTATGGCTTAAAATACAAAATAATTTGTAAATATGGTTTTAGAACTCTAAAATCAATGACTGAACCAGGTCTGTCATTATTTTTATGTACCTCAGAAATTCATAGGAATTATTCTATACAATGTATCAGATTTCTCAAGCTAAGATATAGAATAAAGTATATGACTTGGATACCTAAAAATAAAGCAATATCATTTCTCCAAATACTTTGTTAGTGTTAGTCCTGAAAATTCACCTTATAATATCTTATTAATAGAAATACTTGTCGGGTACTGGTGGCTCACGCCTGTCATCCTAGCAACTCAGGAGGCTGAGATCTGACGATCGCGGTTCAAAGCCAGCCTGGGCAGGAGAGACCGTGAGACTCCTATCTCCAATAAACCACCAGAAAACCGGAAGTGGTGCTGTTACTCAAGTGGTAGAGCACTCGCCTAGAGCTGAAGAGCTGAGGGATAGCGCCCAGGCCCAGAGTTCAAGCCCTACGACCGACAAAAAAAAATACTTATCAATTTTGTGATGATACAGAGATATTTAAATCTATACAGTTTTCAGTTGTTTACTTCTCTGAAAGGTTCCCACACTTGTTCTCTTTTACATTTAAAGAAGATATATGTCATTTGGATATAGGTTCTAATTGAAAACTTAAAAAAATGTAAGGTAGATGCCAATGTCTCATTCCTGTAATCATAAGCTGATGAGATCATGGTTCTAATTCAGCCCAAGAAGGAAAGCTAATGAGACCTTATCTCTAATTAACCACCAAAAAGACAGAAGTGGGGCTGTGGCTCAAGTGGCAGAGAACTAGCCTTGAGCACAAAAGTTCACAGACATTGTCCAGGACCAAAATTCAAGCCCCGAAAATCTACCCCGTCATCAAACAGGGATGGAATTCAGCTTAGCAGCTTAGCATGCATGAGTTTTGATCCTTAACACAAGAAAAGGAAGGGATTGGGTGAGAGAAGAGAGGAGAGAGAAAAGAAGAGGGAGAATAACTGTATATGGAAAAGAGGGTAGCTCTGCATAATAAATGATGTTCACTAGGGAACATGGTCATACAAACATTTTCTGTAAAGAAACAGAGTAAGTAAGTATGTCCAGGCCTTGGGAGCCACATGATATCCCATACGTTTTACATTCTGCTGTGGCAGTGTGACAGAGGACACAGATAGAAATAATATATTAAAACTTTACTAACATTAACTGAAACTTGAATTCTATTTTTATTTAAAATATGGCTAGGTAAACTGACTGTCTGAATTTTTAATTTCATGTAATTCTGCTTACGTTAAGTGTTGTCACTTACAGGTTTGTGGCTGGCTACTCAACTGAGTAGAACAAGTTTGGCCTCTGATGAAGTTTCTAGAGCACCTCCAAAGTCATCCAGGAACAGAAGCCATGGAACTCATTCAGTTTTTCAGTAGTCACATAAGAAACAGTAAAATAGGAAAATAAATAAAACCTATAATAAAAACCACCAAAAGAGCTTTAATCAAAATTCAGCATAATTATCAGATGTCATCATTCTGAGTATTACAGATGTGAACTACTCTCAGCTGTTTGTTAGTTTTTTTTAAATACCAAGACAGCAGTGTATTTTATATTAGACGCATCTCCTTCCTGCATTCAGCAGTCATTTATACCCAAGGACTACTGTAATGGATGAGGTACAACTAGCCCTACTTTGTAGTTTGCTAGGAACTACAAGGAGTCAGCTAGAATTCACCATAGGAAAACAAATCGATTAAATAGGGATATAGGTGGACCCATTGCAATAATGAGATGTAAAAGTCGTCATGTCGAAAACCAACTTTACAACTTTGGTGCGGGGGGGGGGAGGGGGGGAGAGGATGGGAAGGCATGAGAAGGGGAAACAAAGGATGAGGCTACAATGCTTGATAAGAAATGTACTCATTATCTTGCCCATGTAATTGTAACCCCTCTGTACAGTATTTTCACAATAAAAAATTAAAAAAATAAAATAAATGAGGAAGCTGGGTACAGGTGGCTCACACATGTAATCCTAACTACTCATGAGACTGAGATGTGAGGATTGCAGTTCAAAGCCAGCCCAGGTAGGAAAGTTCATGAGATTCTTTTTATATTTTTAGTTTCTTTTTCATTGTAAAAATACAATACAGAGAGTTTACAATTACATGGGCAATGTAATGAGTACATTTCTGATCAATTATTTTTGCATCCTCCTTTATTTCCCTTTACCATCTCTTCCCATCCACCCCAACCCAATACACCCCTCGCCCACTGCCAAAATTGTAAAGTTTGTTTGTTGACATAAAGACTTGTACATCTTATTGTTGCAATGGGTCCACCTGGATCCCTACTGAAACAATTTGTTTTTTCCCTTCCCCTCCACTAAGTATACCAGTATCAAATACAGTGAAAAAAGGGTTATACTGTGAGGGAAGAACATACAAAGCAACAAAGAAATAATCTTATGAATATGTTAGGAACAATCGCAAGAAACAAAAAATAAACATTTGAATCCTTATCTTGGGGTTCATTTCATCTAATATCAACTTATCTGTTTCTGCTTGTCTCAGATATATACTAGTTATTGCAAATAGGGGAAGCTTGGAACCAGTGTTTCCTTGGTCCTGGCTTACTTCACTTAATATAATTTTTTCCAAGACTTTCAATTTCCTAGCAAATGGGGCAATATCCTTCTTTTGATAGAGCAAAGAAATGTGGTATATGTACCACATTTTCTTGCTCCATTCATCTAGTGAGGAGCATCAGGGTTGGTTATACTTCTTAGCTATGGTAAAGAATGCTGCAATAAACATTGTTGTGCTGGTAGCTTTAGTGTGGTCTTGTTTGTGATCATTTGGGTAAATGCCCAAAAGTGGGATTGCTGGGTCATGGGGAAGCTCTATGTGGAGTCTGTTGTAGACCCTCCATACTGCTTTCCAAAGTGGTTGAACAAGTTTACACTCCCACCAACAATGCAGTAAGGTTCCCTTCTGTCCACATCCCCTCCAGCATCTGTTGTTATTAGAGTTCTTGATTATAGCCATTCTAACTGGAGTGAGGTGGTATCTCAATGTTCTTTTGATTTGCATATCTTTTATGGCTAGGGAGGTGAACAATTCTTCATGTGTCTACTGGCCATCCTTCTTTCTTCTTCAGAGAAGTTCTCACTTCAAGATTTTAGTCCACTTATTAATTGGGCAGTTGATGCTTTGAGGATTTGTTGGAGGATTTAATTTTTTGAGTTCTAAGTATATTTTAGATAGGAGATCCTTGTCCGTTGTATGGCTAGTTTGGGCCTTCTATTGATCTTGCTAGCTAAGTCCTTTGCCAAGCAGAAGCTCTGCAATTTCATGCAATCCCATTTGTCCAACCTTTCTTTGATTTGTTTTGTTTCTGGGTCTCTATTAAGAAAATATTTTCCTGCACCAAGGAAACCTAGAGTTCCTCCTGTTCCATACTGTAATGTTTTCATTGTTTGCTTTGATACTGAGATCTTTGATCCATTTGGAGTTGATTCTGGTACAGGGTGACATATAAGAATCTAGCTTTAATTTTCTACAAATGATTAACCAATTTTGCTGGCACCATTTACAAAAGAGGCTGGCTTTCTTCCATTCTATTTTTTAGCTCCCTCATTAAAGATTAGATGGCTATAGTTCTGTTAGAACACTTATGTGTTCTCATTTCTATTCCATTGGTCCTGAGGTCTTTCCTTGTGCCTGGACCAAGCTGTATTGATTACTATGGCTTTGTAGTAGAGTTTCAAATTTGTTATTGATATTCTTACAACACTGTTCTTTCTATTCAGGATCGTTTTTGCTATTCGAGGTCTTTTATTGTTGTGTATGAATTTTTGGATTGTCTTTTCTATTTCCTTGAGAAATTAGGTTGGAATATTGATAGGAATCCTGTTGAATTGGAAGATAGCCTTGGGAAATATTGCCATTTTCACGATATTGCTTCTGCCAATCCAGGAGCATGGGAGTTTTTATCACTTTCTAAGTTCTATGTTGATTTCCTTCTACAGGTTTGTAAAGTTTTCATCATAGAGGTCCTTCAGTTCTTTGTTTATAGTTAAGTTCTAGGTATTTTATTATTTGTGGAGCTATTATGAACAGAGTTTCTTTCCTGATTTCAGCCACGCTTTTTTCAAGGTTAGCATACAGAAAAGCCATTGATTTTTGAGAGTAAATATTATACACTGTTACTTTGCCAAAGTTTTGAATCAGCTCGAGTAATTTGACAATGGAGTCGGTGGGATTCATTAAATACAAGATCATGTCATCTGCAAAGAGGGAGAGTTTTACTTCTTCTTTCCCTATTGGGATCTCTTTTATGTTTCCATCTTGTTTTATTGCTGAAGCTACGCATTCTAATATTAGATTGAAGAGATATGGAGAGGGTGGACATCCTTGTCTCATTTCTGAGTTAAGAGGAAATGGCTTGAGGTTTTCTCCATTAAGAATAATGCTGGGTATTTTATTTTTTGTGGGGCTATTACAAATGGAGTTGCATTCCTAATTTCAGCCCCACTTTTCTCATTGTTGGCATACAGAAAAGTCATTGATTTTTGAGGGTTAATTTTATACCCTGCTACTTGCCAAAGTTTTGAATCAGTTTGAGTAATTTGGGAGTGGAATCTATGGGATGCTTTAAGTACATGATCATGTCATCTGCAAAGAGGGAGAGTTTTATTTCTTTTTTCCCTATTTGGAACCCATTTATGTCTGCAACTTGTCTTATTGCTGTAGCTAGGCATTCTAATGCAAGGTTGAAGAGAAGGGAAGAGTGTGGACATGCTTGTATTGTACCTGAGTTAAGAGGAAATGGTTTAGTTTTTCACCATTAAGTATAATGCTGGCTGTAGGTTTGTCATATACAGACTATTGTATTGAGGAATGTTCCATGGATTCCTAATTTTTCCAAAACCTTCATCATAAAGGGGTGTTGGATCTTGTCGAATGCTTTTTCTGCATCTATTGAGATAACCATGTGGTTCTTATCCTTGCTCCTGTTGATGAGATGAATAATATTAATTGATTTACGTATATTGAACCAGCTTGGCATCCCTGAAATGAATCTTGTTTGATCATGGTGTATGATTTTTTGGATAAATTGTTGAAGTTGATTGGCCAAAATTTTGTTGAGAAGTTTTGTATCAATGTTCATCAAAGAAATGGGTCTATAGTTCTCTTTCTTTGATGAGTCCCTGCCTGGTTTTGGGATGAGGGTTATGATGGCTTCATAGAATGTGTTCGGTAGTGAACTTTCTCTTACAATTTCATTGAAGATTTGGAGGAGTATTGGTGTGAGCTCAGCTTTGAAGGCCTTGTAGAATTCCGTTTTAGAACCATCTGGTCCTGGACTTTTCTTAGCTGAGAGGTCTCTTATTGCTGTTTCTATTTCAATGCTTGATATGGGCCTGTTAAGATGGTTTGACTCATCTTGGTTTAGTTTGGGCATGTCAATATTTTCTAAGAAAAGGTCCATTTCTGCCAAGTTCTCAAACTTATTAGCATAAAGTTTTGAGAAGTATTCCTTAAAATGTTCTGAATCTTGGTTGTTTCCGTGGTGATGTTTTCATTCTCCTCTCTGAGTTTATTTATTTAGGTGTGTTCTCTTCTTTTTCTGATAACATTTGCTAAGGGCCTGTCAATTTTTTTAATTTTTCGAAGAACCAACTCTTTGTTTTATTGATTCTTTCTATCGTTTTTTGGATTCTAATACACTTAATTCTGATTTAATTTTAATTATTTCTTTCCGTCTACTGGATTGGGGTTTATCTTGTTGTTCTTGTTCAAGGAGGTTCAGATGTCTCATTAAATTGTTGGTTTCAGTTCTCTCCAATTTGTTGTTGTAGGAACTCAGAACTCATTTTTGTTGAACAGCATGAACTTTTGAATTTCCTTTCTAATCTCTTCCTGGACCCACTTGTGATTCAGCAGTGTGTTTTCAGCCTCCATGGGTTACCAGACATTTTTTGGTGGCTTTTGGAGTTGAGATCTAATTTTATTCCCTTGTGGTCAGAAAGAATGCAAGGTATAGCTTCAATGTTTCTGAATTTGGACAAGTTGGCTTTGTGGCCTACAACTGGGTCTATTTTGTAAAATGTTCCATGTGCTGCTGAGAAAAAATGTGTATTCTGCTGCTGGGTGAATATTCAGTAGATGACTGTTAAATCTAGTTGATTTATGCAGTTGTTTAGATCTTCAATAGCCATACAATGGACAAGGGTCTCATATCTAACATATATTTGGAACTCAAAAAATTAAATCCCCCAACAACAAATGCTCAAAGAAACAACTGCCCAATAAATAAGTCGGCTAATGACTTAAAGAGAAACTTCTCTGATGAAGAATGAAGAATGGCCAATATACACATGAAGAAATGCTCAACCTCCCTAGTCATAAAAGAAATGCAAATCAAAATAACATTGAGATACTACCTCACCCCAGTTAGAATGGCAAAAATCTAGAACTCTAATAACAACAGATGCTGGAAGTGATGTGGACAGTAGGAAACCTTACTTCGTTGTTGGTGGGAGTGTAAACTTGTTCAAACACTTTGGAAACTAGTATGGAGTTTCCTCAAAAACTCCACATAGGGTTCCCCTATGATCCAGCAGTCCCACTTTTGGGCATTTACCCAAATGTTTACAAACAAGACCACACTAAAGCTACCAGCACAAGTATGTTCATTGCAGCATTATTTACTATAGCTAAGCTATGAAACCAACCCAGATGCCCCTCAGTAGATGAATGGATCAAGAAAATGTGTTATATATACACAAAGGAATTCTATGCCTCCATCAGAAAGAATGACATTGCCCCATTTTTAGGATATGGAAAGACTTGGAACAAATTATATTAAGTGAAGTAAGCCAAGCCCAAAGAAACATAGGTCCCATGATTTCCGTTATTTTCAATATCTAGTATATGTCTGAGTCAAGCAGAATAGGCCAGATAATGGGATGCTAGGAAAATGAACCCTAAGATATGTATTTTAAATATTTTTTTCCTTTCATGCATTTGTTTCTAACGCAATTATAAGATTATTTCTTTTTTGCTTTGTATGTCCCTCCCCCACAGTATAACCCCTGCTTTCACTGTATTTGATGGCGGTATAATTTGTGGAGGGGAAGGGGAAAACAAGTCGTTTAAATAAGGATATAGGTGGACCTTTTGCAATAATGAGAAGTACAAGTTGTCATGTCGAAAACGAACTTTACAACTTGGGGGGTGGAGGATTAGATGGGCAGGGAGGGAGGATGGGAAGAGATGGGAAGGGTAAGCAAAGTAGAAGGCTACAATGCTTGATAAGAAATGTACTCACTATCTTGCCCATGTAATTGTAACCCCTCTGTACAGTATTTTCACAATAAAAAATACAAATTAAAAGAAAGAATAATGCTGACTGTAGATTTGTCATATACTGCCTTTATTGTTTTGAGGAATGTTCCTTATATTCCTATGTTTTCCAGAACCCTCATCATAAAGGGGTGTTGGATCTTGTCGAATGCTTTTTCTGCATCTATTGAGATAACCATGTGCCTCTTATCCTTTCTTTGTTGATGTGAAGCTTTATATTGATTTGCATATATTGAACATGGTTTGCATCCCTGAAATCAATCCTGTTTGATCATGGTGTGTGATTTTTTGGATTAATGGTTGAAGTTGATTGTCAAAAATTTTGTTGAGAATTTTTGCATCAATGTTCATCAAAAAAATGGGTCTATAATCCTCTTTCTTTGATGAGTCCCTGCCTGGTTTGGGGATGTAGGTTATGATGGCTTCATAGAATGTGTTCGGTAGTGAACTTTGTCTTTCAATTTTATTGAAGATTTGGAGGAATATTAGTGTGAGCTCTGCTTTCATGGCCTTGTAGAATTCTGCTGTAAGTTCATCTGGTCCTGGGCTTTTCTTAAATGGGAGGTCTAATATTTTTGTTTCTATTTCAATGCTTGATATGGTTCTCTTAAGATGGTTTACCTCATCTTGGTTTAGTTTTGGCATTTCAATATTTGTGCCATGTTCTCAAACTTATTTCATAAAGGTTTGAAATATATTCCTTTATAATGTTCTGAATATTGGTGTTTCTGTGGTAATGTTCCCATTCTCATCTCTGAGTTTATTTATTTGGGTGTGTTTTCTTCTTTTCCTGATAAGATTTGCTAAGGGTCTGTAAATCATATTAATTTTTTCAAAGAATCAACTCTTTTTTATTCTTTTTCTGGTTTATTTGGAGTATAATTCTTGTAATTATTATTTAAATTAATTCTTTCCGTCTTCTGGATTGAGGTTTATATTGCTGATCTTTTTCAAGGAGGTTCTGATGTCTCATTAAGTTGTTGATTTCAGATGTCTCCAATTTGTTGATTTAGAAAATCAGCGCTGTAAACTTGCATCTGAGCACTGCCATTGCTGTGTTCCAGAGGGGGTGGTAATTTGTGTGTTAATTTGTTTTGATTACCATGAACATTTAAATTTCCTTTCTAATCTCTTCCATGAACAACTGGTGATTCAACAGTGTGTTGTTCAGCCTCCATATGCTACAGGACTTTCTTTGGTGGCTTTTCATGTTGAGTTCTAATTTTATTCCCTTGTGGTCTGAAAGAATGCAAGGTATATCTTCAATGTTTCTGAATTTTGACGTTTGCTTTGTGACCTAAAATGTGACCTATTTTTGAAAATGTTCCATGTGCTGCTGAGAAAAACATGTATTCTGGTGCTGTTTGGTGAAATATTCTGTAGATATTTGTTAAATCTAGTGTTTTTCTCTTTGATTGTTCTCAGCCTGATCACACAATTCCTTTATTGCTCTTTTTCTCTTCTCAACCTGCTCATACAATTCCTGTATCAATCTTTTAGTAACCTCCTCACACTGTCGAGATTCCGGTATTAATCATGGGTTTCCCTTCTCTCTCTCCCTATCACGCTCAAACTGAGTCCTTTTCAGGATTTCAGTCTTTTAATTCACCATGTTTACCAGTATTGTTCATAAAACTTTCTTTGAAACCTCCTCTGTATTATACATTCACTATTCTCACCTGATTGTCATAAGAGGGTGTAAAGATACATTGAATTGCCATTTTCTTGTGTTTTTCCAGCTTGTTCTGCCCACTTGGTATGAAAGTAACACCAATTTTGTGCTAGAACATTATTTTAAGGCAAGCATCAACCAAAGTCCTGTAGTTGCACAGTCAACATGGCTGCAAATACATTCTAGTTCAACAGACACAATCTATTCAACATCAAACAACTATGAATTAAGTAGATAAGAACAGCAAAGAAGAATTTGGCAAACCAGAAATTATTAGTTTTAGGGAGAATATGTGAAAAAATAGTATTAGAGGGATGTGGAAAGGTAAAAAGAGAGTGAATTTTACCAAGTCCTAATCTCAGAGAGGGAAATGGATTGGACAGAATGATAGGAGAGAGATTTTTTTTTAAAAGGGAAAAAAATGGACAAACAAAAATTTAAATTTAAAAAGTGAAATACAATAATTATTTAAGTTAAAAGAACTTATATTGAGAGAAGAAAAGGTTAGAATGAGAGGAATGGAGGGATAGAAAGGAGATATGAAAAACTAAAATAAAAATTCTTAAAATTATTTACTTGAAAATTATATAGCTATAAAGATATAATACTGCCGTTAAAATTTTAAGCCTAAGAGGTTGTGAATTGAGTAATAAATTTATATATTAAGTATGTACACAATGGGAGAAATGGTCTAATAATCAGCGATGGTTATATATCTGGGGATGAGCAGAACAGCAATTAGTTCGCACAAAAAAAAGAAGAAGGAAAAAAATTGAAAAGACTAAAAAGGACCAAATGTTCAAAAGAGGTAAAAAAAAAAGTACACACACACACATACACCTAAAATAAAAATTAGAGGGGGAAATAAAGATTCATAGAAAAAAATTTTAAAAATTAAAAAATTAAAAAAGGTACAAAAAGAGTTTTTTGATTTTTTTTTTGGGGGGGGGAGTGGGAAGGTCCTGAATCTCCCCTGTGTCCATGACCAGTCTTTTGGTTTAGTCTTTGGTCTACTTGTGCTTTTTGCTTTTCCTGTGGCTTGAGTGGTTTGTCAAGTCAGTTTGTTTGAGCAGACAGAAAAATGCTCTGATTGATCAATCTAGTTGATTAATCTAGTGGTGAGAGTGGTGTGTTAAAATCCCCTACAATTACTGTCTTGGATTTATATGGGATTTGAGGGAAAGTAGAGTTTCTTTGATAAATTTGGGTGCTCCATTGTTTAGCGAATAGATATTTAGAATTGTAATATCCTCCTGAAGGAGAGATCCCTTAATTAGTATGTATCGACCTTCTTTATCTCTTCTCACGAATTTTAATTTGAAGTCTATTTTATCTGATATTAGGATTGCATCTCCCGCCTGTTTATGCGGGCCGTTTGCTTGGTAGAGTTTGTTCCAGCCTTTAACATTGTAAATGTGTTTGTTTTTATGGGCAAGATGTGAGTCCTGAAGGCAGAAGACTGAAGGATCTTCTTTTTTAATCCAACTAGACAGTCTATGTCGCTTAATTGGAGAGTTCAGTCCGTTAATGTTGAGAGAAAGGACTGAGAGGTATTTGGGAGTTACTGCCATCTTATCCACCTTCTTCAGGGCTGTGAAAACTAGGTTCTTCCTATGGTTCTTTGATTCTCAGTTTGGGTGCAGTTTCTTGGCCTTTATTGTGGTCTTGTTGGTTTTCTATGTGTAGGACGTCTTTAAGAATCTTTGGAGGGTTGGTTTGGTGGAGATACATTGTTTCAATTTTTCCTTGCTATGGAAGGTTTTTATTTGAGCTTCAGTTATGAAGGAGAGATTAGGTGGGTACAGTATTCTTGGTTGATAGTTGTTTGTTTTTAGGGCATGGCATACATCATTCCAGGCTCTTCTTGCTTTGTCTATGCTGAGAAATCTGTGGTGATTCCAATTGTTTTCCCTATATAGGCAATTGATCTTTTCTCCTTGACAGCTTTAATGATCTTTTCCTTCCTCTGAATTGCTCCTGTGTGGATTATAATGTGATGGTGGGATGTCCTATTCTGGTCTGGTCTATTTGGAGTTCTAAAGGCATCTTGTATCTGGTTAGGCCTATCTTTTTGCATTTTTGGGATTTTCTCTGCTAGGATCCTGTTAAACAAATATCTTAGACCATTAACTTCTGTTTATAGGAGCTCCTCTACAAACATTATCCTCACATTAGGCCTTCTGATGGTGTCTTCCAAGTGTTGAATAGATCTATCATATTTCTTGGACTTGTCTTGGATGGTTGTATGTTCTTTCTCTGTAATATTAGGCTGTATTCAATTCCAAGATTCGATCTTCTGCATGGTCTAACCTGCTGTCAAGAGTTTCAACTTTCTTTTTTCATTTCTTTTCCTTCTAATTGTCAGCTTTGATGGCTTCAAATTCTTTGTTGAACCTTTGTTTTAGATCTTGTATGAACTTCTTTCCTTCCTTAATTTGGTGTTGTGTTTATTCTCAAATCTCTTAGTTGATTGGTTTTTGTTTCCTTGGACTCCCATTCCTTCTGTTGGTTTCCATTCAGCATTCCCTTTTTGATCTCCCTGACTTCCTTCAGCTGTTTGTTAATGGATTACATGAATGCCTTTAGTGATCTTTGTGTATTCTCATCCTGTTCTCTCAGTTCCTGTATTACTCTTTGCTTAGCTTCCTCACGCTCATGCCATTCCTGTAGTTCTCCTTGAGTGTTTTCAGCCTGCTCATGCTATTCCTGCCTTTTCTCTTTGAGTATTCTCAAACTGTTCCAAAAATCCTGTATCAGTTTTTGAGTAGTTTCCTCACGCTCATGATATTCCTGTATATACCTTTGGATTGCCTCCTCTCTCTCCCTATCACGCTCATACAGAGTCCTTTGTAGGTTTTCAATCTTTTCCTGCATTGACCTTTTTTTTTGCCTCCTCTCTCTCCCTATCATGCTCATACAGATTCCTTTGTATGTTTAAGATCTTTTCATTTATCATGTTTGCCAGCAGTGTTTGTAGAGCTATTTGGGAATTCTCCTCTGGATTATTCATTATCTGTTCTGTTCCGTGATTATCATGAGTGGGAATTGAGATACAAGGACTTGCCATTTTTCTTGTGTTTTTCCGGCTTACTCTGCCCATTTGGGATGAAAATATCACGTTTTGTGAAAGAACATTACCTTAAGGCAAACATCAACCAGAGTCTGTATTTGCACAGTCAATATTCTGCAGATACAATCTAGTTCAACAGATACATCTATTCAACATCAAACAACGATATATTAATGTGCTACAAACAACAAAGAATTTGGTAAACCAGAAATTATTAGGGTTAGGGCAAGATGTGGGTAAAAAATAGGAATAGAATGATGTGGGAAAGCACAGGGAGAGTTAACTAAGTCCTAATCTCAAAGAAGGAAATAGTTTGGATAGGATGACAGTAGAGAGAGAGAAAAAAGAATAAAGAGAAAGGGAAAAAATAGAGACCAGAAAAAAAACAAAAGTTAAAATTAAAAATATTATGCATATAAGAAAACAAAATATTCAATGAAGAACATGAATATAATGAGAGAAGGGGAGGGATATAAAGGAGATGTGAAAAACTTAAAAATAAAAATACTTAAAATATTATATAGGTATAAAGAGGTAGTACTGCTATTAAAGAATTTAAGTCTAAGATGTTTCGAATTGAGTAATAAATTTGTAGATTAAGTGTGTACACAATGGGGGATAAGGTCTAATAATCAACTACTGGTTTATCTGAGGATATGCAGAACAACAATTAAGTCACATAAAGAAGAAAGAAAGAGAAGAAAAGGTGAAAAGGATAAGAAAGAAAGAAAAAAAGATCAGAAGTTCAGTAGAGGTAAACAAAAAAAAAATTTAAAGAAAAAAAACAAACGTACACACACAAATACCCCTAAAATAAAAATTATAAGAGGAAAAAAAAGTTACTAGAAAACAATGTTTTTCAAAAAATTAAAAATTTAAAAAAAGTTTTGAAAAAAATTTTTTATAAAAGGTACAAAAAAACAAGAAAAAAAAAGTTCTTTGATTTTTTTGCGAGGGGTGGGGGAAATCCTGTATCCATAGCCAGCCTCTTGTTGGAGTCTCTGGTCAGCTTGTGGTATTTGATTTTCCTGTGGCTTGGTTGGTTTCTTGAGTCAGTTTGTTTGAACACGCAGAAAAATTCTTTGATTTACCCAGGATTTTGTGATCCTACTCCTAGGTTATTTCAATGGGAGGGAGATCTGCTTTGAGAATCATTAAATAAAGAGATGGCTTTTTCCTCAAGTTTGGAGGTGCTGTGTTGAGGCTAGGTTCTGGGTAGAGTTGAGGCCTTTCAGCAAACAGTAGCTTTTCCTGGGGGCTAGTTTGTGAGAAACTCACAGAGCCCAGCCTGGAGCTCTCAGGGTATATGTTTACAGAATTTCAATGGATTGTCAAGGCTGCTAAAGGGAGGGGTAGCCTCTGGTTCTGATTACCCAGTGAAGAAAGCCACTCCTGGGGCTGGCGCCCGAGCTGGGTGACTTTTCCCTGGGTGGAGCTGAGTCTAGCAGGTCACATTAGGTTCTTGTGACCTGCTAAATGACTCTAGTTTTCTTCCAAGGCCTCAGTTAGAGCTAGCAGCTCCGCCGAGCTTTGTCAGTATCCAAGATGAAGATCTCCGGTACTGGGGGGGTTGTGGCATCCCTCCTCTCTTCCCTGAGAAGGGGTGAGGACGTTAGGCTTCTACTCACGCCCGAGTCATGGTTCCTGGGTCGTCTCTGACCTGGGAACTGCAGGATGAAGATGTCTGTTCCTGTCGGTTCTTGCTGGTGTTGAGTAGAATCCACTCACCACCGCGACTGGCTCCTTTGTCCCAGACTCTCTGTGTTTCAGGTATGGCGGGTAAAGACGCCACTGCCACCACTGCTGCTGCAGTGGTGGCTGACGGCATATGCTCAGATCTGTCTCCTTGCCTGGATTTTCCCTCTCTGGCCTAACTATCTGTCCTGTGATAGCACACTTGGTGTGATTTTCTGGCTTAGGACTGTTCACTGGAACTCTAAAACTGCTATGTGAATGCTTTTTTAGCCTCCAGCTTCTCCTCCACCATCTTCCTGGAACTCCTCCCTGAGTCTATATTCTTAACTACGGGTTGTATGTTATTTGATCTTTGCACAAGTTTGTTAGTAGATACAGAACACAGGTCATGGTTTTTCTATTTCAAATGGGCCATAAGAGATAGCTGGGCATGGTATGATAAACCTGTAATTCCATCACTTGCCATGCTGAATCAGAAGCATATTAAGTACAAGGCTGTCCTGGCTATGTAGTGAGATGCCACCTCAGAAGAGCAGAAAGTAAATAGCTCCTGACTATATAAGCCTTGGCAATTACTTTCTCATCTTCTGTGTCTACAAAGAGAAGCCTAAGACTCTTCAAGGCCAAAGAGAACGTATGACCCAAAAGACTTATCCAAAATAACTGGATACCAACTGTGTCAACTCATTCTTGGGCCAATATAGTGTCACCCTGAGGCACTCTTGAATAGTTGGGTCCATGTTCCCTCACCTTCTTTTCAGAAAGCGCCAGTTCAAAATCATCATTCCTAGAAATTAAAAGACATCAGTGATATTAGGATTTCCATTCCAGTGTATTTACAAGTCAGTGAATGCTTAGACATTGGCAACTATAAAATTAATTGACTAGCAATTGGCGCACAGTACCTGAAGACACTAATAGTTCATAGTATATATTCTGTGAATTAGAACTTATTGTTTGCTACCATCGCTGCAGCAGGTGCAGTACCAGTTGGGGGATGGCAGCAGCATCCTTGGCTCTAGCCCCTTGACCTCCGGAGTGCATCATGGAACCCAGCAGCCCTTCACAAAGGATGGGAGAAAATGGGGCCACCATAGAATTCTAGGCACCGCTGGTGTGGCATGAGACCGTCACCTCACTTCTGCATCCTGGCTGGATTAGTCGGAACCGCCTACCTGTGTCACTACACTACTGCTTCCAGTCTTGGTGGGTAGGGGCCATGTGCCTGTACTAACTCACTCCTGCTTCTGTTCTGGGTGAGTGGGGGCTTCATGCCCAGGTCACCTCACTCCTGCTTCCAGTCTAGGTGATGGGGGTCTTTGTGCCTGTGTTACCTCTCTCCTGTTTCCAGTCTGGGGGAGTGAGGGCCCAGTGTCTGTGTGACATCACTCTTGCTTCTTGTCTGCATGAGTAGGGGAGTAGGGGCTGTGGTGCGTGTGTCACCTCACCGCTGATTCTGGTCTGGGTGGGTAGGGGCCATGTGCCTGCACCACATCATTACTGCTTCCTGGCTGGATAAGTCGGGCCAGTGCCCTTCTCACCTCAATCGCGCTTCTGGTCTGTGTGAGTGGGAACCATGTGCCTACATTTCCTCAATCCTGCTTCAGGTCTAGGTGTGTGGGAATTGCGTGCCTGTCACCTCACTGCTGCTTTCGGTCTGGGTGAGTTGGGGAGTAGGGGCCATGTGTCTGCACCACCTCACTCCTTCTTCTGGTCTGGGCCAGTCCCATGGGCTCTGAGCTAATTACTCTCTCTAGATGTTGTTTACCAGCATGGACTGCAACCCATGCCAGAGGCTAGACTTTTCTAATTCTCATAGCAAAGCATGACATTAAGGGATTAGGATGGCACCTTGCTAGGTTTTAGAACTATGTTATAAAATTGTGTTTGTGTGAATATGCACTGGTCTTGAGCCTTGAACTCAGGGTCTGATATTTATTGCTGAGTTATTTGATCAAGGTAGAGCTGTACTGCTTGAGCCACAGCTCAACATATGTCATTTCTTGTGGCTAATTGGGGATAAATGTCTCCCAGATTCTCCTGTCTGGGCTGGCTTTGAACACTGGCCTCGAATCTCAGTAGTTAGGATTTACAGGTGTGAGCTACTGGTGCCTCTATATTTACTTGATTGCCGTACAGAGAGAACTGTGCTTGGCAAGTGTTCTGGAGTAAAAAGAATTGAACTCTTCCAATAAGCAGTGGTGAAAATATTCAGGTTCTAGCCCAACATTTATCTAATTCTACCAATTCAGGAAGGTGAAATATAAGAATTGCAAATAGCAATCAGTGTGTGGAGGACAGAGACCTTGAGACTATCTTTAACGAACTACCACAAACCCAGAAGTGGCACAGTAGATAAGTGGTAGAGCACCAAACTTGAGCAAAAACGCTCAGGTACAGCACTCAGGCTGTGACTTCAAGTCCGATGACCACAAAAACAAAACAAAACAAGAAAAAAGACCTGGGTTCATCAGTAGAAGTTTATCATTATAAATACCGCTTTCCCATTATATTTAGCTCTGTCATGGGTACATGAATCTTAGAGTATTTAGAAACTTGGTTAAAAATAGAGGAAGCATTGTTTGTGTGTGTGTGTGTGTGTGTGTGTGTGTGCGCGCGCGCGCGAGCGCACGCGTGCATGTGCAGGTGCGTGTGTGCGTGTGTTTGCCATTTCTGAGGCTTGAACCTAAGGCCTTAATCTCTTGATTGGATTTTTTCCATCAAGGCTGGTACTCTGCCACTTGGTCCACAGTTCTACTTCCAGATTTTTTAATTGTTATTTGGAGATAAGAGTTTTGCATACTTTTCTGCCTATGGAGGCCAATTCTGGAATGTGATTATTTTGAATCATGAAATAAAAAATGTATGTGCAGATAGCTCTACTATAAGGCTGACTTACATTTCTTCAGGTATATATGTAGGATTCCTTGGGTGGAACTTCCACACTGGTTTCTGTTGGGCCAGCACTGATTCACTTAATTGCCAACATTGTGTAGGGTATCTTTCCCTACGTCCTTGCAAATATTTCTGTTTTCTTTTTTAATAAGCATTCTGATTATGCAGACATGGAACTTCAACATAGATTTGATTTGCATTTCCTTGATTAGTAAAATGTATTACATAGACACCTATCTGTTTTGGGGAACGATCTAGTGAATTCACTTGCCTATTTATTGATAAGATTATTTGTTCGTAGGGTATTTCATTTTTTAGTCTATACATTCTAGATATTAAGATTTCTTCTGTTACTCAAAAGGCAAGAGTTTAGGCTTATTTTACTTAATCTTAATAAAAGAAAATTTGTGAGCTTCAAATTATTTAATGATGGATTAAAAAATGATCAGAAGGATGTGGCTCACATAGGAGAGTGCCTGCCAACAAGTATAAGTTCTGAACTCAGACTTCAGTGTCTACAAAAAATTTAATATATTTTATTATTTTAAAACAGTAAAAGCTAATCAGCTACAATTTCTCAAATATGTAATGTTAAATATTTCACTATCCTGCATGATAAAACTATTGCAATTTTTACCACACACTAACAATTTTAGTTTTTATTTTTTCCTTGATAATCATTCAAGCTAGCAAAACTGAAAAAACATACAACTTTGGCCAGGTGCTGGTGGCTCATGTCTCTATTTCTAGCTACTCAGGAGGCTGAGATCTGAGGACTGCAGTTCAAAGTCAGCCTGGGCAGCAAACTCCGTGAGGCTTATCTCTAAATAGCCATCAGAACAATAGAAGTAGTGCTGTGGCTCAAGTGTAGAGTGTTTCCTTGTGCTGAATAGCTGAGGGACTGCCCTCAGGCCCAGAGTTCAATCCCCACAACCAACAAAAAACAAAACAAAACAAAAATCCAAATGTGTTTAAAGAGGAAGAAGCTCCAAGTTTTTATTCAACTTTTTTTTAATGTTTGTGGCATTTCATTGGGTAGAAAGTGAACAGCTTATATATATCATTTTGATAAACTTGCTACTACGTGGTTGCTTTTCTCCCATTTATAATTTCATTCATCTAACATTGTTGAAGATGAAAAACCCATCAAGGACAAGACATTTGGCAAAACTGGTAAGTTCAAATGACTATTAATTTCTACTTTGGCAAAGAAGCTGTGATTTTCCTTCCCTCCCCAGGATTTGAACAATGAAAACAACTGTCTTGATTTTTCCCAAAAATGAGGAAGACAGCTCATATTCAAATAATTAGAAGATAATGAAAAGAATGTTTAGGACACACAATATATTTAATTTTGAACCTTCCTTTCAAAAATCTTCCAAGAAACTTAGAAAACTTTGATTATAGATATTTATATCAAAGAGCTGACTGCAGGTGCCTCATTCCTATAATTTGCTACTCAGAAGAATGAGATCTGGGATTGAGACTGGAGACAGAGTGGAAAAGCAGTAATTGCATGGATGTTCCCTACTGTTAGATCATATGACTCTTCCTCCCATCCTCAATGTGAAGCTGTCTCCCCACATCACCATCCTTCTGATTCATTGACATCATCATTGTGATTTCTGGTTTTCTCCTTCAGCATGAAATTTGCATGGAGTAGGCCATTTGAAGCTGTATTCTCATCTGTTTCTCCAGTTGCCTACAACAGTGCCTGGTCCTTTGTGCTTAGTAGCCTTGTGAGGAGATGAACCTGCTCTGCTCATGTAATCTCAGAATTCAGTTAGGAAAGCTCATCCAGCTGTGGTCTTGTGGTTAATATAAGCTAATGAAAGTTTTCTTTTTGTGCCAGTCCAGGGGATGTAACTTGAAGCCAGAGCTCTGAGTTCTTTTGCTCAATGCAAGCAATTTACTACTTGATTCATACCTCTACTTCTACTATATTTAGTAATGTAGTGGAAATAAGAACTTCCTAGACTTTTCTGCCTGTGCTGGCTTCAAACTGTGATCCTTGCTGTCAGCCTCCTGAGTCAGATTACAGGTATGAGCCACCAGTACAAAGATAAAGTTATTTTTGTGAGATATAAAAATTTACTTATATGAGATATATAAAGGAACATAAACAAATGAAACATTAGAACAACAGAACTGAAACAAGTTATAAAAAGGACATAAAAAGATGAACACCAAGGCCCCAAGTTGAAGCCTCAGTACCAGCACAAAAGATATAAAGAAGTGTAGAAGAAGAGAAGGAATAGACAATGACAGAGTTTTAAATTAATCAATCACTGGTGGCTAACACATGTTGTATTAACTACATAGGAGGCTAAAGTCAGAAAATACCTTTTAAAGGCAAGCCCAAGAAGGATAGTCCATTGGCCATTTTTGTGTGAGCCAGTCATGAGGATTGAATTTGTTTTACTTTACTCAAGGCTGGAGTTCTATCAATCTCAGCTTATTGGTGGAATCACTATCAGCTAATTGGAGGTAAAGAGTCTCATGGAATTTTCTGTGTAGGCTGGCTTCAAACTGTGATCCACAGATTTCAGCTTCCTGATACATTCTGTGCTTTGCATGAGACTCTTATTTCCAATGAACCACCAAAAAGTAGAGAAAAAATCCTGGAGGTTGAGCTGTGGCTCTAATGGCAGAAATGAGACAATGATTTCTGGGACAGCACCCACACCTTGAGATCAAACTCCAGACCCAGCACACACAAGAATAAAATAAATAAATGAAAACAAAGGTATAAGAAGAAAAGGGAGAGCCAATTTCAGAGTTGAAAATGAACAAAACTGAGGTAGCTTACACTTGTTATTGTACTTACACAAGCGTCTCACATCTGAGGATCAGTGTTCAAGGCCAGCCAAGGCAGGGGAGCCCATGGACTCAACTTTAATTAGCCAACTACAGTTTTATTTAAAACGCTCCAAATTGTGCTGTGGCTTACACATTAGAGGGCTAGTATTAAAAATGTACTTGGATGGGGCTGGGAAGGTGACTGAGTGGGAGAGTGCTTGTCTTGCATGCACGAGGCTTGGGTTTAATTCCATAGCACCACATAAGCATGAAAAGCCGGAAGTGGCACTGTAGCACAAGTGGTACGGCTTTAGCCTCAAGCTGAAGAGCTGAAGGAAAGTTCCCAGGCCCAGAGTTCAGGCCCCACAACTGGCAATAAACAAATAAATATAAAAATAAGGATACAGCTGAACCCATTGCAACAATCAATGAGATGAATAAGACATTATGTTGAAAAAATTTTTACCACTTTGGTGCAGGGTGTCAGGGGGACAGCGGTAGGGTGGAGAGATGGAAAGGGATGGCAAGAGCAAACAAAGGAGGCAAAAATGCTTGATAAGAAAATACTCATTACCTTGCTTATGTAATTAATTGTAAGCCCTCCGTACCGTATTTTCAAAATAAAAAGAAGAAAATAAAATAAGATAGACGAGAAAAAATTACTGGGACAATACCTAGGCTCTGATTTATAGCCCCAAGCTGAGCATACCTATGGAAATAAAAAATAGAAATTAAAAATATATTGGAAAAATCCAATTAAATTTTCAAAATGAGCCATGAGATTTTGTTTCATGTGTGTAATCCTACATTCTAAGATAGATGAAATTTGAGGGTTATGGTGTCTCATCATCAAATCACCAGCAAAAACAAAAAAAAAACAAAAAAACAGAAAAAAAAGAAGTGAAGCTGTGATTGGAGTTGTAAAGCACCAGCCTTGAGTGAGACAGCTATGAAACAGTGCCGTGGCTCAGAGATCCAGTCTCAGGATCACAAAAAATGGTAATAAGCAGAGAATCTGGGGCTGGTGACCCATGCCTGTAATTCTAGAACCTCAGGAGGCTGAAATATGGGGATCCAGTGCAAAGGCCAACCCCAGCAGGAAAGTCTAGCAAACAGTTTTTTTCTGGGCCATCCTGGTGCTAGAACTGTACTACGCCCAGGTTTTTGGCACTTAATTGGAGGTAAGGCTCTTAGACTTTCCATCTCAGGATGGCTTAGAACCATGATGATCAGACTTCAGCCTTCTGAAACAGGACAGTCCTTGCATGAGTTCTAGCTCCAACACCAGCACACACAAAACAATGAAATGAATAAAGGCAAAGAAGGGTAGAAGAAGAGAAGAACCAATAACCGTGGCTTCAATTAGCCAATCAACCAATCATTGGTGGCTCATAACTGTAATTCTAGTTACTCAGGAAGCTAAAATCTGAGGAAAATATTTAAAGGCCCAATGAACTAGGAAAGTTCATAAGACGTGTGTGTGTGTGTGTGTGTGTGTGTGTGTGTGTGTGTGTGTGTGTGTGTGTGTGTGTGTGTGTGAGTCCTGCTGCTTGAACTTGTACTTTTTTTTTCAAGGCTCTACTAATCTCAGCTTTTAAGTGGTTATAATTGGAGATATCAGGGACTTTCCTGCCCAGACTGGTATAAACTTTGCTCCTGTTTGTAGCCTCATGAATCTGGTCTGGCTCTACATGATACTCATTTCTAATGAAAAGCAAAAACAAAAAAATAAAAACCTGGAATTTACTTGTAGTTCAACTGGCAGAACTGGGAAAAAGCACCCAGACCCTGAGTTCTAGCTGCAGGACAAGCAGAGAAGAAATAAAAGAAAAGGAGGATACAAGTACAAAAAAAAAGTCAGTGACAGTGGTTGAAATGAATCTAAAATTGTTTGCTCACACATGGTATAAGAGGTACTCAGGAGCATGAAATCTAAGGATCACGCTTCATGACCAGCCCACGTAGGAGAGTTCATGAGACTCATAGATCTAATTTGCACCAAAAATAAGCTACAATTTGTACTTTGGCTCGTGCAGTTGAGTGGTAGTTTAAAACAGAAAGCGTGGAACAGCATCTAATCCCTAAGTTGAAATCCTATACACACATTTCAAAAAAACAAAAAAGCACAAACTAAAAATGATGGGTAAAGAGAAATGTAAAGTTTCAAGATGAGCATGCATTTTGGTTCATATGTTTATTCCTAGATATTCAAGGTTCAAAGAAAGACTGGCCAAAAAAGTACATGAAACTCATTCCCAACTTCCCAGTGTAGATATGATTGTAGTTGTAAAGCATTGTATTTGGTGAAAAAGCTAAAAATTAACCTGTATGTTGTCCCAGAGATCAATTTCTAGTGCTAAAAAATTTGTAGGAGAAGAAAGGGCAACTGTATATTTAAACATAAGCCTGGTGCTTGGTGATAATGGCTGTACTCCTTCTCAAGAGGCAGAAATCTGAGGATCAAGTTTCAAGGTCAGCCAAGAAGCAAAGTCCCGGCAAGCTTGTGTATAGGTGTGTATATTTGTGTGTGTGTGTGTGTGTGTGTGTGTGTGTGTGTGTGTGTTTGTGTGTTTGTATGTGTGATGTGTGTGTTTCTGTACAATCCTTTGCCTAATGCCCTAGCATTCCCAGATTTTGGGTGTTGACTTGGAGATGAAAGTGTCATGGACTTTCCTGCCCATGCTGGCTTTGAAACATGGGCCTCAGATTTTAGCCACCTGATTTAGCTGGAAGTTGAGCTATGGCTTAAGTTGCAGAACTGGGGAAATATTTTCTGGGACGGCACCTAGATCCTGAATTCAAGCACCAGGACATGCACAGAAGAAAAAAGAAGAGTAGAAGTAACGAAGGAAGAGCGAGTGACAAAGGCTTAAATGAGTCAAGCATTGGTGGTTCATACATGTTCTATTAGCTATTCAAGAGGCTGAACTCTGAGGATGATGGTTCAGGCCAGCCCAGGCAGGAGAGTCCATGAAACTATTGTGTGTAATTAATCACCTCCCAAAAAAGGGCCAAAAATTATGGTGTGACTCATGTAATAGAGGATAGCATTGAATAAAAACTTCTGGGACAGAATAAGAACCCAATTTGTAGACCAGGAACAGCACACACATGCAAAAAAAAAGAATAAAGCAAAGCAGGTAGAGGCAAGCAAATATTAAAATTTTTAAATGACACAAGGTTTGTTGGTCCTCTGAGGATTGTGGTATCAAGTCAGCCTGGGCATGAACATGCTTGAGATGCTTATTCCAGCTATCTAGCACAAAGCCCTGAGCTGGGCTCAAGGTGGTAAAGCAGCAGCCTTTAGTTAAAAAGCTCAGAAACAGTCTCCAGTGCCAGAGGTCAAGCTGCAGGACCATGAAAATTTACAAATAAAACACAATAAATAAAAAGGAGAGTGGAAAAAGAGAGACTGAAATCTGAGGATCACAGTACAAAGCTAACACAAGTAAGAAAATCCATAAGATTTTCTCTGTGTGTGTGCATCTCTGTGCCATCCTGTGGCTTGTATGTGCCATCCTTGAACTTGTGCTGGTTTGGTCAAGGCTAGAGCTCTACCACTCCCAGCTTTTCAGTGGTTAATTGGAGGTCATAATCTCATGGACTTTCTTTCCAAGGCTGGCTTGATTCATGATAGGCTTTGACTCAGACTATTATGTCCAATTAATTGTCAAAAAGAAAAGAAAAAAACCTTGGAATTGAGTTATGGCTCAAGTGGCAGAATTGGGCAATCACATTCTGGGATAGCAACCAGGTCATGAATTCAAGCCCCGGGACAATCACAGAATAATTAAACAATAGGAGGGTAGAAGTGCAGAAGGAAGATCAAATGACAGAGGTTTAAATAAATCAAGCATTGGTAGCTCACTGATGTTCTATCAGCTACTCAGGAGGATGAAATCTTAGGACAGTTGAAGATCAGCCCAGGTAGAAGAATCCATGATACTCTTATGTCTCATTTGCCACCAAAAATATGCCACGAGCTGTGTTCTGGCACATGTGGTAGAATGCTAGTCTTAAACAGAAAGCTCTGGGACAACACACATGCCCTGGTGCTGAAGCCCTAGCATAGACACCTACAAAAAGAAAGAAAAAAAGAGTACAAATTATAAAAGATGGGAGAAAGTGAAAATAATTTCAAAATGAGCCACGGTTGTTGGTTTATTTGTGTATTCCTAGCTACTCAGAAAGTTGAAAAATGAGGATCACAGCTCAAAGCCAGCCTGAGGAGGAACATGCTGAAATTCTTTTCTCCAACTACCCAGCAAAAGCTGGAAATGAAGGTGTGATAGTAGTTGTAAATTACTGAAATTCCATGAAAAACCTGGGAAACAGTACCCAGGTATATAATTCAGCCCAAAGTTGGCCAAAAACAAAACTGAAAGAAGAGCAGAAATGACCATTTGAGATTTAAATATAAGCTTGGGTCTGATGGTTCCTGCTTATCATTTTAGCTATTCAAGAGGCTGAAGTCTGAAGATACCACTTAAAGGCCAGCCCAATCAGGAAAGTTCATGGGGCTTTTTTTCTTTGTGTGCCAACCTGTGGCTTGAATTCATGTAGGAGCTCTACCACTCCCAGCATCTTGGTAGTTGATGAAAAGAGTCTCATGGACTTTCCTGCCCAGGATGGCTTCAACTTCAATCCTCAGGTTTCAGCCTTCTATGTCTTTCTGGGCTTTACATGAGATTCTTATCTCCAATTAACCATCAAAAGGAAGAAAAATATAACCTGGTGATTGAGCTGTAGCTCCAATGGCAGAAATGAGAAAATAATTTATGGGACAGCACCCAGACCTTGATATTAACTTCAGGACCCACACACACAAAGAATAAAATAAATAAATGTAGAGAATATAGGAGAAGAAAGAGCCAATTTCAGAGTTTAAAATGAGCTAAGCATAGGTGGCAAACACCTTTGATGGTATCCACTTGGGAGACTCAAATCTGAGGATCACATTTGAAAGCCAGCCCAGGTAGGAGAATTCCTGGAATCAAATCTAAGTAGCTACTTATAACAAAACAAAACAAAATAGCCACAAGTTGTGCTGTAGCTCATGTCTTGGTGTGCTAGTCTTCAATTAAAACCTCTGGGGCTGCACCTGGGCTGATTTGTAGACCCAGGACCAGCATACATAGAAACAAAAATACAAATAAAAAGTTGTAAGAATTGCTGGGAATGTGGCTTAGTGATACAGTGCTTGCCTAGCATGCTTAAATACCTGGCTTTGTTTCCTCAGTACCTCATAAATAGAAAAGACTGGAAGTGGCACTGTGGCTCAAGTAGTACAATTCTCACCTGGAGTAACAGAAGTTCAGGGACAGTGTCCAAGGCCTGGGCTAGGACTAGGAAAAAAAACGGTGTGAGAAAATCCAATTAAAATTTCAAAATGAGCCATGCATGAGTTTTTGCTCAATATGTGTAATCTTAGTGACTCATAAGCCTGAAATCTGAAGGAAGGTGGTTGTTTACAGCCAGCCTGGACAGGGAAGTGCCTAAGTCTCCAAATAGCCAGCAACAAACAGCAGAAATGAAGCTGTGGTTGTAGTTATAAAGCACCAGCCTTGAGAAAAACCTGTGAAACAGTGCCCTGGATCACAGATCAAGCCTCAGGATCACAATAAAAAATTAACTGGTTGGAAGTAGAGAACTTAAGACTGTCGGCTCATGTCTGTAATTCTAGAAATGCAAGTCGCTAAAATTTAAGATCCTGTGTAAAGGCAAACCTAATCATGAAATTTCAGGAGACTGTTTTGTGTGTGGCGCCATACTGGGTATAGGTTTTTGTTGGTTGATTGGAAATAAGAGTTTCATGGATTTTCCTGTGCAGGCCGCTTTCAAACCATGATGGCCAGATTTCAGCCTCCTGAATCAGGCCAGGCCTTGCATGAGTTCGATCTCCAAGACCAATAAACACAAAAATAATGAAATAAATGAATAGAAGGATAGAAGAAGAGAAGAAAGAACAAGTAACAGAGGTGTCAATCAGCCAATCATTGGTGGCTCATATCTTTCATTCTACATACTCAGGCTGAAATTTAAGGATACTGTTTAAAGCTCAGTTCAGGTATAGGTGTTCATAAGATGTGTGTGTGTGTGTGTGTGTGTGTGTGTGTGTGCCAGTCCTGGTGCTTGAACTTGCACTATTTTGCTCCATTATAGACTACTCTCAGATTGTAGTGGTTAATTGGAGAAAAGAGTGTCATGGACTCTCCTCAAATTTCAGCCTCCTGAATCTGGCCTAGCTCTACATGATTCTCTTCTCTCCATTTAACCTCCCCCCAAAAGCAAAATGTTATGGTTGGTCCCATGTATGTCGTGAGACAGCATCTGAGCTTCAATTTCTACTCCCCGGACAAGCAAAAATGAAAAAATAATAAGAAAAGAAGGTGGAAGCAAGCACATATTAAAGATTTAAAATGACCCAAATGTTGCTGGTCATATGTGTAATCCTCACTACACAAGAGGCTGACAATTGAGGATTGCAGTGTCAAGTCAGCCTGGGAAAGAATGTGCTTGAGATTCTTATCTCCAGCTACACAGCACAAAGCCTTGAGCTGTTGCAGAGATGGTAAAGCACCACCCTTGAGTGTAAAATGTAAGATATAGGCCCCAGAATCAGAGGTCAAACCACAGAACCAATAAAATTTTCAGAAAGAGGATGAAGAGATATTGAAATATGAGAATCATTGTTCAACGCTAGCCCATGCAAGAAAGTCCATGAGGCTTTGTTTTCGCATCTGTGTACCATCCTGAGGCTTGAACTTATTCTGTTTTGTTCGAGGATAGAGCTCTACTACTCTCAGCTTTTCAGTGATTGATTGGAGCTAAGAGTCTCATGAGCTTTTCTGCCCTAGTAGGTTTGAACCATGATCCTCAGATTTTAGCCAAATAATTCGTGCTGGGCTTTGCATAAGACTCATCTATTAACTATCAAGAATTGAAGAAAACCTGGAATTGAGCTGTGACCCGAATGCAAACTGGAAAATCACTTTCTAGGACAGCACCCAGAGCTTTAGTTCAAGCACTAAGACAAAACAAGTATAGCCACATGGTACACTTTGGCTCATGTGGTAAGCCACTAGTCTTGAAGAGAAAGCTCTTGCATTGTATCCAGGCCCTGATTTGTAGCCCCAGGGCTAGCACATATACAAAAATTAAAAACAAGAAAAAATTTAAAAAGACAAAAGGGGGAAAACATATTAATATTTTCAAATACCGATGGGTTTGTGGTTAATGTGTATAATTGGAGCACCTCAGAAAGCTGAAATTTGAGGATCATGGTTTGAAGCCATTCTACCCAGAAATATATATTAGAAGTTTATGTCCAATAAGCAAAACTAAGCTAGAAGTGGAGCTGTGGTTGAAGTTGTATAACATCATCCTTGGGTCAAAAAGCTAAGAAACAGAAGGGCACTGGTGGCACTAGCCTGTAATCCTAGCTACTCAGGAAGCTGAGATATGAAGATCATTGTTCAAAGTCAACCGGAGTAGGAAAGTTCATGAGACTCTTATCTCCAGTAAACCACCAGAAAACTGGAAGTGGTTCTGTGGCTCCAGTGGTAGAGTGCTTGCTTTGAGCTGAAGAGCACAGGGACAGCACCCAAAGCCCAGAGCTTAAGCCCCAGGAACAACAAAAAGAAAAACAAAAACAGCAATATTAAAATAAGTCAGTGGTTGGTTGCTCGTGTCTGTAAATCCTAACTACCCAGGAGACTGAAATCTAAGGGCTGAAGTGCAAAGCCAGCCCAAGGAAAAAAGTCCATGAGACTTGTTCATGTAATTACCAGTACTAGAGCTTGAATTGCCCTGTTTTACTCAAGGCTATAGTTCTACTACCCACAGTTTTTTGGTGATTAATTGGAGATAAGAATCTCAGACTTTGCTGCTCAGACTGGCTTCAAACCAGGATCCTCAGATTTCAGCCTCCTTAGTTGTGCTGAGCATTGCATGAGACTTTTCAAATGAATGAAGCTGGAAGTTGAGCTGTGGCTCAATTGGCAGAACTAAGCAAAACCTCTGAGACAGTGGCCAGTCCTTACAGGCAGAAAAAAAAACTTTTAAAAATAAATAATAGTAGGTGTAATATAGAAAAAAAATCAAAAACCATGTTTAATATGATGCTAAGGAAAATTATGTTTCTTTGTAAATGTGGCAAATGAGAAAGTACGAAGTTTCAAAATGACATACTGAGTAAAGGAAATAGGAAAAATTTTAAAGTTCATGTAAATATTAACTACAAGCTGACATGACCATATTATAATGTGATCAGAAACTTATCTCTCACTTGTAATTGCTTACAAATAATTGTCCCTGCACTTTCAGCATCTACCATGGGGATTTAGACATGACCTACCTATGCATCCTTGACTGTGTAAGGATCTTCCTGCTTT
Organism: Dipodomys merriami; assembly: GCF_024711535.1. Classification (NCBI taxonomy): domain Eukaryota; kingdom Metazoa; phylum Chordata; class Mammalia; order Rodentia; family Heteromyidae; genus Dipodomys; species Dipodomys merriami. Next base: position 1,906,105 of record NW_027203015.1, read on the forward strand.
AGCCTCTTGAGTTAGAACTGCAGGAATTTCCCTCATTTTAATATACGAGGTTTCCTTTAAAACTCAAAATTAATATTCAAATAATGGATTTCCTGTAAAGAATAACTAAACATCAGAGATCCACGAGAGATCCTCAGAGGAATATAATCAAAACAGTAGAAAAGGACCTACCACTGAAGGTAGGTAACAGAAGGAAGATTTAGCATTTTTTGGATGTGTTGGAGGTTGAACACAGGGCCTCATACTTGATAGGTAAGTATAAAATTCAGTGAGATTAATTATATCCACACTGCATTGTAACAATTACCTCTATTTGTGAACTGTCTTTTAGATACTGATGGAATCCACACAATCATAGAGTAATGATAATTCCAATGTCCTGTCCCAGAAATTTTAATCTTACATTTTCTCTTATGAAATAGTTTAATCAATATGTTTCACATAAATAGTAGATTATTTTTGTATCCATCTGTGACAGATATATATTAATTGCAGCCTTTTTGTGGATAAGTCATAATCCATTTATGTATACCTAATATTTTATAAACTTGTTCATCTTATAGACACGCCAGGTATTTCCAACTTCTGACTATTCTGAACTTTGCTGTTATCATTGGTATATGAGCTATTAGTTTTTTTTTCTTTTGTTGTTTTGGTTATGCAATGAGAAATGGAATTGCTGTGTAATGTGGAATTCTATGTTACGTTAGAAGAATGTGTCAAATTCTACCAAAATTTCTACATCACTTTTCATCAGCACAGAAATGTACAAATGGTCAATAAAATGTACAAAAGTATTTCAAATCTTCCACAACTGTGCCCTAAAGGATCATTTTTGTTTTTTACTTTTTACTTGTTTTTATTTAGGCCATGCAGCCCTGGAACTATGTAGCATTGTCTAGAGCTGAAGTGAGAACAATACCAAATGCTACTGACCCAGCCTCCAAAAACATTTAATCTGGTAGTCATTTTTTTCTAGAGATAACTTTTAGTGATTTTATGCATTTTTACTCTTTTAAAATAAGGCTTTGAATTTTAAAATGACTTAAATAAAGGTAACACCTATGTGTAGCTTCATTTTAATAAGATAAAAAGTTATTTTTGATTTTATTTTATTTTTTGTTGGTCGTGGGGCTTGAACTCTGGGCTTGTGCGCTGTCCCTGTGCTCTTCATCTCAAGGCGAGTGCTATACTGCTTGAGCCACAGTACAACTTCCTGTTTTCTAGTGGTTTATTGGAGATAAGAGTCTCACGAATGTTCCTCCGTGGGCTGGCTTTGAACCACAATCCTCAGATCTCAGCCTCCTGACTAGCTAGGATTATAGGTGTGAGCCACTGGCCCTCGGCTGAAAAATTATATTTACAAAATATATGAAAGCACAAAAAAAGGTTCCCAGCAGGAAAAATCTTACAATCACAGTCTGATGCTGACCCAAGCAAAATAGTACAATAAGAGCTTATTTAAAGTAAAATGAAGAGCAAGGGCTGGGGGCAGGGGTCAAGGGGTAGAGCACTTGCTTGCCCAGCACCAGCCTCTCAATCAAAACTGTAGTCCTGCCAAGGGATAAAATAAAGTATTAAAACTTAAGGAAATGTACAGACAATAGGATGATGCATGACATAGAGGTACATAGCTGTTAACCCTAAACTTGGGAGACTAGGCAGCAGAATTATGAAGTTGACTTGGCTACATGATGAGACTGCATCTTAAAGAATAACGGAATAAAATTCAACAAACTATATTTTTAAAGACTAGGGTGTAGTTCAAGAGTAATTCAAGTAGTTTTGTATATGGAAGGAATTGATACAATCCACAAAAATTACATGCTTTGATAACTACAACATTCAGTTTACACTGCAGTACAAGATGTCCCTTGGCTGGAATCCCTCCTGAGGAAACCTAAGGCAGTTGATTTACCTGTCTTCTTGGGGTTTTCTGGGCAAATAGGGTTTTCATTTCCATTTGTGGCTCCCATTTACAACTCTTTCTTTTAGTAGACCACCTACAAATCTCTCCCATCTCAATAAGAGGCTTTCTGGCTTTCAAGTGAAGTTATCTTTGATATCTCTCAGCCCTCTCCTCCCCTTTGTCTTGAACTGCTCTGTTCCTGGGTCCACATTCAGCAGCTTGTTCTGACAAGAGTGGTAACTATTTTGCTAGCCACCTCTATCCACTGCCATCTCCTCCTCAAATTAGTCTTTGGTATCAGTATGAGTTTGATCAGAGGATAAAGCCAGCCACGGCTGGCTTTGAACCATGATCCTCAGATCTCAGACTCCTGAATAGTTAGGCTTACAAGTGTAAGCCAGCGACACCCAGCAATCATTTCTTTCTTCCAGGAAAATTTAAGTGGTGGAATAGCTCAGCAGCAAATACATTCGATAGCAACTGCCCCAGGGTGAACCAGATGCTCAGATCAAACCACTGACCTTGATATTGCCTTTGGTATCCAACAGGATGTTGTTGTACTTAATGTTTCAGTTTGTGATTCTGTTCTGGTATGGGCAGTGAACAGCACTTTCAATTTGTGTGAAGAGCCTCTTGGTTTCATCCTCATATAGGTGGCAGGATCTTCAGATCCACCCCAGGAGGTATCCCCTACTGGCCAATTCCATGATGAAATACACATACTCTTCCTTCTCCATCACCTGGTACAACCTGTTGATGTGTTTGTGCCATACCGTCTTAAAAATGACCACCTCATTCTTTAACTGATGACTGGAGGACTCTCCCTTCAGGAATATTTTAACTGCCACTTTCATGTGTGTGAGGCAAGGATGGGATAGCCTCACTTGTCCATTGGTACCATGGTTGATGAGCTCTTTCATCTTTTATTGTTTGATGATATCCTTCTTCAAGGATCTGGAGGAGGATTCTTTGTATTCTTCCATCCTTCTGCTATGATGGCAGGTAGCAAGTCTATCTAAAATTAACTAAATAAAATAATGGAAACCTCAGAAAAAAATAAAAAGAAACACCAAAATCCAAACGACAACTCACCTCCCCAACTAAAAAAATCACGAATTTAGCTTTGAGTCAGTCCAGCGGGTCACCAATCAAGAGCTCCTAGAGGTGTTAAAAGACATAGGTTGGAGCACATTGGCTTCATATGTACCTTGCATGACATCTCAAAATGGAGCTATCACAGCCAGGCATAGTGACATCATAGAGGAAATGGACCAATCAAAGTCTGAGCCAGTGAGGTCAGAGAAAAAGTGGACCAATCATAGCTTGCCAGCATTGATACTCTAGCTTATAGTCTTCAAAGACTGTTGCTAAGACTCCATGTGGGCTTGTGGTTGCTCTGGTCACTATTATGCCATTCCTGAAACCACTACATCAGTGGTCAAAATCCTCTGACCTTCTGGAAAACTCCTGAGTCTCATAAATTGCATCCGTGGAGACACTAGACAATAGCCTCCATTCTTGATGGTCACCTTATCTTATATCTTGTTCCAGCAATGACAAAGCAAAAAGGACTCCATCCAACTCAAGGGTAGCTTTCCTACAACTTGCTCTTGAGGGGACAAGGTCCAGGCTGGCTTTGAGCCACAATCTTCACCTTCCTGAGTAGCTAAGATTATATTCCTGAACCATCGTTAGGTACTTAGCTCATCTCTCACATTTGGAGAAAGGATATATATTTGTTAGAAAGATTAATAGGGATATAGGTGGAACCATTGCAACAATGAGATATACAAGTCATTATGTCAAAAATGAACTTTAAAACTTTGGTGCGGGGTGGGGGGTAAGCAGGGAGAATTGGGTGGGGGGCAGGGGGAGGATGGGAAGGGATGGGAAGGGGAAACAAAGGAGGAGGCTACAATGCTTGATAAGAAATGTACTCATCTTGCCCATGTAATTGGAACCACTCTGTACAGTATTTTCACACTAAAAAAATAAAATAAAATAAGAAAGGTGGCTATTAGATATGTCCTCTTAGCACCTTAAATTTGTTGCCCTTGCTAATAGTTAATCTAGTTTCTGATAAGAAATTGTCATAACATTGTTGAAGATCACTTGTGTGTGATGAGTTGTGTGTCTGTGCTTTGGGAGGTATTCTGTCTTTGACTGTTTAATTAGAATGGCTTAGTGTGGACCTGTGTACTTACATTAATTGACTTCTTTAAGCTGCTAGATTCCTGCATAGAAGGGTTCATTCTTTCAATCAAATTTGGGAACGTTTTGGTCATTATTCTGTCAAACACTATGTATTTCTTTTTTTCTCCCTGTACGTTATACATATATACATAATAAATTATACATACATTACATATTCACATTATATATGTGAATATACATATATGTCTACATATTTATTTTATATATACATATATTTATTTTTCACATAACTTCCACTTCTGTGATTGTTTATGTTAGGAAGTCTAGATTGATCCCAGCTACTCCGTCAGAGTTAGAGTTAGCAGTTTTCCTTTTTATTTCATGGTGAAAATATGCATTTCTCGGCAAGGATTTTGAAACCCAAATCAGAGATAGCCTAGAGTCTCTCTCTCTCTCTCTCTCTCTCTCTCTCTCTCTCTCTCTCTCTCTCTCTCTCTCTCTCTCTCTCTCTCTCTCTCTCTCTCTCTCTCTCTCTCTCTCTCTCTCTGTCTCTCTGTCTGTCTCCCTCTCTATCTCTCTCTGATTTCCTGCCTCTGTCAGGTCTCTGAGCACAGGGCCATTGCTTACCAAGTTTTTAGAGTGTGTACTGTGATCTTCTAGTGTGTGAACTGTCATGTTCTTCTTCAAAGGCCACCATGCCTGCACCAGGAAGAGGAGCTGCTCCAACGTCAGCCTGCTTGGGTGTGCCTGCCTCTGTCTTGATGTCAGAGCCCCCATAGCTACTGGGGTGGCCTCAGTAGATGCCCATGTGCCAGGACTGCTGACTGCTGACTGTGGGCGATACAAGCACAGGGTCTTATTTTACCCAAGTAAGAGGTCTGCGTTGGATCATGGGGGCACTGCTCCATTGGTGACTGTGCTAGGAGCAAGACTTGGAGATGCAGAAGTCTCCCTGTGATCTGACTTCTGGAGCCCAAGAGATGCCTAAGGCTTCTCTGTGCACTTTTCAGAATATGTGGGCAAGTTCAGGAAGCAGAAACTACGCTCAGAGGCACCCTAAAGATAGGGTGGGCAATGGAGCTGGAAGAAGCAGGGCTGTCCAGGTTAGCAAGGGAACAAGGGATGAGGCTGGTAGGATAAACCTTGCTGGATGGCTTTGCAGGTTCAACTTGGGCCACCTGAATGCACAAGAAGCTGCCTACCATCTCAGCCAAAGAGTTTGGGGACAGCAGCTTTCCAAACTTGGAGATGAGTTTCCAGCTTATTAAAGGATACTTCGGTCAGTTTGGGTCTGGGAAGAGTGGTAGGCTTGCTGCTGGAGGGAGCAGATGACCCATCCAAGGCTTCTGGGGGATGGGAAGCCCCTGGAAATGGGCTCATGAATGGCTGGTCTGTCCTCCCCAAAGAGGACACCTCCAGCTTGTTTGACTATTTGCTTGGATAGGGGTGTCAGCCCTTGGGGACAGTGATATTAGGAGACAGTGTTGGTGAGATTATCCCAAAATTAAACCTAGCCTGTGGGAGCAAAAGAGTAAGGATTTCTGAACTGCCCATGGCAGGTGGAGTTGAGGTGATGGCTGCTTCTGTCTTGAATGGTCTTGAGGCTTTGTCACCAGAGGACAAGTGACTGGATGCTGGCATTGAGCCTGATTATTTTAGGAAATTTATCAGAGAGCCCTAATTGGCTTGTATGCCATTCAACAGGGCTAATACTGGGTGGGAAGTTTGGGCTATAAAGCTAGGCATCACAGCATGATCCTTTTGAAGAGCTAAAGACACCTTCGGGCAGCTGTTGGAACTTTATGAGGTCTGAGTACATTATGTAATTAGGTGTGGTCCTCTGAGCTTCATTCTTGGGTTGCTATAGGGATGAACCCTCTCTCCCTGCTGTCAGTGCTCTCAGGATGTGGGCTGGTGTCTGGTGGGTAGAAAAGGGCAGTTGGTTTACCCCCTGAGACTCACTGTGAAAGACTACTGTTGGCAGGGAGGATTGTGTCATTGGGAGGTCTGTGTGTTCTTTGAATAAGGAAATCTATACACCTCAGAGCATATCTTGGCCTTCTCTCTGAACATTTGGTTTCTTTGGGATACTAGTGTCTGAAATACTTAACAGTTCTAAGGTTCCAGAGGCTGTCTTGATTTCCAACATGTCCAGGGCTTGTTCTTTTTCATCTTACACATCTCTAACTTCCTTCCTTACTCGTGGTCTACTGAGCCCTTTGGCTCTGGCATAAATGAGAAAAGACAGGCAGGACTGTCTGGTTGCTAAGGAAAAGCATGTAGGGTTCTCTTGTTACATCGTTTCATTTTCTTTTCCAATGTTGGTAAATAAAGCCATCAGATTGAACGTCAGGAGCTGCCCAGGATCATTACTCCATCCCTTTTCCCTGCTCTTACCATACTGTCTTTCCATTTGAATTTATTTTTATTTTCAATTTTTGTATTGGTGATTGAATCTAGGGCTTCAATAAGGTGAGCTTAGTGATCTGCACTTATAATCTTAGCTTTTTGGGAGTCTGAGACTGCAAAAATTATGTTTTCAGGTCAACCCAGGCAGAATTCTGTGAGACCTTATCTGAACAGAGGAAGCTGTGCATAGTGGTGTGCACCTCTCATCCCAGCAATAGTTGCAGAGGAAAGTAAGATGACTGAAATCCAGTTGAATACCTGAGCAGGAAATGCGACCCTGTCTAAAAAACAGTGCAAAAATTACAGCTGTGGCTCAATATTAGAGTGTGTATCTAGAAAACATGAGGCCCTGAGTTCAAACCTCAGTATCATAAAAAGAAGAGAATCAGTTATGTCTGGTAAGCTTATCAAAAGTAGTCTTTTTAAAAAATGTGTATTGATATTCTGGCTTGAAATCTGGGCATTGACATTTTCCCTTAGTAAAAAATTTCACGTAAGATTAACTTTGTGTTTTTGCAGATGTGGGTTGACCCAGTGTAACAATAAGATGTTCAAAACACTTAGTTGAAAATGAACTTTACAAGTTTGGTGGGGGTGGGGGGTGGGGAGGGTATTTGTGGATGTGGGAGGGAAGGGATGGTAGGTGGAAAACAAAGGAGGAGGCAACAATGCTCAATAGGAAATGTAATCAGTTCCTTGCTCATGTAACTGTAACCAACCCCTCTAACAAGGATTTTTAAAATAAAAAATACAAAAAAAGAGACTAAACTTATAGTATTGAGCCTCATCTCCACTTCGAGCTTTTGTGTGTGTGTGTGTGTGTGTGTGTGTGTGTGTGTGTGTGTGTGTGTGTGTGTGTCTGTGTCTGTGTCTGTGTCTGTGTCTGTGTCTGTGTCTGTGTCTCTGTGTGTTTGTGTGTGCATTATGCTTGAACTCCAGGACTGGGCACTGTCCATGAGCTCTTGTTCAAGGGTGGTCCTGTACCGCTTGGCCCATCACTCTCCTACTGGCTTTTTGTGGTGAATGAGATAAAAGTTTCATGGACTGTTCTTGCCCCAGAAATCTTTGAACCGAGATCCTCTGCTCTCAGACTCTTGAATGGCTAGGGATATGGGTGTGAATCATCAGTATATGGTAGGAGAAGTGTTCTTAAGCAGAAATAATGTGGATTGCTGGCCTTCTGCAATTTGTTGGAATGTTTTTTTTTTCTTAGAAAGGAATTCCTTTACTGGGAGACCAGAGGTTACCCTGGATGCTAGGAAGGCAGAGGAAATGCAATTCCCTATCTCCAGAGGCAGTACCTTTGGCATGAAGGTTGTAAGACCCTCATCTTCCTTTATCAAAGCAGATATTTAAGCTAACCTGAAGGTAACACTGTTTTCTTCATCAGCATCGTCTTGGTTGCATTAAATAAGAAAATTACTTGATAACTCTCACGAAAGTTCACCAGAGAGAAGGGGGAATGAAGCTTTAAAGTGAAGCCTTAGACATGACAGGAATATACCAGAAGAACCAAGGAGAAATGAGAGTTCATAAATATTGATTTTTATTTAAATAAAATAAGGAGAATACATGAATATATGTTAGTACTGGCCAAGTGTGCTCAAAGCTTTCTAATAAACTAGCACTTAAAAGAGGTATTTTCCTGATGCAGGACTCCTCATATTACCTGTGTAGATACACTAATCCCTTCACTGTCCTCCCAAGGCAAGACACTTTTCCTGCAGCTCAGAGCAGAGCAACAAAGATTACATCCATCTATTACTGGGCAGTGGAAGACCAGTCTAACAGCTGGTGAAGTGTGTACAAGGTGCTTTGCTCCTATTTCCACCGAATTCTAGCCTTTGCTGTATAGAGTACACAGATCAGGGGAGATGCTTGGGAATACTGCTGGACCTACAAGTGAGTGAGTGTGTGTGTGTGTGTGTGTGTGTGTGTGTGTGTGTGTGTGTGTGTGTGTGTGATAGTACTCATATATCAGCATGGGGATTCTTTTGGGCCTTACAGATGGAGTTAACTCCTTCTTCCCCAAGTCTGTTGAAAAGATTTGTCTTTGACTGCCTGAGATGCAGCAGAGGAGGAAATGATTCTTGAATTTTCAACTGGTAGATCAGATGGGTCCTTCTATGTGCTCTGATTTATACTAATGCTAGTGTTAATACTAACCCATAACTGGTACTAATATCAGCTGGTCCTTTTTGGGTATTTTGGTACTAGTTAGTTTTTTTCACATGGGTTAAGCACACAATTCTCATAAGAATATTATGACATAATGTTAATTATAATGTGCTGTTCACACACACACACAAACACACACACACACACACACACACACACACACACACACACACACCAATTTGGCAGCAGTCTTCATTATGTAAAGTGGACCATGAACTATAGAGAAGTTCAATGGAAGCCTCTCAGGGACCAGATCCTACAGCCAGCACCTTGGACAAGGGACTCACAGGAGTCTGACCAACAAGTTGGAGATGAAAATGATGTGGATCCCATGCCATGGTTGGCTACCTGCCTGATCTGGAGGGACCCAGGGTTTGCTACATCCTTGTGCTTGAAAGCGCCCGAGGTCTATCCCTGAGTTATTTGATCAAGGTAGAGCTCTACTGCTTGCATCACAGCTGAACATATGGATTTTTTGTGTTAATTGGGACTAAAAGTCCCCCAGATTTTCCTGCCCTGACTGGCTTTGAACCATTACCCTCAGGTCTCAGACTTTTCAATAGCTAGGATTTACAGGTGTGAGCTACTGGCGCCTCTCTATTTGCTCGATTGCCATCCAGAGAGAATTGTGCTTGGCAAGTGTTCTGGAGTAAAAAGAATTGAACTTTTCCAATGAGCAGTGGTGAAAATAATCAGATTCTAGCCCGGCATTGGTGGATTGGGCCTCTAATTCTACCAATTCAGGAAGTTGAAATCTGAGAATTGCAGTTAGAAATCAGTGTGTAGATTTCTGATTCCTTGAGATTCTTTATCTCCAATGAACTACCACAAAACTGGAAGTGGCACTGTAGCTAAGTTGTAGAGCACAAACCTTGAGCTAAAAAGATCAGGGACAGCACTCAGGCTGTGAGTTCAAACCCAGTGACCATATAAATAAAACAAAACAAGAAAAAGAAATGGTGTTCTTCAATAGAATTTATCATTATGAATATTGCTTTCCCATTATATTTAGCTCTGTCATAGGTACATGGATATAAGGTGAATAAGAAGCTTGGCTAAAAAATATAGTAAGCATTGATTTTGTGTGTGTGTGTGTGTGTGTGTGTGTGTGTGTGTGTGTGTGTGTGTGTGTGTGTGTGTATTTGCCAGTTCTGAGAATTGAACCTAGGGCCTTAATCACTTGATTGGCTTTTTTTCATCAAGTCTGGTACTCTGCCACTTGGTGCACAGGTATAGTCCCAGATTTTTTTTATTGTTAATTGGCGATAATAGTTTTACACACTATTCTGCCTGTGGTGGCCAATTCTGGAATGTGATTATTTTGAATCCTGCTGAAAAAAATGTGTGTGCAGATAGCTCTACTGTAGGGATGATTTACATTTCTTCAGGAGTATATGTAGGATTTCTTGTGTGGAACTTCCACACTGATTTCTTTTGGGGCTACACTGTTTCACTTATTTGCCAATATTGTGTAGGGTACCTTCCCCCCCACCTCCTTGTGAGTATTTCTGCTTTCTTTTTTGGTTTTATTGTGAAAATACTGTACAGAGGGGTTACAATTATATGGGAAAGGTAGTGAGTACATTTTTTATCAAGCATTGTTGCCTCATCCTTTGTTTCCACTTCCCATCCCTTCCCATCTCACACCCCCCGCCCATCTCATGCCCCCCTCGCCAAAGTTGTAAAGTTCATTATCCCACATGACTTGTATATCTCATTGTTGCAATGGGTCCACCCATATCCCAATTTAAACAATTTGTTTTTCCCTTCCCCTTCACAAATTATAACAACATCAAATTCAGTGAAAGCAAGGGTTATAACGTGGGGGAAAGACATACAAACCAACAAAGAAATCAACATATAAATAAGTTAGAAACAATAGAAAGAAAAAAAAACATGTGCATCCTTATTTTGGGGTCATTTCACTTAACAACAACTTATCTGACCTTTTCTGTTTGTCTCATACATATACTAGTTGTTGTAAATAAGAAAACCATGGGACATATGTATTTTTGGGCCTGGTTTACTTCACTTAATATATTTTTTCCAAGTCTTTCCATTTCCTAACGAATGGGACAATGTCATTCTTTCTGATGGAGGCATAGAATTCCATTGTGTATATATACCACATTTTCTTTACCATTTATCTACTGAGGGGCATCTGGGTTTGTTCCAGATCTTAGTTATAGTAAATAATGCTGAAATAAACATAGTTGTGCTGGTAGCTTTAGTGTGGTCTTGTTTGTGATTATTTGGGTAAATGCCCAAAAGTGGGATTGCAGGGACATAGGGGAGATCTATGTGGAGTCTTTTCAGGAACTTTCACACTACTTTCCAAAGTGGTTGAACAAGTTTACATTACCACCAACAATGTAGTAAGGCTCCCTTCTGTCCACCTCCCCTCCAGGATCTGTTGTTATTAGAGTTCCTGATTTTAGCCATTCTAACTGGTGTTAGGTGGTATCTTAATGTTGTTTTGATTTGCATTTCTTTTATGGCTAGGGAGGTGGGGAATTCTTCATGTGTCTATTGGCCATCCTTCTTTCCTCTTCAGAGAAGTTTCTCTTTAAGTCTTTCGCCCACTTATTTATTGGGCAATTGTTTCTTTGAGGATTTGTTGTTGGAGGATTTAATTTTTTTAAATCCAGGTATATTTTAGATATGAAACTCTTGTCTGTTTTATATTCCAACCTCATCCTTCAAGGAAATAGAAGAGGCAATACAAAAATTCATATGGAACAATAAAAGTTCCTGAATAGCAAAAATGATCCTTAACAGAAAGAACAGTGCTGGGGGAATATCAATACTAAATTTTGAACTCCACTACAAAGCCATAGTAATCAAAACAGATTGGTACTGGCACAAGAACAGTCCTCGGAAACAATGGAATAGAATTGAAAAGGCAGACATGAACCTACAGACAAATAGCCATCTAATCTTCCATAAGGGAGCTAAAAAATAGAATGGAAGAAAGACAGCCTCTTCAGTGCTGGCAAAATTGTGCTGGCAAAATTGATTAATCATGTTTAGAAAACTAAAGTTAGATTCTTATCTATCACTCGGCACCAGAATGAAGTTCAAATGGATCAATGACCTTGGAGACAAAGCAGACCCTCTGAAAACATTACAGGATGGAATAGGAGTAACCCTAGGTCTCCTTGGCACAGGCTGAAATTTTCTTAATAGAGACCCAGAAACACAGCAAATCAAAGAAAGGTTGCACACATGGGATTACATGAAGTTGCAGAGCTTCTGCATGGCAAAGGACATAGCTAGCAAGATCAGGAGAAAGCCTACAGATTCACTAGCCATTCAACAGACAAGGGTCTCATATCTAAAATATACCTGTTTTTGTTTATAATAGGCATTCTGATTAGGCAGAGATGGAAGTTCAACATAGATTTTATTTACATTTCCTTGATTACTAAGCAAGTTGAATATTTTCAAATATTCCTTAGACACCTATATCTGTTTGGGGAACTATCTAGTCAATTCACTTGCCTATTTATTGATAAGATTATTTGTTCTTAGGATGTTTCATTTTTTTATGTCTATACATTCTTAATAATAGGATTTATTTTGTTACTCAAAATGCAGGAGTTTAGGCTTATTTTACTTATTCTTAACAAAAGATGCCTTATGAACTTCAAATTATTTAATAGATGATTGGTTAAAAAATGAGAACAAGGATGTGGTTCACACAGGAGGGTTCCTGTCAATAACTACATGTTCTGAACTCAGACTTCAGGGTATACAAAAAAGATATTCTTTATTTTAAAACAATAAAACCTAATCGGCTATATTTTCTCAAAATACGTAATTCTAAATATTTCACTATTCTTAGCGATAAAACTATTGCAAATTTTACAACAGATGAACAATTTTAGGTTTTAATCAGTCAAGCAAGCAAAACAAAAACATACAACTTTGGCCAGGTGCTGGTGGCTCATGTCTGTATTCCTAGCTACTCAGGAGGCTGAGATCTAAGGATTACAGTTCAAAATGAGCATGGGCAGGAACTCTGTGAGACTTATCTCCAAATAACATCCAGAAACCTATGACTCAAGTGATAGAGTGTTTTTCTTGAGCTGAATAGCTGAGGCTCTGCCCCCAGGCCCAGAGTTCAAGCCCCACGACCACCAACAACAACAACAAAAAACTTTATAGGACTACAGGTGATATATAAATTTACTCATATAAAATAGAAATAGCAACATAAACAAATAAAACTTTAGAACAACAAAACTGAATCAAGTTATATAAAAGACATAAAAAGACTAATAGCCTGAGTTCAAGCCTCAGGGCCAACACAAAAGAAATAAAGAAATGTAGAAGAAGGAAAGGAATAGACAGTGACAGAGTTTTGAATTAATCAATCACTGGTGTCTTACACAGGTTGTATTAGCTACATAGGAGGCTAAAGCCAGAAAATCACATTTTTTTTCTTTTTTTATTGTGAAAATACTATACAGATGGGTTACAATTACATGGGCAAGATAATGAGTACATTTCTTATCAAGCATTGTAGCCTCCTCCTTTGTTTCCCCTTACCAACCCATACACCTCCCTGTACCCCCGCCAAATCCTGCTCGCCCGCACCAAAGTTGTAAAGTTCGTTTTTGACATAACAACTTGTACGTATCATTGTTGCAATGGGTCCACATGTATCCCTATTTAAATGATTAGTTTTTTCCCTTCCCCTCCACAAATTATAACAACATCAAATACAGTGAAAGTAGAGGTTATACCGTGGGGGAAGGACATAGAAGGGAACAAAGAAATAATCTTATAAATGTGTTAGAAACAATCACATGAAAGAAAAAAATATTTGAATACATATCTTAGGGTTCAATTCCTAACATCAACTTATCTGACCATTTCTGCTTGTCTCAGACATATACTAGTAATTGCAAATAAAGGAAATCATGGGACCTATGTTTCTTTGGGCCTGGCTTACTTCACTTAATTTAATTTTTTCCAAGTCTTTCCATGTCCTAACAAATGGGGAAATGTCATTCTTTCTGATGGAGGCATAGAATTCCATTGTGTATATATACCACATTTTCTTGATCCATTTGGAGTTGATTCTAGTTCACGGTGATATATAAGGATCTAGCATTAGTTTTCTACACGTGATTAACCAATTTTGCCAGCACAATTTACTGAAGAGGGTGTATTTCTTCCATTCTGTTTTTTTAGCTTCCTTATTGAAGATTAGATGGCGATAGGTCTGTAGGTTCATTTCAAGGTTTTCAATTCTATTCCATTGGTCCTGAAGTTTATTCTTGTGCCAGTACCAAGCTATTTTGATTACTATGGCTTTGTAGTAGAGTTTGAAATTTGGTATTGTATTCTTCCAGAATTTTTCTTTCTTTTGGGGATCGTTTTTGCTATTTGGGGTCTTTTATGGTTCCATATGAATTTTTGGATTATCTCTTCTATTTCCTTGAAGAATGAGGTTGGGATATAGATAGGTATTGTTATGTCAAGGTCGCAGGATCCCCACCAAGAAGACCACCGAGAGTCAGACTCTATGGCTGTTTTATTTAAATGGGCTGCAGCTCGGGCCTCGTCCTACACTCCGACACAGCAGAGCCCCGGAGGAAAGCCCCAAGATAAGTATTTGCAGGTCTTATAAGGGCACACAACCAGGTGGTTTAGCACCACGTGTTGCTCTGCTCTGAAACAAGCAACAAATGGTCACTGCTTCAAATACTCTAAACTTTCATTCCCCCCTCCTTGACTTCTGGTCCTGAGCCCCAATCTTATGGCTCTGGCCCAAAACTAAACTCCAACAGCTCTTGATCTTGAACGAGTAAACCAATAACAATCATTCCATGTTTCTTTTCTTGAGGCATATGTGGATTGGCTGAGTAGGATGCTTGGAGACTTCTCATGTTTCCCCATGGTCGTCCAGGGCAAAGGGGTCAGCCGGTCTGGCATGGGAGCAGTGGATTCAAGCAGCAATGCCGTCCACCTTAAGGGCAGTAGGTGTAACCAATAGCACCATGTAAGGTCCCTTCCACAGTGGTTCCCAGGGATCTCAAGTTGTGCCTTCAAACAAACACCCTGACGCTGGTTTAAACAAATGGGAGGTAGGAATAGAAGCAGAATCATATAATGCTCTAAGCTGGGGCCACATACTCTTATGCACCAGCTGTAAATAGTCAAGCTTACACAGAAATTCACTATCATCCAATTCAGCCAGCAGTTCAGTCTGAAGGCTAGGGATAATGGGTGGAGGGTGTCCATACATTATTTCAAAAGGAGTAAAGCCAAGCCGATAGGGTGAATTTCTTATTCTAAACAAGGCAAAAGGAAGGAGCAATACCCAGTCTGCGCCAGTCTCCAAGGCCAATTTAGTTAAGGTCTCCTTTAGAGTCTTATTCATTCTTTCTACCAGCCCTGATCTTTCCCCAGTGCCACAGCTATTCCCTGACTTACTTTTGAAACGAAGGCGGGTCCATTGTCCCACCCGATGGTGGATAGGAAGCCATACGAGGGTACGATTTCTCCCAGGGTCTTTTTAGCCAGGAAGTTCGTGGTCTCATGCTTTGTTGGGTAGGCTTCAACCCATCCTGAAAAGGTGTCTACAAAAACTAGCAAATATTTATATCCAAATTTTCCAGTTTTAATTTCTGTGAAGTCTACTTCCCAATACACACCTGGCCTATCTCCACAGAGGCGAGCTCCTTTTGTAACCTGTTGATTGGGGGTATTGCTGAGCTGAAAGGCTTTACAATTTTTAACAATGTCCTCAATATGTTGATTTCCTTGCCTAACTTTCCTCTGAGTGTCAGAGCAAGTCTTGCAATCTTCGGGTTCCCATGTGAGAAACCCGATGGATTCTCTTAAGAATCCCTTTGCCCAATCTTTGTGGCAAGATAAGTTTCCCCTCACCATTTTTCCACCAGTCTTTTTTTTCCTTCTCTGTCCAGGGGTTTATAGGCCATGGGAATTTTCTTTATCCACTCCAAGTCTTCTTGGGAGTACTGAGGCTCAGGAGTCAAAGTTCATGGCCCTGGGTCTACTAAAGTCAGTACTTCCACGCTGGACTGGAGGGCTGCCTCCTTAGCGGCCTGATTGGCCAAGTTTTTTCCTTTGGTTATAGAATCAGTTCCCTTTTGATGGCCAGGACAGTGCATAATGGCAATATTTGCTGGTTCCCATATGGCCCGGATGAGGTTTAAAATTTCTTGTTTGTTTTTAACATTTTTTTCCCTCAGCTGTCAGCAGCCCCCTCTCTTCGTAAATGGCTCCATGGACATACACAGTGGCAAAAGCATACCGACTGCCCGTGTAAATATGTAGTCTATTCCCTTTTCCCATTTGTAGGGCTTTTGTTAGTGCCACTAGTTCTGCTCTTTTTGCAGACGTTCTCTGGAGGAGAGCTTCTGCCCACACTATCTCAGTGTGACTGCTGCCCCTGCGTACCTTTTACCATCTCAAATGAAACTGCTGCCATCTGTGAACCAGGTATGCTCAGCATGCGATAGTGGCGAGTCCAACAATTCTAGCCTCTTTTCCTTGGCCTAGTCTCTCTTTTCATGCTCAATTTCATGTTCTCTCTATTTCCTTTTCTGTCTTTGCTCCGGTCTCTCTCTTATTGTAAACCTTTTCTGCCGTGGCTACTAGATCCCTAATAGACTTTTCACCAAATCTGTCTAGAGCCTGCAACTTTCGCTTTATGTTTGGTGCAGCTTGATTTGTATAGGCAAACATAATCATCTGAGCGACTCCTGGTTCTCAAGATCATATGGGGTATATTGACTAAAAGCTTCCATAAGCAACTCAAGATATTCTGCCGGACATTCACTTCCTCCCTGTCTTACATCATAAACCTTGGCCATAGTAATAGGTTTGTGAGCCGCTGCCTTGAGACCTGCCAACAGAGCCTGGTGGTAGATGAGGAGTCGCTCCTTACCTTCAACCATATTGTAGTCCCATGTTGGTTGGATCTCAGGAAAATAGGCAGTGATCAGGGCAGGATCCACAATGGGCGCTCCTGTTGGGATAGGGATATGTTTCCGGGCCACCTCTCGGATACCATCTCTCTCTTCGGTGGTATAAAGGACCTGTAAATAAATGCTGATTGTAATCATCCCAAGTGGGCTGATGAGTAAAGAGAATAATTTCAAGCAAACAAATTAAATCCTGAGGTTTCGCAGAAAAGGGGGCATTTTGGGTGAGCCAATTGTATAGATCACTAGTAGAAAATGGCCAGTATTGGAGTAGCTGTTGACCATCTGCATCCACAGGACCTACAGCTCTTAAGGCAAAAACAGCTGCAATAAAAGGGGTGTTGATACCATGGCATGGTCGAGTGACCGGCCCCTCAGAAATTTTAAGGGCAGGTGCCGAGGGTTCTATAGCTCCCTCCTCCTCTTGATCATTCTCAGATTCTGCAAAAGGAACCTGGGAGTATGGGAGAGGAAACATTTCTTCCAAGTTATCACCCTGAAAAACCGGGAGGTACAATTTCTTTTCCTCTATCTTAGTTTCTTTATGTAAGTCTAGGAGGCCAGATGGAGTGGTGCCCATGTTTTCCAGTCCCATCAGTCTTATAGTCAAAAAAACAAACAAACAAACAATAAACAGTACAAACAAAACACATACAGGCCTGACAGTTATGAAAAAAAGCTTCACACGGCGGGGTTCCAATAACCCTCCCCACCCACACAGCGGGGATCCTCCCGCCCCACACGGTGTGGTTGCAAAGACCCCAGCTCCACACAGTAGGGTTACCCCGGCCCCACAAGAGGATCTGGGGCATCTCCCAGTTCCTCCAGGTTTGTAGAGCAAGCCTGTCCCCTTCGACAACCCTTTAGGTATCGGAGCGGCCATCCTCACAAGGGAAAACAAAAGCAAAACAGACAAATGACAGGACAAGACAAATTAACAAAGAAAGCACAGTTTTACCTTTGGAGTCTGAAGTCTCGGGGGTCTTTGCGGGTATCCTGGATGAGCCCCCACTAATGTTATGCCAAGTTCGCAGGACAACCACCAAGAAGACCACCAATAGTCAGACTCTACAGCTGTTTTATTTAAATGATGGGCTGCAGCTAAGGCCTTGACCTATGCTCTAACACAGAGAAGCCCAGGAGGAGAGCCCCAAGCTAAGGATTTGCAGGTCTTATAAGGGCACACAACCAGGTGGTTTAGCACTACGTGTTGCTCTACTCTGAAACAAGCAACAAATGTTCACTGCCTCACATATTCTAACCTTTGAGGTATCACATTGAATTTGTAGATAGCCTTGGGAAGTATTGCCATTTTTAAGATGATGATCGTTCTACACCAGGAGAATGGGGGTTTTTGCCACTTTCTAAGTTCTGTTTTGATTTCCTATTTTAAGTTTTTAAAGTTTTCCTCATAGAGGTCCTTCAATTCTTTGGTTAATTCCTAGGTATTTTATTTTTTGTGGGGCTATTACAAATGGGGTTGCTTTCCGAATTTCAGGCACACTTCTCTCATTGTTGGCATACAGAAAAGCCATTGATTTTGGGGGGTCTAATTTTATACCCTGATACTTTGCCAAAGCTTTGAATCAGCTGGAGAAATTTGGGAGTGGAGTCTATGTGATTCTTTAAATAGAAGATAATGTCATCTGCAAAGAGAGAGAGTTTTACTTCTTCTTTCCCTATTTGGATCCCCTTTATGTTTGCATCTTGTCTTATTGTTGTACCTAAGCATTCTAATACCAGATTGAAGAGCAGGGGAGAGAGTGGACATCCTTGTCTCATTTGTGAGTAAAGAGGAAATGGCTGTAGTTTTTCACAATTAAGTATAATGCTGGCTGTAGGTTTGTCAGCCTTTATTTTATTGAGGACTGTTCCATGGATTCCTAATTTTTCCAGAACCTTCACCATAAAGGGGTGTTGGATCTTGTCAAATGCTTGTTCTGCATCTATCGAGATAACCATGTAGTTCTCATCCTTGCTCCTGTTGATGTGATGAATAATATTAACTGATTTGCATATATTGAAACAGTTTTGCATCCCTGAAATGAATCCTGTTTGATCAGGATGTATGATTTTTTGGATAAATTGTTGAAGTCGATTGGCCAAAATTTTGCTGAGAAGTTTTACATCAATGTTCACCAAAGAAATAGGTCTATAGAACTCTTTCTTTGATGAGTCCCTGCCTGGTTTTGAGATGAGGGTCATGATGGCTTCATAGAATAAGTTCAGTAGTGAAATTTCTCTTTCAATTTCATTGAAGAGTTGGAGGAGTATTGGTGTGAGCTCTGCTTTGAAGGCCTTGTAGAATTCTGTTGTAAAGGCAACTGATCCTAGGCTTTTCTTAGATGGGAAGTGTCTTATTGCTATTTCTATTTCAATGCTTGATATGGTTCTGTTCAGATGATTAAACTTATCTTGGTTTAGTCCCGGCATGCAAATATTTGCTAGGAAAAGGTTCATTTCTGCCAATTTCTCAAACTTATTAGCATAAAGTTTTGAGAAGAATTCCCATGATGTTCTGAATCTTGGATGTTTCTGTGGTGATGTTTTCATTCCCATCTCTGAGTTTATTTGTTTGGGTGTGTTCTCTTCTTTTTCTGATAAGATTTGCTAAGGATCTGTCCATTTCTTTCGAAGAACAAACTCTGTTTTGTTGATACTTCCTATGTTTGTTTTTTTTTGAATTCTAATACATTTAATTCTGATTTAATTTTAATTATTTCTTTCCATCTACTGGATTGGGGTTTATCTTGCTGCTTTTTATAAAGGAGTCTCAGATGTCTCATTAAATTGTTGGTTTTAGCTCTCTCCAATTTGTTGATGTAGGAGCTCAGAGCTATATACTTGCCCATGAGTACTGCTTTTGCTGTGTCCCAGAGGAGCTGGTATTTTTTTTTGTTCATTTTTGTTGAATATCATGAACATTTGAATTTCCTTTCTAATCTCTTCCATGACCCACTGGTGCTTCAAGAGTGTGTTGTTCAGCCTCCATGTGTTACAGGATTTTCTTTGGTGGCTTTTGGTGTTGAGTATTAATTTTCTTCCCTTTCGGTCTGAGAGAATGAGAAGTAAAACTTCAATGTTTCTGAATTTGGACAAGTTTGTTTTGTGTCCTAAAATGTGGTCTATTTTGGAAAATGTTCCATGTGCTGCTGAGAAAAAACGTTTATTCTGATGCTGCTGGGTGAAATATTCATTAGATGTCTGTTAAATATAGTTGATCTATGCAGTTGTTTAGATCTGTGGTTTTTCTGTTGAGTTTTGGTCGAGTTGATCTATCTAGTGCGGAAAGTAGTGTGTTAAAGTACCCAACAATTAATGCCTTTGGATCTATGTGGGATTTGAGGGAAAGTAGTGTTTCGTGGATAAATTTGGGTTCTCTGTTGTTTGGTGAATAGATATTTGGAATTGTAATATCCTCCTGAAGGAGAGATCCTTTAATCAGTATGTAGCGACCTTCTTTAAC
The DNA here is from genome assembly GCF_024711535.1 of Dipodomys merriami. Taxonomy (NCBI): domain Eukaryota; kingdom Metazoa; phylum Chordata; class Mammalia; order Rodentia; family Heteromyidae; genus Dipodomys; species Dipodomys merriami. Next base: position 1,926,182 of record NW_027203015.1, read on the forward strand.
TCTTCTCACAAATTTTAATTTGAAGTCTATTTTATCTGATATTAGGATTGCAACTCCTGCCTGTTTATTGTGGCCGTTTGCTTGGTAGGTTTTGTTCCAGACTTTCAAACTGAAAATATGTTTGTGTTTATGGGCAAGATGTGACTCCTGAAGGCACCTGATTGAAAGATCATGCTTTTTAGTCCAACGAGACAGTCTCTGTCACTTAATTGGAGAGTTAAGACCGTTAATGTTGAGAGACAGGTGTTTGGGAGTTCCTGCCGTTTTATCCACCTTCTTGGGGGCTGGGAAAACTGGGTTATTCCTATGGTTCTTGGATTCTCAGTTTGGGTGCAGTTTCTTGGCCTTTATTATGTTCTTGTTGGTTTTCTATGTGTAGGACATCTTTAAGAATCTTTTGTAGGGCTGGTTGAGATACCTGTACTTGTCATTTTTCTTGTGTTTTTCTGGATTGCCCTGCCCATTTGCGATGAAAGTAAACCAGTTTTGTCCTAGCACACTATTTTAAGGCAATCATCAACCAAAGTGTGTAATTGCACAGTCAATAGTCTGCAGATACAATCTAGTTAAACAGATATACCTATTCAACATCAGACAAGTATGTATTAATGGGCTACGAACCACAAAGAAGAAATTGGCAAACAGAAATTATTAGGTTTAGGGAGATATGTGGATAAAAATAGAATAGAGGGATGTGGAAAGGCAGAGGGTGAGTTAACTAAGTCTTAATCTCAAAGTGGGAAAAAGGTTGGATAGAATGATAACAGAGGAAGAGGAAAAAAAGAAGAGAAAGCGAAGAGACAAGAAAAAATACAAAAACAAATATTAATAATTAAGAAGTGCAACACTTAAGAAGTATACAAATTTGAAAACAATATCCAGAGATGAATGTGGATAGAATAAGAGCAGGGGAGGGATAGAAAGGAGCTGTGGCGAACTTAAAAATAAAAATGCTTAAAATATAAAAAGAGGTAGTAGTGCTATTAAGAAATTTATGTCTAGGCAGTTTTCAATTGAGTAATAAATTTCTGGACTAAGTGTGTACAAAATGGGGCTAAGATCTAATAATCAACTACGGGTACATCTGAAGATGAGCAAAACAGGAATTAAGTCTTGCAAAGAATAATGAAAGAAAAAAAGTGAAAAGAATGAGAAGGAAAGAAAAAAAGGATCAAATGATCAGTAAAGCTAAACAAAAAAAAAAATTAAAGAAAAAAAAGTACACACACATATACCCCTAAAATAGAAATTATAAGAGGAAGAAAAAAGTTAACAGAAAACAAAAAAAATTATAGTTAAAATTAAAATTAAAAAAAAAACTTGTAGAAAAGCAATTTTTTAATAAAAGGTACAAAAAAGAGTTCTTTAAATTTCTTCTGAGGATGGGACGATCCAGGATCTCCCTTGTGTCTGTAACCAGTCTCTTGTTGGAGTCTCTAGTCTGCTTGAGGTGTTTGATATTACTGTAGCTTGGATGGTTTCTTAAGTCAGTTTGATCAGGCAGAAAAATGCTTTGATTTATCAAGGATATTGTGATCCTCCTTCCAGGCTACTTCAATGGGAGAGAGATCTGCTTTGAGTATCATAAAAGAGGGACATGGCTGTTTCCTCCAGTTTGGATATGCTGTGATGAGTCTAGGTTCTGGGTACAGTTGAAGCCTTTCAGCAGTGTCATCCTTGAAAAGCTAGCTTCTGAGAAACTCACATAGCCCAGCCTGGAGCCATTCTCAGAGTTTATTTTTACTGAATTTCAATTGATTGTCAAGGCTGCTGTAGGAAGGGGCAGCCTCTGTCTCTGTTTACCCAGTGAAGAAAGCCACTCCTGGGGCTGGCGGCCCAAGCTGGTTGACTTTTCCCTGGGGGGAGCTGAGCCTGGAAGGTCAGGTTAGGTTCCTGTGACCTGCTAAATGACTCTTGTTTTTGTTTTTGTTTTTTTCCAAGGCCTGATTTGGAGTTAGCTGCTCAGCCAGTCCTTTGTCAGTATCAAAGATGGAGATTTCCAGTAGAGGGAGGGAGGGGTGGCCTTCCCTCCTCTTCTCCCTGAGAAGAAGTGAGGATGTCAGGCTTCTACTCATGCTGGAGTCTTGGTTCCTGGGTCGTCTCTGGTCTGTGAACTGCAGGATGAAGATGTGTGCTCCTTGTCATTTCTTGCTGGTTTTGAGTAGAATCTGCTTGCCCACCACATCTGGCACCTTTGTACCTGACTATCTGTGTTGCAGGTATCGTGGCTACGGCTGCCACCACCGCCACAGCCTCGGCTACAGGCAAGTACTCAGATCTGTCTCCTTGCCTCAATTTTCTCTCTCTGGCCTAACTCTCTATACCGTGATGGCACACTTGTTTGATTCTCTGGCATAGGACTGTTCACTGGAACATTAAAACTGCTTTGTATGTAGAGCTTGTTTAGCCTCCAGCTGCTCCTTTGCCATCTTCATGGAACTCATCAGAAAATAACATTTAAAGGCAAGCCCAAGCAGCAAAGTACATGGGACATTTTTTTCTGTGTGTGACGAGTGGAATTTGTTCTACTTTACTCAAGGCTAGTGTTCTATTACTCTCAGCTCATTAGTGGGATCACTACCAGCTAATTGGTGGTAAAGAGTTTCATGGAATTTCCTGTGTAGACTGACTTCAAACTGTGATCCTCAGATTTCAGCTTACTGATTCATTCTGTGATTTTCATGAGACTCTTATCTCCAATGAACCACCAAAAAGAAGAAGAAGAAAAAAAAAACACCTGGAGGTTGAGCTGTAGCTCCAATGGCGGAAATGAGACAATGATTTCTGGGACAGCACCCACACCTTGCGATCAAGCTCCAGAACCAGCACACATAAGAATAAAATAAATAAATGAGAACAAAAATAGAAGAAGAAAAGGGAGAGCCAATTTCAGAGTTGAAAATGAGCAATACTGAGGTAGCTTACACTTGTTATTGTACTTACTCAAGGGTCTCACATCTGAGAATCAATGTTCAAAGCCAGCCAAGGAATGGGAGTGCATGGACTCAACTCTATTAGCCAACTACAGTTTTTTTTAAAGCTCCAAATTGTGCTGTGGCTCACTTATTAGAGGGCTAGTATTAAAAGTGTACTGGGTTGGTACTGGGAAGGTGATTCAAGGGGGGAGTGCTTGGCATGCATGCATGAGGCCCTGGGTTCAATTCCTCACCAACACATAAGCAGTAAAAGCAAGAAGTGGCACTGTAGCACACATGGTAGGGCTCTAGCTTCAAGCTGAAGAGCTGAGGGAAAGCACCCAGGCCCAGAGTTCAGGCCCCTAGACCAGCAAAAAAAAAAAAAAAAAGGATCTGGGACAATACCTAGGCTCTGATTTATAGCTACAAGCCCAGCATACATACGGAAATAAAAAGTAGAAAATAAAGAAATGTGTAAGAAAATCCAATTAAATTTTCAAAATGAGTCATGAGTTTTTGGATTTTTAGTGTAATCCTAAATACTAAGATACATACAGTGTTATGGTCTCTTATCACCAAGTCACCAGCAAAACAAACAAATATGAAAACAGAAGTGAAGCTGTAATTGGAATTGTAAATCACCAGCCTTGAATGAGAAAGCTATGAAACAGTGTCCTGGCCCAGAGATCCAGCCTCAGGGTCACAAAAATGTTAATAAGAAGAGAACCTGGGGCTGGTGACTTATGCCTGTAATTCTAGAACTTCAGGAAGCAGAAATATGGGTATCCACTGTAAAGGCCAACTCAAGCAGGAAAGTCCAGAAGACAGTTGTTTGTTGGCCATGCTGGTGCTACAACTGTAGTACTCCACAATTTTGGCAGTAATGGGATGTAAGGATCTTAGACTTTCCTGCTCAGCCTGGCTTTGAACCATGATGGTCAGATTTTAGCCTCCTGAAACAGGCCATGCCTTGCATGAGTTCTGGCTCCAGCACCAGCGCACTCACAAAAAATGAAATGAATACATGCAAAGAAGACGTGAAGATAAGAAGAACCAATAACTATGGGCTGCAATGAGCCAATCAGCCCATCACTGGTGGCTCATGACTCAAATTCTTGTTACTCAGGAGAGTAAAATCTGGATAATATTTAAGGGCCAGACCAAGTAGGAAAGTCCCAACGACTTGTGTGTGTATGTCTATATGTGAGTCCTGTTGCTTGAACTTGTACTGTTTTGCTCAAAGCTCTACTAATCTCAGCTTTTTAGTGGTTATAATTGGAGATATCATGTACTTTCCTGCCCAGGCTGGCACCAACTTTCATTCTCAGATTTCAGCCTCATAAATCTGGTCGGGCTCTACATTATATTCATTTCTAATTAAACACCAAAACAGAAAAAAATCCTGGAGTTTAGCTGTGGTTCAACTGGCAGAACTGGGAAAAAATTTCTGGAACAGCACCCAGACCCTGAGTTCAAGCTGGAGAACAAACAGAAGAAATAAAAAGAGGATAGAAGTACAAAAGAAAGAGTCAGTGACAGAGGTTGAAATGAATCAAACATTGGTTCCTCACACATGTTATACAAGGTACTCAGGAGAATTAAATCTAAGATTCACGGTTTATGACTGGCCCAGGCAGGAGAGTCCATGAGACTTATATGTCTAATTTGCCAGCAAAAATAAGCTACAATTTGTACTTTGGCTCATTCGATTGAGTGCTAGTCTCAAATAGAAAGTTTGGGTCAGCACCTAAGCTCTGAGTTGAAGTCCTAGACATGCATTGCAAAACAAACAAACCAAAAAAAGAAAAACCCACTCATTTAAAAATGACGGGATAAAGAGAAAACTAAGATTTAAAAATGAGCCATGGATTTGGTTCCCGTGTGTATTCCTATCCATTCTAGGTTCAAAGCTAGACTGGGCAGGAAAGTACATGAAACTGTTAACCCCATCTACCCAACCAAAAGCTGGATGTGCCGATATGATTGTAGATACAAACTACTGTGTTTGGTGCAAAAGCTAATTTAAAAAACTGCTGACCCAGAGTTCAATTCTTAGTGCTAAAAATTGTAGGAGAAGAGAAGAAAGGCCAATTGTAAATTTAAATATAAGCCTGGTGCTTATTGATCATGGCTGTAGTTGATCCATGGGTGCAGAAATATTGAGATCAAGTTTCCAGCCAACCCAAAAAGCAAAGTCCAGGGGACTTTGTGTGTTTATGTGTGAAAGTTTGTGTGTGTGTGTGTGTGTGTGTGTGTGTGTGTGTGTGTGTGTGTGTTTCTGTGTATGTGTGTGTTTCTGTAGTATCTTTTGCTTAGTGCCCTAGCATTCCCAGCTTTTGGGTGTTGACTTGGAGATAAGAGTGTCATGGACTTTCCTGCCCAGGCTGGCTTTGAAACATGATCCTCAGATTTCAGTCACCTGATTGAGCTGGACGTTGAGCTATGGCTCAAATTGCAGAACTGGGCAAATGTTTTCTGGGACTGCACCCAGACCCTCAGTTCAAGCCCCAGGACATGCATAGAAGAAATGAGTAGAAGTAACCAAGGAAGAGCAAGTGACAAAGCCTTAAATGAATCATGCATCGGTGGCTCATACATGTTTTACTAGCTATTCAAGAGCCTGAAATCTGAGGACGATGGTTCATGGCCAGCCCAGGCAGGAGAGTCCATGACTCTTGTCTGTAATTAAATAACACCCACCCAAAAAGTGCCAAAAATTTATACTGTTTCTCATGTAATAGAGGATATGCTTGAATAAAAACTTCTAGGACAGAATATGAGCCCCAATTTGTAGAACCAGGAACAGCAGCACATGCAAAAAATAAAAAGTAAACAAAGAAGTTAGTGGCAAGCACATATTAATGTTTTAAAATGACACAAGGGTTGTTGGTCCTGTGTATAATCCTAACTACACAAGAATTCGACATCTGAGGATTGTGGTATCAAGTCAGCCTGGGTAGGAACGTGCTTGAAATGGTTATCCCAGATATCTAGCACAAAGCCCTGAGCCGGACCTGATGTGGTAAAGCAACAGCCTTCAGTTAAAATCTAAGAAACAGTCCCCAGAGGCAGAGGTCAAGCTGCAGGGCAACTAAATATTACAAATAACAAACAATCAATGCAAAGGAGAGTGGAAGAAGAGAGACTGAAATCTGAGGATCAACAATTCAAAGTTAATGCATGCAAGAAAATCCATGAGACATTTTGTGTATGTGTGCATCTGTGTGCCATCTTGCAGCTTGTGTGTGAGCCTCCTTGAACTTGTGCTATTTTGCACAAGGACAGAGCTCTACCACTCCAAGATTTTCAGTGGTTAATTGGAGGTCACGGTCTCATGAATTTTCCTTCTCAGCCTGGCTTGATTCATGCTAGGCTTTCCTCAGACTCTTATCTCCAATTAATTGTCAAAAAGCAAAAAAAAAAAAAAAAAAAAAAAGCCTGGGAATTAAGTTATGGCTCAATTGGCAGAATTGGGCAATCAGTTTCTGGGACAGCAACCAGGCCATGAGTTCAAGCTCAGGACAATCACAGAAGAATTAAAGAAAAAGAGGCTAGAAGTGCAGAAGGAAGATCCAATGACAGAGGTTTAAATAAATCAAGCATTGGTAGCTCACCAATGTTCTATCGGCTACTCAGGAGGATGAAATCTGAGGATCACCATTGAAGGCCAGCTCAGGTAGGAGAATCGATGAGACCCTTATGTCTCATTTGTCACCAAAAATATGACACTAGCTGTGCTCTGGTTCATTTGGTATATTCCTAGTCTTAAACAGAAAGCTCTTTTACAGCACACAGGCCCTGGTGCTGAGGTCCCAGCACAAAAATATACAAAAACAAAGAAAAAAGAGCACAAATTATGAAAGATGAGAGAGAGAGAAAATTATCATTTCAAAATGAGTCATGGGTTGCTGGTTTATTTGTGCATACTGAGGAAGTTGAAATATGAGGATCACAACTCAAAGCCAGCCTGGCTAGGAAAGTGATTGAAATTCTTATCTTCAACTACCAAGCAAAAGCTGGAAATGAAGGTGTGATAGTAGTTGTAAAGTACTGAAATTTGGTGAAGCCCTGGAAGTAGTTTCCTGGTCCAGAATTCAGCCCAAAGTCGACCAAAAACAAAACTGAAAGAAGAGAAGGAATGACCATTTGAGATTTAAAAAATAAGCCTGGCGCTGGTGGTTCATGTTTATAATTTTAGCTCTCAGGTGGCTGAAGTTTGAAGATAGTATTTAAAGGCCAGTCCAAACAGGAAAGGCCATGAGTTTTTTTTTTTCTGTGTGTGCTTGAATTTGTGTAGGAGCTCTACCACTCTCAGAATCTTTGTAGTTGATAAAAAGAATCTCATGAACTTTCCTGCTCAGGTTGACTTCAAACTATGATACTCACATTTCAGCCTCCCAAGTCTTGCTGGGCTTTACATGAGACTCTTATCTCCAAAAGGAAGAAAAATTAAACCTGGCGATTGAGCTGTGGCTTCAATCGCAGAAATGAGAAAATAATTTCTGAAAAAGCACCCAGACCTTGATATTAACTTCAGGGCTAACATACATACAAAGAATAAAATAAATAAATGTGGAGGAGGGTGGGAGAAGAAAGAGCCAATTTCAGAGTTTAAAATGAGTTAGGCGTAGGTGGCACACACCTGTGATAGTAGCTACTCAGGAGGCTCAAATCTGAGGATCACAGTTGAAAGCCAGCCCAGATAAGAGAATTCATATACTCAACTCTAAGTAGCTACTTAAAACCAAATAACATAAAAAACAATAGCCACAGTTGTGCGGTGGCTCATGTTTTCATTGCTAGTCTTGAGTAAACACCTCAGGGATAGCACCTGGGCTAATTTGTAGACCCAGGAGCAGCATATTAAAGGAAATAAAAATGCAAATAAAAAATGTAAGAATGGCAGGAAATATGGATTAGTGCTAGAGTGCTTGCCTAGCATGTTTGAATTCCTGGGTCTGTTTCCTCAGTACCTCATAAATAGAAAAGCCTGAAAGTGGCACTATGGCTCAATAAATAGAGTCCTCACCTTCAGTAAAAGAAGCTCAGGAACAGTGCCCAAGCCCTGATTTCAAGCCTCAAGGCTAGGGAAACAAAGAAAAAAAGGTGTGAGAAAATTTAATTAAAGTTTAAAAATTATCCATGAATATTTGTTTGATATGTTTAGTCTTAGTGATTCAGAAAGCTGAAATCTAAAGGTTGTTGTTCGTAGCCAACCTGGGCAGGGAAGTGCCTAAGTATACAACTAATCAGCAAAAAAAAATCCAGAAATGAGGATGTGCTTGTAGTTGGAAAGCACCAGCCTTGAGGAAAAACCTATGAAATAGTGCCCTGGCTCAGAGATCCAGCCTCAGGATTACAATAAGCGAATTAAGTGATTGGAATTAGAGAACCTTGGACTGTTGGCTCATGTAATTCTAGAAATGCAGGAGACTGAAATATAAGATCCAGTGTAAAGGCAAACCCAGTCAAGAAATTCCAGGAGACTGTTTTCTGTGTGGTGGCCACACTGGAGGTAGGATTTTGTTGATTGAATGGAAATGAGTTTCATGGACTTTCTTGCTCAGGCTGCTTTCAAACTATGGTGGACAGATTTGAGCCTCGTGTATCAAGCCAGGCCCATTATGAGTTCAAGCTCCAGGACCAACAAACACAAAAATAATTAAATAAATGAAAAGAAGGGTAGAAGAAGAGAAAAAAGAGGCAGTACCAGAGGTTTCAATGAACCAATCATTGGTGGCTCATATCTGTGATTCTAGCTACTCAGGCTGAAATTTGAGGATATTGTTTAAAGCTCAGCTCAGTTATATGAGTACATAAGATCTCTCTCTCTGTAACTGTCTTTCTTTGTCTCCCTCTGTCTCTCTCTCTCTGTGCCAATCCTGGTGTTTGAACTTGTACTATTTTCTTCAAAGGCCTACTTACTTTCAGATTTTTAGTGGTTAATTGAAGAAAAGAGTGTTAAGGACTTTCCTCAATTTTCAGTTTCCTGAATCTAGCTTAGCTCTACATGAGTCTCTTATCTCCAATTAACTTCCCCCAAAAAGCCAAATGTTATGGTTATTCCCATATATGCACTGAGACAGCATCTGAGCTGCAAATTTTACTCATAGGACAAGCAAAAATGAAGACAATAAGAAAAGAAGGTGGAAGCACGCACATATGAAAGTTTTAAAATGACACAAATGTTGCTGGCCATGTGTGTAATCCTTACTATACAAGAGGCTGACTTCTAAGGATTGCAGTGTCAAATCAGCCTGGGCAGGAATATGCTTGAGACTCATCTTCAGCCACACAGCACAAAACCTTGAGCTATGGCTGAGGTTGTAAAAGCACCAGCCTTGAGTGGAAATGGTAAGATACAGGCCCCAGAGTCAGAGGTCAAGCCAGAGGACCAATAAAATTTTCAAAGAAGAGAAGATGAAGAGGAGCTGAAATCTGAGGATAATGGTTCAAAAATAGCCCATGCAACAAAGTCCATGAGCCTTTCTCTGTGTGCTGTCCTATGGCTTGAACTTGTGCTATTTTGTACAATGATAAAGCTCCACCACTCCACCACTTAGAGTCTCATGGACTTTCCTGCCCTGGATGGCTGTGAACCATGATCCTCAGATTTCAAAAAACTGATTCATGCTGGCCTTTGCATAAGACTCATCTCCTATTAGCTACCAAGAATTAAAAAAGAAAACGAGTTGAGCTGTGACTCAAGTGGCAAACTGGGCAATCAATTTCTAGGACAGCACTCAGGGCCTTATTTCAAGCACCAAGACAAAACAAGTATAGCCACAAGTTATATTTTGGCTCATGTGGTAAGCCACTAGTCTTGCAGAAAAAGCTCGGTATTGTATCCATCCCTGATTTGTAGCCCCAGGACTAGCACTTCCTCCTGAGGGGACAAGTTCCAGGGTGGCTTTGAGCCACCATCCTCACAATTCACCTTCCTGAGTAGTTAGGATTATAGGCCTGAGCCATCGGTAGGTACTTAGCACATCTCTTACATTTGGAGGAAGTATATTTGTTAGAAAGGTGGGTTTTAGATATGTCTTGTAACACTTTAAATTTTTTGTCCTTACTGTCTAATAGTGAATCTAGTTTCTGATGAGAAATTTGTCTTAATATCATTGAAGATGATTTGTGTGTGATGAGTTGTGTCTTTGTACTTTGGGATGTTTTCTGTTTTTGTTTAATTAGAATGTGTCAATTCGTACCTGTGTAATTATGTTAATTGACTTTTTTGATCTGATAGATTCCTGCATAGAAGGGTTCATGCTTTCAATCAAAATTGGGAAGGTATTGGTTTTTATTCCTTCAAATCTCTGTATACATATATGCATTATGCATGATATATTCACATTGTATATGTGAATATATATATATGCCTACATGTTTATATTATATATACATTTATATACATATATAGTTTCACATAGCTCCCACTTTTGTGATTGTTTATGGTAAGAAGTTTAGATTGATCTTAGCTACTTCATCAGAGTTAGAGTTTGAAGTTCTCCTCTTTATTTCTTGATAAAAATATGCATTACTCAGCAAGGATATTGAAATAAGTATAAAGCACACATAGCTTCTCTCTCTCTCTTTCTGTCTCTCTCTGTCTCTGTCTCTGTCTCTCTCTGTCTCTGTCTGTCTGTCTGTCTGTCTGTCTGTCTGTCTGTCTGTCTGTCTGTCTCTCTCTCTCTCTCTCTCTCTCTCTCTCTCTCTCTCTCTCTCTCTCTCTCTCTCTCTCTCTCTCTCTCTCATTTCCTGCCTCAGTCAGGTCTCTGATCACAGGGACATTGCTTGTTGGGTTCTTCTAGTGTGCTGTGATCTTCTGCAGTGTCATATTGTGCTTCAAAGGCCACCAAGCTTGCACCTGTAAGAGGAGCTTCTCAAAGGCAGCCTGCATGTGTGCACCTTCCTGCTTCTGTCTTGATGTCAGAGCCCCACAGCTACATGGGGTGGCCTTAGCAGATGCCCCTGTGCCAGGACTACTGACTGGTGACTGTGCCAGCACAAGCACAGCCTCTTTTTATTACACATCAGAGGTCTGCGTTGGAACCTGGGGGTATTACCTGGTTGGTGGCTATGCTTGGAGCAAGGCTGGGGGCTGCAGAAGCCTCACTGTGGCCTGACTTCTGGGGCACAACAAATGCCAAGGGTTTCTCTGGGCTCTTTTCAGAACACATGGGCAGATTCAGGAGCAGAATCTGAGATCAGGGGGGGCCCTAAACACAGGGTGGGCAATGGAGCTGGGTGGGGCAGGGCTCTCCAGGTTGGCAGGGGGCAGATGATGAGCTTATATTAGTAGACTGCTGGCTCCAAAAAAAACTAGACTTGCTTGCTATCCAGAAATATCCCTCTAAATCTGGTTGCACCAGAGAGTTCCATGCTGGTGGGAGGAAACTGCTGAAGACTGCAGTAGATGGACCAGGAGTACTTGGTGCTCTTTGTGGGCAATTCAATTCTGGTCTGGCAGGGGGAATCTGAAGTTTCCATAATATTGCAGATCCAGGGAAGCAAGAGCCCAAGCAGACATGAGGCTTGGCCAGCTGCACACTGGGCACGCTGGTAGGTGAATCCTTGCTGCATGGCTTTGCAGAGTCCCCTGGCCCACCTGCCAGCACAAGAACCTGCCTAGCATCTCCTCAACCATAGAACTTGGAGACAGCAGCTCTCACAAAATGGACATGCAGTGTCCATCTGGCTAGACGCTGCTGTGTTCAGTGCAAGTATGGGAGGAGTGGTAGGCCTGCTGGTGGAGGGAGCAGATGCCCTTTCCAAGGCATCTGGGGGAAGAGGAGCCCCTGGATATGGGCTCATGGTAAGGCTAGTCTGTCCTGTCCAAAGACAACACCTCCAGCTTGTATGACTGTTTGGTTGGGTGAGGGAGTCACCCTTTGGGGGCAGTGATATTAGGAGACAGTGTTGGTGAGATTATCCCAAAATTAAACCAACTTTTGAGCAAGCAAAAGAGTAAGTCTTGTTGAACTGCCCATGGCAGGTGGAGTTGAGGTCATGGCTGCTTCTGTCTTGAATGACCCCGAGGCTTTGTCACCAAAAGACATGTGACTGGATGCTGGCATGGAGTCCGATGGTTTTAGGAAATTTATCAGAGAGCCCCACTTGGCTTGTAAGTCACTCAATAGGGCTAACACTGGGTGCAGAGTTTGGGCTTTAGAGCTAGGCATCACAAATTGATCTTTTTTTAATTTTAGTTTTTTTATTGTGAAAATAGTGTACAGAGGGGTTACAATTACATGGGCAAGATAGTGAGTACATTTCTAATCAAGCATTGTAGCCTCCTCCTTTGTTTACCCTTCCCATCCCTTCCCATCCTCCCTCCCCCTCCACCAACCCTCCCCCCCCAAGTTGTAAAGTTCATTTTCGACATGACAACTTGTACTTCTCATGGTTGAAATAGGTCCAACTGTATCCTTATATAAACGACTTGTTTTTGATCTTTTTGAAGGGCTACGGACACCATCTGGAAGCTGTTGGACATTTAGGAAGTGTGAGTACATCATGAGATAAGTGTGGGACTCTGAGCTTCATCCATTGTTTGCAATAGGGCTGAGCCCTTCAACCCATATTGTCCTGGGGCCCTCAGGGTGTGGGCTGGTTTCTGGCAGTGAGAAAAGTTTAATTTGTCCTCTATTCTCTGAGCCTCACTAGGAAGTTGTATTATTGGCAGGGATGATTCTGTCATTGGGAGGTCTGTGTGTTCTCTGAGTAAGGGAATCTACAGATCTCAGAGCACATCTAGACTTTCTCTCTGAATATTTAGTTTCTGTAAAAGACTGGTCTCTGAAAGGCCTAAGTGTTTAAGGTTTCAGATGCTTTATAGGTTTCCAGACATATCCAGGGCTTGTTCTTTTTTATCTTTCAATGATAGCTTTAATTTCCTCCTTTAGTCATGGTCTATTGACCCCTTTTACTCTGGCATAAATGAGGGAAGACAGGCAGGGCTGTTGTGTTGCTAAGAAAAGCAGACAGGGCTGCCTTGTTGCTGAGAAAAAGCAGGCAGGCCTGTCTTGTTACATAGTTTCATTTTATTACCTGATGTTGGTAAATAAAACCTCCAGATTGGACTTCAGGAGCTGCCCATGATCATTGTTCCATTCCTTTCCCCTGCTCTTACCATATTGCCTTTCTATTTAAATTCATTTTTACTTTTAATTTTTGTCAGAAACAAAGAGGCAATTAAAAATCTATATGTAATGTTAATTTTTATTCTTGAATTACTAAAATACATGAAGAACATGTCAATTAAAGCAGCATAAAATGACAGATGGCGTGAGCTTGATGACTGTCCCTCTACTCTGTCTCTCTTGCTCTACATTGGGTGACCACTGCGACTAAATAGTAATGTATCCCTGCATCTAAACTAAATGTGCACAAAGAACTGGCTATTAAAAAGAGACTTGCACACAGCTATCCAAGTCCCTCAAACTTCTATCTTAGTAGGAGGCCAAATTTCCATTCACACCATGTAGATTCAAACATCTACACTCAGGGTCACAGACCTGAACCAAGTCTGTGGTGGAACCAGGACTGAAGGAGAAGGGAGGACTAAGGGAGAAGTCTGAAATAGCTAAAAAACTGCCCTTTGCCTTTGCCACTAAGTCACAGTATCAGATATGAGGACCAAGGAGTTACACAGGCCTGTTAGTGGTTACTAGACTGGGTTTTAAATTTTGTAATTCCAAGTTTCTTTTCAGATCAAATATTGGGCCTGCACAACAGCAGCCCATGAGGAAGTGATGTCCAGAACTTGTGCGAGTGTCTCAGACTATTTGAATTTGTTTTTACGGAATTGTCTTTTTGCATACAATCCACACCTATGGCCAAATAGAGGCTTTCTTACAGCTAGCTGACTGAAGGCACAACACTGGAACTAGTTCTGCAGACTTGTTCTTGAATATGTCTGTTTCAGTCTTAGATTTAGAACTCCAGTCTTTCTCCCCCCCCTCTTCCTCCTCCCTCTCTATCATTCAATAAACAATTCAAATAATCATTTCTTGAACATAACCTTGGAAAATTGTCATAACATTAAACCATAGTATCCACCCTTCATGTCTGGCCATTTTGTTAACACAAGTTGAGAACAAGCAAGAAAATCTGTAAATGCACGTACAGATGCACACACCACACCCACACCTATACCAGATAGACACATACATACAGAAACACAAAAAAATCACAGCACATTTAAACCTTGTTTTTTTTTAATACTTTAAATACACCAAAACATTTGATGCCGTCAGGAAATCACTAGCTCCCCCCCCCACATGAACCACACACACATACACACACAGATACACAGACATAGACACACACAGACCCACACACACACAGACACCCCCCCACACTGCCAGTACTGGAGCTTGAACGCAAATGTGGGTAATATCCCTGAGATTTTGTAATGAAAGATACCATTTTACTCATTTGCACCACAGCTCTACTTGTGACTTTTTGGTTGCCAATTGGAGATAAAAAAAATCACATGGACTTTCTACACAAGTTGACTCCAAACCTTAATACGCACATCTCAGTCTCCAGACTGATTGAACAACTTACATTCTCACCAGCAGTGATAGAGCTCCTTTTGCCACATCCATGACAGCATTTGTTACTAATCACATTAAAATGTTTTTATTTTCCTTCCTTACTGCAGTGAGGTGGAATTACAGTGTTGTTTTTGTTTACATTTCCTTTATGTTCAGAGATATTGAACATTTCTTCTTGTGTTGATTGGCCTTAATTACTTATTCTAAGAAGTTTGTCTTTAGGTCATTACCTCATTTATTAATTGGGATGTTATTTCAGGGTTTACTGGGGGCAATTTTTGTGCTATCTATATATTTTTTCCTATTAGGATCTCGTTTGATGAATAGCTCATGAAATTCTTCTCCCATTCCATGGGTTTTGTATTTAGCTTGGTATGTTCTTTGTCAGGCAGAAACTTAAGTTTCATGCAATCCCGTTTATCCAGTCTTTCTTGGATTTCTTGTGATCCTGGATCTTTAGTTAGAAAATTTCGACCTGTGTTGTAGGAGTCATAGTGTTTCCCCTGCCAGTTCTTGTAATATTTTCATGGTTTCTGGCCTTATATTGATGGCTTGGCATATGTGGACAGCATTAATTTAATCTGCCTACAATTCCTTGGTTCACAGACACAGCAAAGTTGTACCCTTTCTAAGTAAGATGAGGTGTTTCATGATGGTTTGGAAAGGGGATGTCTACTCAGCAGTGTGAATATGGAAATCACAGGAGGTAGGCTCAGGCATAATTATTTTTAATTACATTTTTAATTGTAAGTACAATGAATCCTAATCTGTGACACTTTTTTCATCATCTCCCCCATCTCAGAAACAGCTCCTTCCCCTCAATTTTCCTAGTTTCATTGGATATGCATTGAAAATTGTGACTTCATTCACCTCCTACCCATCTTTCAAGTGCCAGTTTCCTCATTTACATTTTATTGTACTGTTGGATTTTCTAAAGAATTACACCATTTAAATTCTTTCCAACATATACTGTACTTCATGAAATATATTTAGGTGTACGTGCATACAATACTTTGTATATTTTCATATAGACCAAGCTTCCACAATTGAGAGAAAACATGCATCCTGACTTCACAAAAATTTTTCCAGTTCATCAATTTCTTTATAAATGTGCAATATTCTAATTGATGAGTAACGTTACTCTGTATATATATTTTTTTCTTGATTCATTCATCTATTGAAGCTATTTGTGCAATATAAATAACTTGACAATGAACATAGATATGTAGGTGGCCTTACTTTATCCTGATTTTTAGTCTTTTGGATAAATGCCCAAGAATGGTAGTACTGAACCACAAGGTAGGTATAGTTGTTTTGTGGGTTTTTTCAGTGTAGTTAAACAAGATTACATTCCCACCAACAATATTTTATAATCAATCTTAAATGAAATGGAAAAAGAGAAGCAAGTCAAGAGATTCTGTTTTTAGTGTTGTTATTGTTTCTGTTCGGTTGTGGGACCTGAACTCTGGGCCAGGGCACTGACCCTCAGCTCCTCAGCTCAAGGATACAGCTCACTACCACTTGAGCCACACCACCACTTCCAGCTTTTTCTGTTTATGTGGTGCTGAGGAATCAAACCCAGGGCCTCGTGCTTGCAAGGCAAGCACTCTATCACTGAGCCGCCTTCCTAGCCCATCTCAAGTGTATTGGTTCGCATTTCCTTTATGGCCAGAGATATTGAACATTTTTATGACTACTGGACAAGTTTATTTCTTCTGAGACGTCTCTACTTAGCTTGTTTGCCCATCTGTAATTGAGTTGTTAATTCTTTGCTAGTATAATTATTGAGCTCTTTGTATATTCTGACATAGACCTGGCAAAGATCTCTCCATCCACAGGCTCT